>NW_027256889.1:26394133-26981633 GCF_029215685.1 Pituophis catenifer annectens
TCAGTTTCCATTCATTGTTCCTTGCCTGGCCTTCAAATGCTTTGGAAAATAGCTTGACCCCCTCCTCTCTGTGGCAGTCCCTCAAATATCACTGCTATCATGTCTCCTCTAGTCCTTCTCTTCACTAGACTAACCATGCTGAGTACTCGCAACCGTTTTTCATATGTTTTAGCCTCCAGTCCCCTAATCATCTTGATTGCTCTTCTCTGCACTTTTTCTAGAGTCTCAACATCTTTTTTATAGTGTGGTGACCAAAATTGGATGCAGTATTCTAAGTGTGGTCTTGCTAAGGCTTTATAGAGTGATATTAGTACCTTGGTTGACAGGTCCTTCCTCGCTCTGAGTGACGTTCACAATCCATCCATCATCACTCAGAAAAATGAAAAATCTTCCCAGGGAGATTATCTGTTTCTGCAATCACCATGCTTTGCTGGGCAGTGAGGTCATGGGGATAAAGCCCCCAGGTCTTAAATGCAGGGCCAATCAGAGAGTCAGGAAGGGTAAGCAGGGTGAGATTTTCAGCTAATGCAAAGAATTATGAGTGGTTTGGAGAAAGGTGCAGAAGAGGTCTAACCAAATTATTGCTAAAGCCCATAGATGAAAACTGCTCTAGGCACAAGGAGCTTCATCCATGTAAAGATACTGAATTTTGAATGAGTTTGGGAAAGTCACTTTGTTTCTTTTTGTATGAGCAAAATAATCTGATTATCTTTAGTGGTTTTTCCAAACCCTTTCCTGGATATAAAATATGACTAGCTGAACAGCTGAAGGGAAATAGGGGATTTTGACCACAGCTGGTGCTTTGGGGGAGATTAAACAAAGAGCATATATCAGGCAGAAAAAGGTAATGTTTTTTTCAGCCAAATAAATCAAGTTTTAATTAATGTTTTAGTGTCCAAAGGCTACAAGAAACAAAGTGGTGATGTGACCACATTACGGAGGGGCTAGGAAAAACTGTAAGGTCATTTTCTCCTTTTCTGTAGATTTTGTTTTGGTTTTAATAGTAGCGATGTTAAGCCTATTAGAGGATTAAGACTCCTATTCTTCATTTTATATTAGTTTGTGTTAGATTTATGTTCTTTAAAACTTTTAATAACGTTTATTCAAAGAGAAGGCTCCTGTTTTATTTGATTTCTTACAGAAAATTGGAAATTTTCAGCATGGTTTTGGGATGGTTTGCTGATAGTTGTTGTTCCATTGGGAGGAGCACATGCAGAATAACAGAATAATAGAATTACACAGTGGCCCCCAACTCTTTGAGAGACAGGAACTGGTTCCGTGGAGAGGGATTATTTTGTGGAACGGAGGGGACATGGTTTCACATGCTGCCTGCATCCCACACGTGTGTGGATGGGACTTCACTAGCTTGGGTGACCCAGTTTCTGGCATGCTGGTGCTGATCCACGGCCTGGGGGTTGGGGACCCCTGGAATAACAGAATAACAGAGTTGGGAGGGACCTTGGAGGTCTTCTACTCTAACCCTCTGCTCAAGCAGGAGACCCTGTACCATTTCAGACAAATGGTTGTCCAATCTCTTGTTAAAAACATCCAGTGTTGGAGCACCCATCACAATGAGGCAAGTCGTTGCCCTGATTAATTGTTCTAGGTGTTAGGAAATTTCTCCTTACTTCTCCTTGATTGCTTTCCATCCATTGTTTCCTATCCTGCTTTTAGGTGCTTTGGGGCAATCCTTGACTTACAACCATTCATTTAGCAACTGTACAGATTACAATGGTACAGGGGGAAAAAGTGATTTACAATTGTTCCTTGCACTTAAAATCATTGCAGCATCTCCACAGTCACAGATCAAAATTTGGGGATTTGGCAATTGGCATGTATTTACAGTGGCTGTAGCAGTGGTGGGTTTCAAAATTTTTTACTACTGGTTCTGTGGGTGTGGCTTGGTGGGCGTGGCTTCGTAGGCATGGCAGGGGAAGGATACTGCAAAATCCTCATTTCCTCCCAAATCAGCTGGGACTTGGGAGGCAGATAGGGGCGGGGCCAGTCAGAATTTTTACTACCGGTTCTCCGAACTACTCAAAATTTCCGCTACCGGTTCTCCAGAACTGGTCGGAACCTGCTGAAACCCACCTCTGGGCTGTAGTGTCATTTGATCATCATTTGCAATCTTGCCAGCCAGTTTCCAACAAGTAAAGTGAAGGGGGAAAGCCAGATCCATTTAACTACTCATTTACCAACTGCAGTGATTCACTTAATGGTGGCAAAAAAGTCATAAAATTGGACGCAACTCACTTAACAGTCAACTTGCTTAGCCATAGAAATTGTGCTCCCAATTGAGGTCATAAGTGGAGGACTGCATGCAAAAAAGACCCCAAAGTAATACATCATCTGGTTTGCAGGTTATTAATTCCTAACTGACGAGAACAGATAAGGTTAAGTATATATTAAGTTCTATAATATATACTTAAGTATATATATTATATATTAAATACGGCAACTACCAAAAAAGCCAGTGCAATAACAGAGGGATTGAATCAAGACCACATGAAGCGTTTATACCACTTTATAATGCCTTTGTAAGGCCACACTTGAAATCCTGCATTTTATTTTTATTTATTTATTTAAATTTATATACCGCCCTTCTCCCAAAGGACTCAGGACGGTGGACAGCCGGAATTAAGATACATATAATATAAAAGTTAAAAATAACTAAAATAAATTAAATCGATCGGCCTCCCAATTTAAAACCCTACATCTATACAATTTAAAAAAACTAACCCATAAGACCTTTTATGCTAGGCCAGCTTGGTGGAATAAAAATGTCTTCAGGGCCTTACAGAAAGTACAGAGGTCCAGGATCAGTCATATTCCGGGACGGAGCTCATTCCAGAGGGTGGGTGCACCCACAGAGAAGGCTCTCCCCCTGGGGGCCGCCAGCCGACATTGCTTGACCGACAGCACCCTGAGGAGGCCCTCTCTGTGAGAGCGTATTGGCCGGTGGGAGGTTATTGGATGCAGAAGGCGGTCTCATAAATACGCTGGCCCTAAGCCATGGAGCGCTTTAAAGGTGAGAACCAATATCTTGAAGCGCACCCGGAAGACCACTGGGAGCCAGTGCAGCTCGCACAGGAGAGGTGTTACATGGGAGCGCCAAGTTGCTCCCATAATCACCCGCGCGGCTGCGTTCTGGACCAGTTGGAGCATCCAGTTTTGGTCATCATAATATAAAAAAAATATTGAGATTCTGGAAAGAGTGCAGAGAATAACAATAAAGATGATTAGGGGACTGGTAGCTAAAATATATAAAGAACAGTTGCTGGAATTGGGTATGTCTAGTTTAATGAAAAGAAAGATTAAGGGTGAAATGATAGCAGTGTTCCAATATCTAAGAGGTTGCCACAAAGAAGAGGAGGTCAGCCAATTCTCCAAAGTACCTGAGGGCTGGACAAGAATCAATGGATGGAAACTAATCAGGAGAGAAGCAGCCTAAAAATAAAGAGAAATTTCTTGACAGAACAATTAATCAGTGGAACGACTTGCCTCCAGAAGTGATGGGTGCTCCAGTACTGGAAGTTCTAAAGAAGAGATTGGACAACCATTTGGCTAAAATGGTATAGTGTTTCCTGCCTAAGCAGGGGGCTGGACTAGAAGACCTCCAATGTCCCTTCTAGTGTTGTTATTCTGTTATATTTGTGGGAACATTGTTACAGAGTGCAAAAGCCAATTCTAAGACAGTCACAGGCTGAAGAATTATGGGGCAAAATATTCAGAAGCTGTTAGATAAAAAGCAAAGGGCAAAAGTGCTCCTTAAGCCCTGGGAAAGGAGACAATATTTGGAAGAAACTCAATCTGGTTCTTCCTTGACTCAGTAGTATGTAAGATGAAAAGGGGGGGGGACAGGTAGACTGCAAGATTCTGGAGCCTCTATCTATAATGCTTACTTCTACTCAGGAGTGAAATCCAGCAGGTTCTGACAGGTTCTGGAGAACCGGTAACAGAAATTTTGAGCAGTTTGGAGAACCAGCAAATACCACCTCTGGCTGGCCCCAGAGTAGGGAGGGAATGGGGATTTTGCAGTATCCTTCCCCTGGAGTTGGGAGGGAATGGATATTTTGCAGTATCCTTCCCCCAGGAGTGGGGAAGGAATGGGAATTTTGCAGTATCCTTCCCCTGGAGTGGGGAGGGAATGAGGATTTTGCAGTATCCTTCCCCTGCCATGCCCACCAAGCCACACCACGCCCACCAAGCCATGTCCACAGAACCGCTAGTAAAAAAATTGGATTTCACCACTGCTTCTACCCTTCCTGCAGAATTTGGTTCCCTGAATTTGGTCTACCTCATAAACCACAAACAAAGAACCTGATTCTGGATCAGTCTTTTACCAAAACAAATGACAGATGGAAATTATCCTTCCTTCTCCACCATCAAGAGATCAACTTCTAGCCCATCACATGGACTGGAGAGAGAGAAAGGACTGAAGGTTGGATTTCACTATAACTATAGCTTGCATTTAATACACGGCAGCCACTGGAATTCTTTTGTTATGGTCTATTAACCTTTCTAAAATAAACCTATTAGCAGAAGCTTTTGAAGCTTTGAATGCCTGTGTTTCTGTTTCCAGTCCGGCTTACCAGGAGAAGTCAGACCAAGTGAAGCAACAGCTCTATCTTCAGGTGATTAGCCAACCATGTACTGATCTCTAGTATCTTTTTATGGGGTTCAATTGCCTATGAGTGCATTTGCATTTATAGCTAGTAACTCAGTCACACAGGCCTTGCTTTCCTCCAGGTTCAGTCCTTGGCAATTCAGACTTTTTGCCAGAAACCCTGGAGATCGGTGGTGGGTTTTCCCCGGTTCGGATCAGTTCGCAAGAACTGGTAGTAAAACCGGCGGGAGGCTCCACCCACTAACCGGATGTCATCATAGATGATCTGCGCATGCGCACGCGATGCGAACTGGTAGTAAAGGTAAGTAGAACCCACCCCTGAGTAGAACCCACCCCTGCTGGAGATGCTCGGTTGTTGGTGCCAATACACCATATTAGATGAAAAACAGGAGTAGACAGTTTCAGCATACTAAGGTTAACATATGCCCACATGGGCTTTCATGCCAATTTTGTTGTATAACTGTGGCAGGCCTCTCCTTGAGCAGGTTTTCCCAAGCTCGCTCTGTTAGAAATTTCTTTTATTGCTTTCCACTCCTGCTGCTTGACAAACAAAACACTTTTATAAAGAAAAAGGTCAAAACGTGCCAAGTCTCCTCTGCCTGACACAATATTGGACGAAATCAATTCCAGGATGTTAACCACAAAAGGAAAGTTAAACATTGAAGACAATCCATCCTGGGAATTGCCAAGACTGCACATAAAGAATAGCTCAGGTCTCTTTAATGAAAGTGATGGAGGACTGCGGAAGAGGAAGAGGAAGAGGAGGAAGAGGAGGAGGAGGAGGAGGAAGAGGAGGAGGAAGAGGAGGAGGAGGAAGAGGAGGAGGAGGAAGAGGAAGAGGAGGAGGAGGAAGAGGAGAGGAGGAAGAGGAGAGGAGGAAGAAGGCATTGCCTGTCATCTGTTAGGAGGAGGAGGAGGAGGAGGAATTCCTTGCCTCTCACAACAATTTGTTCCAGCAGTCTTCCCAACCCAGTGGATTGTGAGCCTATTTATTTGTTTTCTAATATAATTTTAATACAGATAGTCCTCAAGTTGAAACCATAATTGAGCCCAAAATTTATGTGGCCCCAGGACATTGCAGCCATCATAAATAGGAACCAGTCGCCAAGCATCTGAATTTTGATCATGTGACCATAGGGAGGTTGCCATGGTCATAAAGTGTGAAAAATGGCCATAAGCAGGGGTGAAATCCAGCAGGTTCTGACAGGTTCTGGAGAACCGGTAGCGGAAATTTTGAGTAGTTTGGAGAACCAGCAAATACCACCTCTGGCTGGCCCCAGAGTGGGGTGGGAATGGAGGTTTTGCATTATCCTTCTACCAGGAGTGGGGAGGGAATGGGGATTTTGCAGTATCCTTCCCCTGGAGCGGGGTGGGAATGGAAATTTTGCAGTATCCTTCCCCTGGAGTAGGGTGGAAATGGAGATTTTATCCTTCTCCTGCCATGCCCACTAAGCCACCCACAGAACCGGTTGTAAAATTTTTTGAAACCCACCACTGCTACAGCCATTGTAAATACATGCCAATTGCCAAATCCCCAAATTTTGCAGTATCCTTCCCCCTGCCACGCCCACCAAGCCACGCCCACAGAACTGGTAGTAAAAGAAATTGGATTTCACCACTGGCCATAAGTCACTTTTTTTCAGAGCTGTTGTAACTTTGAATGTTCACTAAATGAACTGTTGTAAATCGAGGACTACCTGTACATTCAGGCCAGATCTCATGGAGGATCAGGTTTAAATTGTCTTACTTTGGATAAATTATACACGATCCAGTTTCGCCTTATGGCCACTCGCTCACACGCTCACAGCCTGTTGAGGCATGTTGTGGATCTTGAAAGCCCCTCTTGCTTTGTAGCTGGATTTTCCAAATAGGGGCTCACAGCCGCCTTGTGTGAAGACCAGCTCTCTGGGAAGGCTCTCGTGCTGGGAAAGGTGGAAGGAAAGATAAAAAGAGGACTCGCAGAAAAGCACTTAGTGGTGATATGGTCACTGTTGGGTGATCTAGAAAAGAGCTATTACTTCCAGCTGTTCAATTCAATTCAAATTCAAATTCAAATCTTTATTGTCAGTGCACAACCTATGTACAATGAAATTGGATGAGCTCCCTCAGTGCATCCCCCTCCCCAACACAATTCAACTCACAGTGAAGGCAGAAAACCCCTAACCCAATAGATCATATTAACAAAACACCCAGTCCTATTGCACCAGTGTGAACATGTTACACATTGCACCGGCCCTGCAGTCCATCACACTACATAGTTATGATGTGATTTCTCATTCAGCCCACGGATAAAAACTGTTCTTCAGCCTGTTTATGCAGCTGGCTATACTTCTATATCTCCTTCTGGATGGTAGGAGGGTAAAGAAGTGGTGACCAGGGTGAGAGCCGTCCCTGAGGATTTTCCTCACTCTTCTAAGGCAGCGAGCCCTAGCGGTCTCATCTAGTGGTATCAGGGGGCAGCCCACGAGGTTTTGTGCTGTACTCACCACCCTCTGTAATGTTTTTCTATCCGCGGCTGTCAGACCAGCATGTCATACTGTGATGCAATAAGTGAGGACGCTTTCTATTGTGGACCAGTAAAAGGAGATCATCAGTTGTTGTTCCACCCTGTTTTTAGGCAAGACCCTAAGGAAATGGAGTCTCTGTTGGGCCTTCCTGGCCACCTGGATCGTGTTGCTTTTCCAGGTGAGGTCTTCGCTGAGATGAACTCCCAGGAATTTAAAGGAGGAAACTCTCTCCACACAGCCCCCCTCGATGTAAAGTGGGGCAGGTTCCTTTCTCTTCCTCCGGAAGTCCAACACCATCTCCTTGGTCTTGCTGATGTTCAGGTGCAGGTTGTTTTTGAAGCACCATGTGGGAGGTTTTTGAACCTCCCCCCCCCGTACGCTTTTTCGTCTCCACCTGTAATAAGACCCAGTATAGTGGTGTCATCTGCGAACTTAATGATCACAGTGGATGGGTCTGACGGTACACAATCGTGTGTGTACAGTGAATACATTACTTACGTTACTTAACAATTGCAGAGTTTGCTTAAAAGGGATTCACAATTGTTGTAATTCGCTTAACGACCTCAAGAAAGAAACTCATACAATCGGGCCATTCACATGACCAATCCATTTTATGACTGTTACAAATGTATGTAATGGGAACGCTCCATTACAGTCATAACTGGAGGACTACCTGTACAGTATTGTCATGCTTTCATCTTGTGTTTAATCCTCGACGGCCCTTGAGGATGGTAAGTTTTCCCCACTGTCTTCCATCAAGCACCCAAAGGCAGCCAGACCCACCGTTTGTGACAAGAGCTGTGAGCATCTCCCTCATCTTGCTTCGTCTAATTGCTTGGTTAGGGTTATTTGTGAAGTAATTGCAGTTTAATTATCTGCAGGGGGGAAAAAATCCTAACAAACATATTTGAAAAGTGGTAGCTTGAAAGGAATCATTTGATCTGAAGAAAAAAATACACCTGCAGGCAGAGCTGATTTCCTGTCCCAAGCCAAGCAATCAAGCTGATGTATTAAGGCTGATTTTTGTTAGAATCTCAATCAGGGCAGCTCTGGCCTTGGGGGCTCCCCCAGCTGTAGGACTACAATCCCAAATCAGAGGGGCCAAAACTGAGGGTGTGGGTCCCCAAGGCTTACCACAATGGGAGGGCATTCTCAGTAAGGGAGCGACGTGGTGCTCCCATGTGACCCCCTCCTGCGCGAGCTGCACTGGCTCCCAGTGGTCTTCCAGGTGCGCTTCAAGGACTTGGTTACCACCTTTAGAGTGCTCCATGGCTTAGGACCAGGGTATCGACGAGACCGCCTTCTGCCACCAGTAGCCTCTCACCGACCAGTACACTCCCATAGAGAGGGGCTCCTCAGGGTGCTGTTGGCCAAACAATGTCGACTGGTGGCCCCCAGGGGGAGAGCCTTCTCTGTGGGGGCACCTGCCATCTGGAACGAGCTCCCCCCGGAGATACCTTACATCCTCCGACGATACCTTAACAGTTCCTAGGTCCTTGGTTAGGACTCGAGCTGCTAAGCTATTAACCAGCCTCAAAGGCTGTGAATCTCACTAAAGATTAACCAATAAATAATAATAATAATAATAATAATAATAATAATAATAATAATAATAATAATAATAATAATAATAATGTCAAAAGTCAAAATGGCAGGTGCACATGTGATGGAAGACACACCTCATCTTCTATATGCCTGGGATAAATAAAGCTGCTGAAAAGGTCTTTGCTGCCATTTAGAGGTCACTTAGATTTTTACAGCCCAGAATCAATACAATAGTCACCTCTGACAGCAGGAAGGATGAAGGCCTCAGCTGGAATTCTGTTAGAAATACAATATTTAACAGATTAATTGATTAGAAAAATCAGATTTTGACTTATTAAAGATTTGCAAATTAATTGAGAATTTTTTTTGCCAGTATGACAAAAGGAAATACTTTTTATATAGTTAAAAAATATCTGCAGCAGTGCAGCTGATCTTTACACCATTGTGAAAGGAAGCTCCTTCTCTGTTACACATGCTGAATTCATGCATTGTATTGAGGGTGTGGGGGCGGGGGGGGGAGGTCTGTGGGAGAATCAACACAATTAAAATGGTAGCTGTGGCTGTGAAATGAAAGTCCTGTGTCATTTTTTGGTATGTTGCAAGATGCAAAATAGGGAGAGCTTGGCAGCTGCCATCTTTACTTTGCTGACTCCGCTTACTGTACCTGCACAGGTGTCATTTGAGTATGGTATGTGATTTGCTGAGTCAAATACAACTGTTTGCTTTCCATACAATGTCCTCGAACGGGGAGGCCACCCTTGCCCTTGAGTGTTCCAGAAGGAGATGGAGCAAGAAGGAAGAGGGGATGGGGCACAGCCAAAATGCTTTCCATTTTCAGTTGCAAGATATTCACTTAAAATGCAGTTCCTACGATTGCATCCTTTGGCTAGACATTTTATTTTCATCCAGCAAAATCTTTATTGTTTTAGGCCAACTTTGAGGGCTCATAAGACTGCACAAAAGGGATGCAGTGGCTCAGTGGCTAAGATGCTGAACTTGTCAATCGAAAGGTCGAATCCCTAGTGCCAAGTAACGGGGTGAGCTCCCGTTACTTGTCCCAGCTTCTGTCAACCTAGCAGTTCGAAAGCATGTAAAAAATGCAAGTAGAAAAACAGGGACCACCTTTGGTGGGAAGGTAACAGCATTCTGTGCACCTTTGGCGTTTAGTCATGCCGGCCACATGACCACGCTGATGTCTTCGGACAGCGCTGGCTCTTCAGCTTTGAAACGGAGATGAGCACCACCTCTAGAGTTGGGAACGACTGGCAAATATGTGCAAGGGGAACCTTTACCTTTACCTTTAAGACTGCACAAAAGCCCTACAGCAGAAGTGTTCAACCTTGGCAACTTTGAGACTTGTGGACTTCAACTCCCAGAATTCCCAACTCTCAGGATCCAGAAGCCCTGTGAAAGCACACATCATTCTCATGTGGCTTTGGAAAATCATGAAAGAATGGAGCCTGCTTTTGAGAATAGTTATTGTCAAGAATAGTGAGCACTAGTGTGTCACCCAAAACGTTGTGATGTGTCACCTTTGACATGTCTGTCATAGGTTCACCATTACTGGTTTAACTTTAGTTAGCTCCTCCGTGGCTTACTACATTGCATGAATCCGGCTACCTGGTCTGTCTTCTGGATCTTGCCCTGTGCATGACTGGAGAATGGGTTACCTCGTGACTATCAGATTAAATATATTGTGTGCACAGAATTACCGTGTCCTTGAGCAGTAGGAGAAACCCCACTGCTAAAATACTCTCTACTGTATCATATGCTTGCATTGCTCTAAAATTAGGAATTCAGAAACACTGTTTTTACCCAGGCAAATATAGGACAGTTTAATTAAATCAACACCAACTCATACGATTAATGGATTAAAGACGTCCTAGCCCAGCTGTAATCTTCAATGTACGTCTGCTACCAAATTAATCTATGCCTTTGCAGCTGACACATACCTCCCATCCCTTTTTTCTCTTTAATTGCCTGGCTTACTAACTGATTGAATCTCTTCATCATTTCAGACCTGTTGCAGGAGTGCCGATGGTGGACCAGCAGAGAGATGGACAGATGGAGAATGGAGAAGAAAACTCCCAGGACACAAATGTATGGAGGTGCCCAGAAGCTTCTCAGGAGCTGTTCAATGCACCCTCTCATCCAAGAGGTTGGCCTCGCCGTTCCTATCATCTTAGCCTCTGGGTGTGAGCGGAAAAATGCAATCACAGGCAATTTGCCAAACTTTCCTACTGTGAGAAGAAAAACTTCCATGCCACTCTTGCCATCCATGTCACTCACTGACCCTGACCACCCCTGTTGTGGCCCGTCAGCGGCCTGCGCATATTGTAGCTGATTCTGACAATGAGGAGGCTGGTGTGGTGCTGCGCCAGCAGCCTGTGCAGCTGGCACTCGAGTCAGACAATGAGGAGGCTGGAGAAGATGTGGTGCCAGAAGTGGGAATTCAGCCAGGGCCTTCAGAACCTCCAGAACCTCCCATAAGTGAAGAGGAAGAAGAGGACGAGCCTCTTCTCAATGCACAGGTGCGCAGAGCTGCCAAAAGGCAGGAGTGGCTCCTCAGGAGGAGGTCTCCTCGAGAGTAAGGCTTGGGGCTAATTGGCCACTCTCTTAGCCTATTTAAGGAGTAACGCTGACTGAAGCAATTTGTAGGAACAACTTTAGTTCAGTCTCCTTCGCGTCTGGATTCTCTGCAAAATTTGCTTCTGGGCTTTCTGCCAACCATAGTAAGATTGTGATTACTTTATCTTTGATTTCTTGTAGGCTGTTAAGAAAGTTTATTAACAGCCTTTGTTTGAGAAAGACTGAGTTATTTTAGTAAATTAAGTTTTGTACAGACTTTGTGTGTGCTGCGTTCTTGGGGTCCATAGCCGGGGCAGAACAACCCCTGACTTCTCAGCGAACCCCAGACAACTAAGCAAAAGACTGCTTAAACCTTTCTGCTAAATTTCATGCCAAGTATGAAACTAATTAAGGATGCCTTTTATTTTAAAAAAATTGACAAATACCCACAACTCAGTTAAAACTAAGGAAAATCTCCTCAAGATATGAAAATCCTTCACACATGCAATAAGATCCCTCCAACTCTGAACCATCAGCCAGGGTCAACACTTGGGTTCACAAAAGATAAGGATTACAAAATCCTGCAGGGTAAGAAACTCCCTAACACCCTTCCTAAAAGAAAACACTGACCTTTACATAAATGTAACCAACTTTTTCTTTTAATTTGTGGGCCCTTCGACTGTCTATTTTGCGGTCACATAAACTCTACCTCTGCTTCAAGCAGTTGTCTTGAAACAGATCCAAATTTTCTCTTAACAATATTTTATGCACCTCAATTGTTTTTATTGGGTATAACGACGGATTGTACAGCATTAGAGACTAAACTGATTTTGAATTTAATATCAGCAGCCAGGCTGTTGGTAGCGCAATATTGGAAGAAGGACTCTTCGCCTACTATTGAAGAGTGGATATTGAAAGTAGCGAATTTAGCGGAAATGGCGAAAATTTCAGCGTATTTGAAGGACTATACACAAGAAAGATACATATCAGAATAGAGAAGATGGATTGATTATATTCAAAATAAGTATCAGACAAGAAAATATCAAATAGCTTATGAATGAATGTTAAATTCTAGCTATAGTGGAGTTAAGGTTTCAGGAGGGATTTTGTAGTTTAAGAATAGTTAGATTAATTTAGCTTATGATTGTTAATTGAAATACCCAGTATTTTGCTCTGGGAAGTCTGGGGGGGAGGGTGGGATGGGAAGGGGGGTGGGAGTGGTGGGGAGGGAAAAGGGGTGGGGGGGAAGGGGGGAAATTTTCTTTGTAAAACTTTTCAATAAAAAAAAAACAATATTTATGCAGATCAAGAGGCAGATTGGAAGGGAAAGGAAGAACGAACAATCAGGCAGAGAAGCATGTCTATTTTAGAGCCCATCAGGAGAGAAAAAGCCAGGGAAACTGATGTCTGGATTCATCCGTTGTCTTCCAACTGAGAGCAAAGTACAACGATTGGAGCAGGGAACTGGTGCAGCTTTAAGCTCCAGGGTGCGTCATAAGGCATGCACTGTCCCCCTTTTGAGCTTCAGACCTGGCTTCTCAAAAAAGAGGAAAGGATGTGCCTTAAACCGAGAGAAACATCAAGAGCCTCTTTGGTCCAAATGCTTTTTTTAAAAAGGATTTCCTCTTTTTACTTTTATGATAACTTCCTCTGTTCTTCCTTTTCAGTATCCTGCTAGGCAGAATGTTTTAGAATTAAGCAAACTTTTGTACTTGTAACCATCCTGCCAGGTAGTCGAGCTTTTCAGGATACCTGGAACCAAAGTTTAACTAGAATGTTGGGTGAACTCAATTTTTGCGCTTTACAGGATTTAAAGTTTACAGAATGACTCAGTTCATTCGATTAATTTAGGGCTCCAAATCTGGGCTGCAAAAACCTAAGAGATTAATACAATGGTCGGGCAAAACATTCACAATAATTAGAATAAAGAAGGGAAAATATTATTGTTCCAAAATACCTAAAAAGCATGTGCACAAAGAGAACCGGTAGTAAAGCTGGTTAGAACGCACCACTGTTTGTGTGCTCTTGTATTGTTGTGGTTGAAACTGAAGTAGCCATTGACAGGTAGGACATTGTAGCAGACAATTTTATGAGCTACGCTTAGGTCACACTGAAGGTGGTGAAGTTTTAAGTTTTCTAAGCCCAGAATTTCAAGTCTGGTGGCATAAGGTATTTTGTTGCAAGCAGAGGTTCAGGTGCCAAAGACATAAGATTAAATTCCCTGATTTAGGGGAAGGGGAAAGGGGGCACGGCCCTTTTAAAGAGAAGGAACTTTTTAAAGCATGGAAATAAGCATCAGTACATCAGGATAGTTAAATGCAGAGAAGCAGTAGGCAACTAACAATGCAGCAATAATCATTCAATTTATGCATTTAGCTAGATAAGATCACTTGAGCACCCATCTCTGTAAAATTGGCCAGTAGTGAGGCATCCACCATCAAAGCTGACACCAGGTAGAACAACTCAAAGAAGTAGTGGCAGATCGGAAGATGCAGAGACCTGGCCCACAGAGAGATTCGCCAAGAGTCGGATACGACTGAATGGATAACATCATCATCATCATCATCATCAGTGGGGCTTCAGGCTTTACTGCCCCTGTGTCTTTAAGAATACAGGTAACCCTTGACTTTCGATCATAATTGAGGCCAGAACGATTGTTGCAAGTTGTGGTGGTCTTTAAGCAGGTCATCACCTGCTTAAGTAAAATTGAGCATGCCCAATTTTACTACGTTTACTATCTTTGTTTTCTTTTTTGTGGCAGCTATTAAGCAAATATTGTGGTTGTTAAGTGAACACCAGAGTCATTAACTAAACTCCACGGTCATTAAGTGAAAACCATGGTTGTTAAACAAATGCCAGTGTTGTTTGTTAGATCAGGCGCAGGAACAGAAGACGTGACCAGCTTGATACATGTAACAACTTTATTTACAGTGTAGCAAGTAAAAGAAGACTGCTGGCGCGCTGCCGGAGCTCTCCTTATATTCGCTCCTGGCAGACGCACCGCCCCTAGACAGGGATTCAAATCTCCCGCCCGATGGCTGGCAGCCAATCAGGGCGGATGTCCTTATAAGGACATAACACTCCTCCCCCCTTAGTCTGAACTGTCAAATCTCGTTCACAAAAGTCACGTAGTCCCGCAGGTACGTAGGACGCCTCGGCACCCTAGCTGACCTGCGCAGTCTCACTTGTTCTCCGTCTCCGACCTGGATGGACGGGGCTCTGTCGTCTCCCGGCTCCCTCTCCGGAACCGGGCTTGGTTCGGCTGTCGAGTGAGCGGGGTCACCCCCAGCGCCTCCGGCCGGACCGCAGACCTTGGATGGCTGGTTCTGGTGGTCTTCTTCCTGGCCTGTGGATCTGTCGCCTCGTCTCGGTGGCTCGGTTCCGACCCGGGAAGAGCGTCTGAGTCTCGGTAAGTCCATCGTTTGCTCCTCCCTGGTCTCCCGGGCGCTGCGGTTCGGTTGCGGTTCGGCCTGGTGCTGGGTGGGTGGTGGTTCTGTTGGGTGCCCTCTGGACCGGCCCACCGGCTGCGGGTGGTGCTGGCCTGTGTTGCGTTGT
This sequence comes from Pituophis catenifer annectens, assembly GCF_029215685.1. Taxonomy (NCBI): domain Eukaryota; kingdom Metazoa; phylum Chordata; class Lepidosauria; order Squamata; family Colubridae; genus Pituophis; species Pituophis catenifer. The sequence continues at coordinate 26,408,936 of NW_027256889.1, forward strand.
CCGACCTCGCAGGGGTGGCGTTGGTCTGCTAGGACGGGCTGGCGTTGGTCTGCCCCGTCTGGTCGGTGGTGGTCGACCTGGTCGGGCTGTTGTTGCGGCACTACCTCTGCGGGGCGGCGGAGGTCTCCCCTGCCGGGGTGGTGCAGGTCTACCTGGCCGGGTTGTTGTCGGCTTTCCCTTCCCCCTAGTCCCTGGTCTACCGTCGGGTGGTGCCTGGGGTCATCCGGGTCAGGGTGTCGTTTGTTGGCTGTCTTCCGTGATGGGCGGGGGTCCCCCACGTCGGTGAGCCATGTGCCACCCTCGCCCGTGGGTCGTGGGGTGCCCATCTTGGCTGGGTCCCGGTCTACTCGCCTGGAACTGCAGTCTCCCTGGCTGGGCTGGCATAGGCTGCTGTAACTGGTGGGGTGCGCTGCTCCTCCTCTGGGCAGGTCCCGGTCTACCTGCGGGCTGGGTTGGTGGTCCCTGGCCTTGCCGTGCCCGGTGCCCACCTGGCTGGGTTGGTGTTGCCATCCCCCGTGCGGCTGGCCCCGGTCTACCTCGCTGGGCTGCCGATGTGACAGCATCTGGTAGTGGGCTGGGCCAACCTTGTCGGGGTGGTGCTGCTCTGCCTCGTAGGGGTGTGGTAGGCCTACCTCGTCAGGGTGTTGTAGGCCTACCTCGTCGGGGTGTTGTAGGCCTACCTGGTCTGGGTGTGGTAGGCCTACCTCGCCGGGGTGTTGGAGGCCTACCTGGTCGGGGTGTTGTAGGCCTCCCTCGTCAGGCTGGTTTTCATGTGCCCCCCCCCACCTTTTTCGGAGTTGGTCGATGTGGCGTCTCGTGAACTGTCCATCTTCCAACTCGACGATGTAGGATTTGGGGCCGGTTGTGCTGGCAATTTTCCCCTTCAGCCATTTAGGAGAGCCGCTAAAGTTTAGCGCGAAGATTGAATCTCCGTTGCTGAAGGCGCGAAGTGGGCGGCTGGCGGTTGCGGTCACTTCCGGGCTGTATTGGGGGTGCAGCCGGTCCAAGGGTGACCTCAATCTTCTGCCCATCAACAGTTCGGCCGGGCTCTTGTGGGTGGTGGCGTGTGGCGTGATGTGCTGTGTGAGGAGGAAATTGTCTATGCGCTCTTGCCAGTCCCCCGGGCCCATCTTGGTGAGGGCCTCTTTGGTCAGTCGGACCATGCGTTCGGCTTGTCCGTTTCCGGCCGGCCTGTAAGGGGCGGACAGGGCGTGGCGGATGCCCAGTCCTGCCAGGAAGGACTCCATGGCCAGGGATGTGAGCTGGGGGCCGTTGTCTGAGACCAGCACATCCGGTAGACCATGTGTGGCAAACAGGCGGCGCAGGGCTCGGATCGTAGCGTCTGTTGTGGTAGATGCCATGGGCACCACCTCGAGCCATTTGGAGAAGGCATCTACCACGATGAGGAGGTGTCGCCCTTGCATCGGACCCACGAAGTCAATGTGTATCCTCGACCAGGGGTTGCTGGGGGTCTCCCACTTCGCGACTTCGGATTGCGGTGGCGCTGGGCGGACTTCTTGGCACGGGTCACATCTGGAGACCCATTGTTCAATGTCTCTGTCCATGGAGGGCCACCAGACATAACTCCGTGCCAGGGCCTTCATGCGGACGATGCCCGGATGCCCCTTGTGTAAGGTTTCTAGCGTCCGCCGTTGCAGAGTGCTTGGAATCAGCACCCTGTCTCCCCATAGCAGACAGCCTTTGATGGTGGACAGCTCCTCCTGTTTCCTGGCGAACGGGCTGAACCTTTCCTCTGGCTTTTCCGCTGGCCACCCTCTGAGGATCCAGGACTTCACTTGGCGGAGTGTGGGGTCCTTTTGGGTGTGGACGGCCACATCTGCGGATGACACCGGGCAGCTGGCGTCGTCATCAATGTGAAGTAGGTGGAGCGTGGGGGCTGGGTCCTCGACCGGCTTCTTCGACGGGCATCTGCTGAGGGCGTCAGCGTTCCCTATGGCTGTGCCTGGCTGGTGCACGAGCCTATAGGAGTAGCCAGCTAGGAAGATGGCCCATCTTGTCATTCTTGGGGACATGAAGGTCGGGGTTGGTTGGTCGCCTGCGAGGAGTCCCAGGAGAGGCTTGTGGTCTGTGACTATGGTGAAGCGTCTTCCGTAGAGGTATTCGTGGAAGCGCTTCACTCCGGCCACGATGGCCAGGGCTTCTTTGTCCAGCTGGCTATAGTTCCGTTCTGCGCCGGACATAGTCTTTGAGAAGTACGCGATTGGGGCTTCCGAGCCATTGGGCAGTTCGTGGCTGAGGACTGCCCCCACCCCGTAGGGCGACGCGTCGCAGGTCAGTCTGATGGGGAGCGTCTCGCTGTATTGGATGAGGACGCTTTTGGACGTCAATAGTCCCTTGATGGCCCGGAATGCTGCTTCCTCTTCCTGGCCCCACTTCCAGGAAGCCGATTTCCCCAGCAGGCGGTGGAGTGGCTCAGCAACTGTGGCTTTCTGTTTTAAGAAAATGGCGTAGAAGTTGAGCAACCCAAGGAAAGCCTGAAGCTCCATTTTGTTTTTTGGGCTTGGAGCTTCATGGATTGCTTCCACTTTTGATTTGGTGGGGTGTATGCCTGTGCTATCAATGAGGAAGCCCAGGAACTCGACTTCCTGTACTCCTATGATGCACTTGTCCCGCCTGACCCTCAAACCCTTGGCCTTGAACCGCTGCAGGACAAGCCTGAGCCTTTCAAGGAGTTGGGGTCTCGAGTCACCGGAGATGAGCACATCATCGAAGTAAGGCACCACCCCTGGAACGCCTTGGAGAAGGCGTTCCATCATGGATTGGAAGATGCCAGGGGCAGCGTTGACTCCAAATTGGAGGCGGTTACATTTAAATGCCCCTCTGTGCGTGACAATCGTTTGGGCCTCCGCCGTTTTGTCATCCACTGGCAGTTGCTGGTAAGCCTGGGCCAGGTCCAGTTTCGCGAAAATTGATCCAGATCCCAGGGAATGCAGCAGATGTTGCACCACTGGGACTGGGTATGCGCTCTGTGCCAACGCCTTGTTTTTTTTTTTTTTTTTTTTATTGCAAAAGTTTTACAATTACATTTTCACCCCTTTTTTCACCCCCCCACCTCCCTCCCCAAACTTCCCATCCACCCTAACCCTCCCTAACCCTCCCCCCCCAGACTTCCCTATTACATACTCATAACTAATAACACAACGCCTTGTTGATGGTGCAACGGTAGTCAGCACAGATGCGCACAGACCCATCATGCTTCAGTGGGGTCACAATGGGGGTCTCCCATGAGGCATGATCGATCGGTTCCAGTACGCCCTGGGCGATCAGCTTATCCAGCTGTTCGTCTACTTTAGGCCGCAGGGCAAATGGAACTCGGCGGGGCTTGAGCCTGATTGGGGTGATTCCCTTGTCCAGATTAAAAGAGATTGGCCTCCCCACAAATTTCCCCAGCTTACCATCGAAGACTTCTTTGAACTCTTCGATGATGGAGTCGAGTTCGTCCCTGCGGATCTCGTGGATGCCCTGAAGTGGAAGTCCTAGAGGCTTGAACCACTCCACGCCCAACAGGTTCGGTCGGCTGTGCTGCACAATGGTGATGGGTAGCTTTCCATCGAAGTCGTTGTACTTCACCTGGATGGTTGCTCTGCCTAGGATTTCAATGGGGTTTCCGTTAAAGTCCACAAGTTTGTCTTTCGGGGCTTTCAGCTGGGTCCTTTTGTATGCCGGTTTCAGCTGTTGTAGGTGCTGCCAGTCCATGATGGAGAAGGCGGATCCGGAGTCTACCTCCATCTTGCACGGAGACCCCTCTGCTAGCAGCGTCACGTGGAACTTGGTGGTCCCCTCGTCGCTTGTGTGAGCAATGGTGGTGGTCTGGTGCACCGTTCTGTTTCGGGGATATTCCTCCTCCCCGCGCCGGGACTGGTTTGAGGACCGTTTGGATGTCCTCTGATTATCTTTGCGATTTTCCCGGAATCGCGGTCTGGGCGGCTCCGGGGCTGGGTCTGTGGCTCTGCAGGCCTCGGCGATGTGGCCCCTCTTCAGGCATCGGCGGCAGGTCGCGTCCCTCCATCTGCAGGTTGCTCTGGGGTGGTCGCCTCTGCAGCTGCCGCATCGCTCTCCACGGTCGCCATGCTGTGGTGTTTCCCGCCTGGGAGGGCGGGACACCTTGTGGACGGCCATTTCCTCATCAGACTCGGATTGAGTGGTTGCCTCGTCTGATGAGGTTGGGCCCGACTTGTGGATCTTATGGATCCCTCTTGCTTTTACCATTGCGGCGGCTGCTTGTTCAGACGTCTCCGCCGCTGTTGCCTCGTCGAGGACGTCTTTAAGCGGAATCCTCTTCCTGCTGAGGAATTTCTTTTGCAGCCCCACATCTCGCATTCCAAAAACAATGCGGTCCCGGATGGCGTTGTCCACATTATCGAACTCACAGTTGGCAGCGAGTTGGCGGAGCGCTGCCACGAATTCTTTGATGGATTCACCTTCCCGCTGGTTTCTTTGCTGGAAGGTGAACCTGTTTGCGATGGGGGTGCCTGTAGGTGCATAGTGCTCCTGTAAGACGTCCTGCAGGTCGTTCCAGGACATCTCCTCGATGTCCCTAGGTGCCACGAGGTCCATCGCCATCTCTAGGACGTCCGATCCGCAATGAGCCAGGAAGAGGGCTCTTTTCCTCTCATCATTGAGGTTCTGGTATCCATTGCCTCGCAGGAACTGCCGGAATCGGACCATGTATGACCTCCACTTCTCCCGGGATGGGTTGAACGGGTTCAGCGCGGTCATAGGGGCTTGCGGGGTAGCCATTCTGGAAGTCGCTGTGGTGAAGTGACTTCAGCTCTTGGGCGATCGTGCCGTGAGTCTTTCTCAGGTTCTCTTCTCTAGTCCTTCGTCGCCAGTGTTAGATCAGGCGCAGGAACAGAAGACGTGACCAGCTCGATACATGTAACAACTTTATTTACAGTGTAGCAAGTAAAAGAAGACTGCTGGCGCGCTGCCGGAGCTCTCCTTATATTCGCTCCCGGCAGACGCACCGCCCCTAGACAGGGATTCAAATCTCCCGCCCGATGGCTGGCAGCCAATCAGGGCGGATGTCCTTATAAGGACATAACATTGTTAAATGGGTTCATTTTCCAATCTGTGTTTTTTTGCCAGAAACCCAAAGGAAATGCTGAAAACAGGCAAAAAAAATGATGAAAACGCTACAAGTCATGAATGAATGAATGAATGAATGAATGAATGAATGAATGAATGAATGGTGCTAAAAAGCAAAGGGCCCTATCATTTGTGACTTCCCCCATCAATTATTTTACTGTACACGCAGACCCCTGCTGCCCAGAGGGCCTTAAGAGCCGGCAGATATTTTTTTTTAAATTTCCCCTAGATGGAAAAAAAATGGCCTGTCACTCTTTTGTGTGTGAATACAGTCTTCACCATTTTGAGCTGTAATATCTGAAGGAACATCCCTTCCCATGTTGTGTTCCCTAAAATCACCATGGATGCCCTTGGATTTATAGGAAGCCCCCCCTCCCCGAGAATGTTTTGGGGAATATTAAAAGAGGCAAAAGATTATATTTCCCCAAAGGAGAAATGGAGAAAAATCTTAACAAAGGCAGAAGGCAGCCCCAACAGCCTCCAGCAGATGCCTGAAATCTTTAGAGATGGATATTTTGTGCCCATTAAGAAAGACTTGGCCAATCTATTCACAACCAATGTGCATTCAGCTAATGGGATTAAGAAGGACAGGACATGACTTTTAGGATATAATAGGATTAACCCACCACCACTAGAATAGCAAAAGACACCAGGCTCACAGACATTGCACAACCCACTGGAGCATTTCAAACACAAAACCCCAAAGAATGTATAATCCCATTTATCCCAACCCTATTTTATCAGCTGTCCAAGAACTACATGCTGTTGTTGCTTCTGCTGATCAATAAACAGAGTCCTTCTTTCCAATCAGCCTCCATTTTATTTCCAGCGTCTTTCTTCTGATTTGGAACCAGACCAGATCTTTCTTCCAACAAATTGGACCCAGTAGCAAACCGGCACCTAACGCAGCTTGTGCAGCAGAGGTATTGCATGTGTCATCCTTGGGGGTACCTACAATTGCTCACACGGCTGCATTTTGTACCAGCCGAAGCTTCCAGATATTTTTCAAGGGTAGCCCATGCACAGCACATTGCAACAGTCCAAACAGGAGATGACCAGGGCATGAGTGACCAAGCAAAGGACTTCCCTACCCAGGAAAGGGTATAACTGCCGCACAACATGAAGTTCAGCAAAGTTGAGCCTTGGCTGCCATCTGCAGGAGTCATGAAGGACTCATGTGTCACTTACTGTGTCTAAATTCCTGGGGGTCCCTGCTCACTGTTTCTCAAGTGCCCACCAGAAAGACACAGAGGCCTGTGGTCAGGGACAGCCAACTTTCTAAAAAAAAATAGGATTGTCTACAAGTTGTGTTTACTGTTTGCAATATTATTATTTTTTTCAGAATTAAGCAATCTGAAACCCAGAAACATTTTCCTTGTCAGCTGGGAAATTTGAGTGGAGATTGTTCGAAAATGAGCACCTGCTCATCCAATTTGCTGGCCTCTCTGAGGCTAGAAAAGCCCTGGGTAAGAAATTCTCCATTCGTCTGCAGATTCCTTGAGAATACATTCGACTGGAGGCAAATGCATTTTCAAAATACTTTATTTACCTTGATTCCGGCACAGCAGGGGTGCAATAAAGCAAAAGATATCCCTCCAAATCTGCAGCAGCGGGGTTACCTGCCCCCCTCCCCCAGTCCTGCTTCTGGACTCAGCAGTTTGCAATTCATCCAAAGGAACAGCTTTCCAGCAGCGAAGACCTCCCTCCCAGCTCATTATGATAACCGAAGGGCAAAAGCCGGTCAGAGGAAGCCGAGCTTCAGGCTAGCTTAGGGCAAGGCTTCTTGTACTAAAGGATGCATTCTACAAACACCTAACTTGTTTTCTGGATTGCATAAGATGTAGAATCCTACACTAACCACATGACCCAGTTCCCACCACAGAGTGTTTCTCGGCCTTGGTCACTTTAAGATGTGTGGACTTCAACTGATGACGGCAGCAGCGGCAGCTGCATCCCCCTGATCTGTGAGGAAGAGGAGGAGGAGGAGGAGGCAGTGGTGGCGGCTGAGGGGTGAGAGATGGATGAGGCAATTCTGGCTCACCACCACGCGCACACGCTGGGATGTGGTGGGCTGGGCCTCCTGCGAGCACACATGTCTGCCGGGATAGTGATGTGAGCTGGCCCCTTAAAATTTCCAGGATAGCTGCAAGGACTGGATCTGACCATGTCACGGGCTGGATTTGGCCCGTGGGCCTTGTCAGGCCTGGAAGCCATCTTTTGCGTTGGGCCTTCAGGCCTGCCACATTTACTACTGTGGGAAACTGGGAGGGTGGGATTGTATGGAGCATGTTATTATAGTCATAATAACATTCCTTTCCCAGAGACTCAAGGACATCTTGCCCTGCACCTGGAGGAGTGTGACTGGGAGGCATCTCCAGTTGGGACGGTTCTTTGATTGGACCATATGATGGACATGTGGGTGCTGGGGCAGGGATTTGGACTTTCTTTTGGGTGGGGAAAACCTGGAAGCTTTCAGATTTGGGTTTTCCCAGATGTGCCAGTATGACATCTCTAATAAAATGGAACTTTGAGGAACTCCAAGCCTCTGAGTCTTCTTTCATTGGGGGTGTTACTTGAAACCCTGACATTAACCCGAATCTCCTTTAAAAATTCAGCCAGCTCCCTGGACTCCGGGGTGCTGTCCAGAGTCCTGAGCCCCAAACGTCGACCCAAAGCCAGGCAGCATGAAGACTCAGGGAAGATGGAGGAAGACAAAGCGGCCATGGAGGGAGCCACAGGGGCTGGTTCAGTGACTTATGTCAAGGCCATCTACTCCCCTTCCCAAGCCGTTGTGGAAATGGAGGAGGCCAGAGAAAGGGAGCGCCAGCTGGGTGCCCGGCCCAAAGAGCTGGAGCTCAAGCAAGCTGCACAACCAGATCTAACTCTGTGGGGAGAAGCTGCAGGAGCCACGCCACTCCAGGAGATGATGAACGGGGTGATGCTGTTGGAACCGCAGATGGGTGAAAGCAGAGCAGAACAGATCCCAGCCTTCAAGTAGAGGGTACTGGGACAAGCATGCCGCAAGCACTCCTGAGAATGGGGATTCTTGCCACCGTCATGCAGCCAGTCGTTAATGGGCCTCCCAGAGCAGTTCGGTCAACTCAACATGGGCAGCACCACTCAGCTCCTTGGGACCGATCAACCCAGATGGACACTGGCTCATCTTACGTTCACTTTCCCAAGCCAGGAAGCCGTCTACCTCCTTTCACTCAGCATGGAGCGGTTCAGCCCATAGCAATAGCAATAGCAATAGCGCTTAGACTTAACATCCCCAACGAAAGAAGACTCCAAGATTTGAAGTTCCTCAAAGTTCCATTTAATTAGAGATGTCATATTGGCACATCTGGGAAAATGCAAATCTGAAAACTTCCAGGTTCTCCCCACGCATAGAAAAGTTCAAGTCCCTGCCCAGCACCCACATGTCCATCACATGGCCCAATCAAAGCACCATTTCAACTGGAAAGGCCTCCTAGTTCCAACCCTCCAGGTGCAAGGCAAGATGTCCTTGACTCTCTGAAAAAAGAATGTTATTATGACTATATATCACCCATGCTCCATACAATCCCCCCTCCCAGTTTCCCACAGTAGGAAATGTGGCAGGCCTGAAGGCCCAATGCAAACGATGGCTTCCAGGCCTGACACCTGCTTTCCAACAAGCAGTTTGGTTTCAGGAAAAATTTGTCCTGCAATCTGCAACTTCTACACTGCAGAAACATTTGGACCAGTGGTAGGTTCCTCCCGGTTCAGTCCGGTTCGGCCAAGCCGGTAGTGGTGAGGATATGACGTCACTGAACCGGTTCTCCACCCCCGCCCTCCCACCCCCACCCCCACCCACATTATTCTTACCTTTTATTTGGTCCCACCCCCAATCTATTGCTGCCTCCTGAGTCCCAGCTGATGACTAGAGGGAAGAAAACTGTTTAAACTCTTGCCGCGGGGCTTCAAAGGGCCGTCCTACAGCTGATCAGTGTTAAAAGCAAACAAATGAGTTAGGTCGTAAGTGCGAGGACTGGTCGTAAGTGCGAGGACCTTCCAGAAATGACTCTGACCAGCTAGCCACACCCACCTAGTCACATGACCTCCAAGCCACACCCACAAAATAAGCCACGCCCACAGAACCGGTAGTAAAAAAAATTAGAACCCACCCCTGATTTGGACCACACAACTTGACCAGGGTAAAGCAATTGAAGCAATTGACATAGATTTTTGTAAAGCCTTTGATTCAGTAGTGCACAACAAACTACTGTTCAAATTAAGTTCTTACGGCATCTCTGGAACCCTGCACAAGTGGATAGCCACATTCCTGTCAAACAGGCAACAAATAGTCAAAATAGGGAGGGCCCTATCAAATCGGGCACCAGTTAACAGCAGAGTCCCCCAAGGCAGCATTTTAGGACCCACACTCTTTCTGCTTTACATCAACAACCTATGCAATCATATTATAAGCAGCTGCTTCCTTTTCGCTGATGATGTAAAATTATTTAACACCATTGACAATGCTGCTGCCCTACAAAGGGACTGTAAGGATTGCCTCTCCTTCCAATTTAAGAAAGTAAAGACTCTTGAAAACGTGGTAGTTCAAAAGGATCCTTTTATTAAGCAGAAGTGATAGCAACCAAATTAAAGCAAGATCTGAATACCCTTAGGCAAGACAAGTAGGATTAAAGCAGTAGAGACCCCCTCCCTTTAAGGTAGAATGCAGAATTTAGCCAATACATAATTGTGAAGATGTTTTCTTTACTAGTTTCCCTGAGAACCCGAACATACATGCATTCCCACCATTATCCTTTAAAGTGAAACAACCCACATGGCTATCATAAACATTCTTCCACATTAAGATGATCTCAGGACTCTTTGGTGCCAGGATATAGGTTGTAAAATATCTGTTGACACAGGCAATGCTAGTAAATCGAATCCAAGTCTCCCCCTTCTCCCAATTAATTGGCAGTATCAGTCTTAGGGATCTGACATTCTGACTATGTGTCAGAATGGTCGCGCAATTGGCAACTCCAAATTTCAACTAATAAATGTTCTGTCCTACACATTGACAATAAAAATCAGAGCACCAAATACAAGTTGGGCAGAAATGAACTCATAGACAACCCTCACTCTGTCAAGGACTTAGGACTACTTATCTCAAACAATCTAAGCCCCAGAGCTGACTGTAACCGCATTGCCAAAAAGACAATAAGAGTTGTTAACCTAATTTTGCAAAATTTCTTCTCCGGTAATATTGTATTGCTAACTAAGGCATACAAAATCTTTGCCTGATCAGTTCTTGAATACAGCTCATCCGCCCAGAACCCACAATGTATTTACAACATTAACATGATTGAGCGGGTTCAGAGATATTTCACGAGAAAAGTACTCCACTTCTCTACTCACAATAGAATTCCCTATCCAACCAGGCTTAAAATTTTGGGCTTGGATAATCTGGAATTGCACCACCTGCAGTCCGATTTAAGCATAGTACACAAAATTGTCTGCTACAATGTTTTGCCTGTCAACAACTTCTTCAGTTTCAACCGCAATAGTACATGGGCAAACAATCAATACAAACTCAAGGTAAACCACTTCAAACTCAATTGCAGGAAATACGATTTCAGCAACAGAGTGGTCAACGCCTGGAATGCTCTACCTGATTCCGTTGTTTCAGCTTCAAACCCTCACAGCTTCAACCTCAAACTGTTTACTGTGGGCCATCAGGGTGCCTACCGTCCCTATCTTACTGTCCCCATTTATTTGTATTTACTTCCTTTGTTTATGTTTATGTTCATACCTATACTTGTTATCTTGTACATGTTTGACAAATAAATAAATAAATAAGATGACAAAAAGCAGAGCCCCTTAAGAGACCATCCAGATTCACTTGATGTCTACTATGAGCTTACATGTAGTTTTTAATTGCTTTGCTTTATTGTTTCCTGGTTTTATGGATGGATTCTTTGAAGTGATAAATATTTTATCTCATATGTTGTAAGATGCCTAGAATCAGAGAGGGGGCAGGAGGGAGTGAGGGAGAAAGAGAGAGAGAGAAATGATGATAGATAGATAGATGATAGATAGGAGAGAGAGAGAGAGAGAGAGGAGAGGGGGCAGGAGGGAGTGAGGGAGAAAGAGAGAGAGAGAAATGATGATAAATAGATAGATAGATAGATAGATAGATAGATAGATAGATAGATAGATAGATAGATAGATGATAGATAGATGAGAGAGAGAGAGAGAGAGATATGATAGATAGATAGATAGATAGATAGATAGATAGATAGATAGATAGATAGATAGATAGATAGATAGATAGAGATAGAAAGATAGATAGATAGATAGATAGATAGATAGATAGATAGATAGATGATAGATAGGAGAGGGGGCAGGAGGGAGTGAGGGAGAAAGAGAGAGAGAAATGATGATAGATAGATGATAGATAGATGAGAGAGAGAGAGAGAGAGAGAGAGAGAGAGAGATGATAGATAGATAGATAGATAGATAGATAGATAGATAGATAGATAGAGATAGATAGATAGATAGATAGATAGATAGATAGATAGATAGATAGATGATAGATAGATAGATAGATAGATAGATAGATAGATAGATAGATAGATAGATAAGAGAGGGGGCAGGAGGGAGTGAGGGAGAAAGAGAGAGAGAGAAATGATGATAGATAGATAGATAGATAGATAGATAGATAGATAGATAGATAGATGATAGATAGATGAGAGAGAGAGAGAGAGAGAGAGAGAGAGATGATAGATAGATAGATAGATAGATAGATAGATAGATAGATAGATAGATAGATAGATGATAGATAGATGAGAGAGAGAGAGAGAGAGAGAGAGATGATAGATAGATAGATAGATAGATAGATAGATAGATAGATAGATAGATAGATAGATAGATAGATAGATGATAGATAGATAGATAGATAGATATGCAAATCAAAGAACAGTACACAGAGAATGTATGCTATGTTCACTGAGCAAAGCAGAAGGAAATGCCTGGAAAATTCAGCGTTAGAGTTGAAAAAGCAGGAATGGAGGAGAGATCATTGTGATATTGATTTTTACACATTTCTGCTCAAGATGCATTCAGTGCTGAAAAATAACATTTTCATGGTATCTTGCCTTTCTCAGTGTTTAGAACTTCAGACAGCTTTGTGTCACTTCACTGGTGTTTGTTTATAACTAGATTCGTGTTCCTATGACTCTAGTTGGCCTTCTTGACTTATGAAAGGAGGGGGCAATCTGTGGGTCACATACTGTATAGGTTTCTCTCCCATTTTGAGGAATTCGGAAGATTTCTAAATCATCTTGCCAAACAGTAGTGAGATAAACAATATTTTTCACCAGTTTTCTCCTGGTTTCCCCCCCCCCGCCCCCCTAAAATAAGGGCCAAATGGAAATGGATGCATTTGCAGACTGTAGGACATTTTATTATTTATTATTGCCTACAAGCATTTAGAATCCTCCCCATTACTCCAATTACATCATTAGATAATTTTCTTCTCCAATACTGAAATAATAATAATAACATAAATAAAATAAGGGTTAGCCCTGGGCCACACATATTTGTCCACTCTTAATTTAAGCAATGGACTCTCAGTGTCATGTGTTCTGATCATGAGACAGCCCAGCTTTGATTCGAGATTCATGATGAGTTGCCTAGTGTTGGTTTTGCTTTCTGATTGCAAACTCTAGCAGAGATTTAGCCTTCAGCAAGACACCTGTTTGCAAATATATGTTGATCAAGCAATTAAAAATGCATCCAGTTAACCAGCTTGCAAAGTGTTCCATGGCAGGACTTTCAGTAAACCTCACTGCAAATTTGCGAGAATGGGAAGAACAGAAACCCTTTTACTGCTTGTAAGAGACCTTCCCAAAGCATTGATTGTTTTCAAAGGCCTGTGGATTTTCAAGTCAACTAGAATCAACTGGAATGAGGCTGATTTTCCAGGCATACCCTTGAAGTTCTTCCTCACAGTCAAATTACAGTGAAAAAAGCAAATTTCCTCCTCAAATTTTCCTGGAGACAAAAGAAAAGTATCTTGCCAAATCTGGGATTGTGTCCATGTCCTATGATACCTTAAAGGTGAGACTGAAGATGGCACTCTCTAGGCCCGTGGTGGCGAACCTATGGCACACGTGCCACAGGTGGCACGTGTAGCCATATCAGTGGACACGCCAGCTCAGCCTCTCTAGGAGTCTCTGGAGTCTGGGGACAGCAAAAAATGTCACTTCCTGTCCAACCAGAAGTTGGGAAACAGGCCATTTCGGGCCTCCGGAGGGCCTCTGAGCAGATGGGGAAGGCTGTTTTCTCCCTCCCCAGATGCATAGAGAGGATCTGGAGCCAGGTGAGAAAGAAAAATGGGCCTACCGGGCCATTGCGTGCCAGGAGCGGGGGGGAGGGGGGTCGCGCATAGAATTATGGGTTCTACCAGTTCTGCGGGTGTGGCTTGGTGAGCGTGGTGTGGCATGGTGGGCATGGCGTGGCGTGGTGGGCATGACAGAGGAAGGATACTGCAAAATCTCCATTCCCATCCCACTCCAGGGGAAGGATCCTGCAAAATCCCCATTCCCTCCCCACTCCTGGGGGAAGGATATTGCAAAATCTGCATTCTCTCCCCACTCTGGGGCCAGCCAGAGGTGGCATTTGCCAGTTCTCCGAACTACTCAAAATTTCCGCTACTGGTTCTCCGAACTGCTCAAAATTTCCGCTACCAATTCTCCAGAACCTGTCGGAACCTGCTGGATTTCACCCCTGGCTGTGTCCCATCCACTATTATAACATCAGTCCGGCTGCAACCCAATTTCTTTCTTTGTCACCAGAGTAAGGCTGCAAAGATCCAGATAACCACTAGGTGGCAACCAAGTTAGAATGTTCTCTATCTCTTTGATGCCCTCTAGTAGTTGTCTTGAGATGTGCAATCCATAGCATCTTCTACAATAATTTCTGTTGTGCTCTCTTGGGTCATGACAACCTCTGACCAATATTTAATCACCTCCATTTTTCCTCCTCTTTTCCCCAACCTCCTATAAGATAGATCACGGAAAATCCATGTGTAGAGCTGCCTCTCCCACTTTCTAATTCCCTTTTTCATTCAGTTTGAGTGATATGATTTGTTTCCTCCTTCCTCCTGCAAACCACTCTCTGGAATTTCAAAGGGAGGGGGTCCAGCTGCCGCAGCCATTGTTCCACACTGTAATTATATTTTCCAATCTGTTGCTATGCAATGCAAAATCATTCTCTGCCATCTGTCCACAGCTATCTCTTCCTGGAAGAAGAGAAGAAACTCAATTTCCTTTACTCCTAAGGTGGTCCCTTCCCTATCAACCTCCCTTGCTCCAAACTGAAACCATCAAGACTAAGAAGAAACTATTTGCATGGAGATATTGCTGAAGAGTAACCCTTAATGTTCAGTCTAGCTTTGAGGCCATTCTTAGCCTTCTCCTCAAATGACCTTAGTTACTGGGGTCTTTCCATCCAAGAAGAACCAAACATTCCTTCTACTGCATAGGGGAGAAAGAGACTCACAGCTCACCAGATGCCACCGAGTGAGCTCAGGGCAGAATGAGATTTGAAGTGGCGTCCATAGCTTAGATTCACTGAGCTTAGAAAATCTCCAGCAGCAGTGCCCAAAGTTACACCAACCATCCCAGCATGCTTTCGTATGGCCAAATAACCAGACTCAGGAAAGGTAGATAAATGTTTCCACTTCCTTGCGTTTGCTACAGGCACAAGTTTGGGACAGGGAAGTGCTTGTATCAGGAGAGTGGAGAGGCAGAGAGGATAAATTGCCACCAGCCCTCTATTGGCATCTGTCGCTGACTAGGGTCCTTCTGGGTAGAGTCCCAAGTCTCCTTCCAATACAAGGAATATCTCAAAAAAGGACATTAGCCTGCAAGCTTAGCATATGATCCAGAAGTTACCATGCAAAGGAAAAGGCCCAGTAAAAAGAGGCTTTGCTCAAGAATCTTTGCCTCAAGTTTTATCAAAGCCTCCAACAAAACTGATCTTCTGAAAATTCTTTAGTTTCACTTGGGGGGTGAAATCGAGTTCACTGAACACTAATGTATTATATTGCAAAGCATGACATAGTCAGTCATTTCTTTCTGGATGAATCAGAGAAACTCTGGGGCTGTTCTCTTCAGTCTAGTCTTCTCCAGGTGCAAAGGAGAGGAATCACCTCCCCTGCATGAGGGGGTCCCCCAAAGGAAGTGAAAAAGGGGATTCCACAAACATCTTTTGTTCAAATTTAATGCCATCAAAACACGGAGATTTAATGAGCCTTTGCTGGAGTTTCCAAATAACCAGCTGTCTATTCTGGACCGGAGAATGTTCAAATCTCCTTTTAAAAAAAAAATGAAAAAAAGCAAATCCCAAATGTTCAGAGACATAGTTAGAAAAGTCCAATATCTTGATAGCTAAACATCACTCTGCTCCCCTCTCCAGACATCTGGAGTAGGAAACAGAGCTGGGAAGAGGCTGGGGAAGGAGGAACAAGCCAAAATAGAGACTTTCCCACCCTACCCAAGCACATACGTGCGCTCTCTCTCTCTCTCTCTCTCTCTCTCTCTCTCTCTCTCTCTCTCTCTCTCTCTCTCTCTCTCACACACACACACACACACACACACACACACACACACACACACACATTTCCTTTCAATTTGGCTCCAGCCCAGCTCTGTCACGGATGCCTCTGCCTCCTTGGCTGCCCCCTCCCCTTTCATCTCCTCCTGTTTGATACCTTTAAACACAGAGAGGCATGAAAAATAAACGTTACTGGAAAGAGATAGCGGTGGAAGTCTAGAAAGCAATTAGCAGGCAGAGAAGCATAATTAGTGCTCAGAATGCAAGCAAAGAAATAAAGTAGCTTTCGGATGCAATCAGGGTCATGCCTGAATTACAAACTCTTAGCTGAATTGCTAATTAAACTCAAGGAGTGAATCACGTCTTAGTAAGGGCCCAGCACAAGCCTTCCTTAACTTGTCTGTTCCAGCAATCGGGTGGCAGACATCCAACCTGGCTGAAGATGGGCAAAATAGTTGGTTTCATGGAGCCATATCATTTCTATTGGTGACCTGGTCAATCCTAGTTAGATGGATTGGGTTTTGAATCTCCTGGGACAGCAGTAGCAATGGCATTTAGGTTTATATACCACTCCATAATGCTTTAAAACACTGTCTGGGTGGTTTACAATGTAGAAGCATGATTTGCATATTGCCTCCAACAATTTGGTCCTCATTTTACCAACTTTGAAAGGATGGAATTCTGAGTCAGCTTTGAGCCCCGTCAGGATTGAACTCCATGGCTGTGGGCAGAGTTTATTTATTATTAGTTCAATTTATATATGCCGCCCTTCTCTGGAGACTCAGGGCAGCTTACAATGCGTTAAGCAATAGCCTTCATACTTTTGTATATACCTGCTTAGTAGGGCTTTTTGGCCTCCCCAAGCGGTGTTTTTTTTTATACAAAGTCAGCTTATTGCCCCCACAATCCGGGTCCTCATTTTACCTACCTCGGAAGGATGGAAGGCTGAGTCAACCTTGAGCCTGGTGAGATTTGAACTTGCAGTAATTGCAGGCAGCTGGCAGCTAAGTACTACTTTAACAGCAACAGTTTAGTCCACTGCGCCACCAAGTATTGCCTACAATACTGTATTTATTTATTTATTTATTTTATTTTATTTCTATACCGCCCTTCTCCTGCGGGACTCAGGGCGGTGTACAGCCAAGATAAAACATTGCATATAAAATTTAAAAACAATTTAAAAAACAATTAAATAATTTCGGCCCAAGATATTAAAAACAACCCAATTAAAACCGAATTCAATTAAAACTGAGAGGATGGGATCAATCCAGCCCGGCTAGATGGAATAGGTGTGTTTTCAGGGCCCGACAAAAAGTCCGGAGGTCTGATATCGTGCGTATCTCAGGGGGTAGGTCATTCCAGAGGGCGGGTGCTGCCACAGAGAAGGCTCTCCCCCTGGGGGTCGCCAGCCGACAGTGTCTGGCCGACGGCACCCTGAGGAGGCCCTCTCTGTGCGAGCGAACTGGTCAGTGGGAGGCTATTGGCGGCAGAAGGCGGTCTCGCAGATACCCCGGCCCTAAGCCATGGAGCGCTTTAAAGGTGGTCACCAACACCTTGAAGCGCACCCGGAAGACCACAGGAAGCCAGTGCAGCTTGCGCAGGAGAGGTGTCATATGTGAGCACCCCGTCGCTCCCATAATCCCCTGCGCGGCCGCATTCTGGACTAACTGTAGCCTCCGGGTGCACCCCCAGGGGAGCCCCATGTAGAGAGCATTGCAGTAGTCCAGGCGGGAAGTGACGAGTGCTTGAGTGACCGTGCGTAAGGAGTCCCGATCCAGAAAGGGGCACAACTGGCGTATCAGGCAAACCTGATAAAAAGCCCCCTTGGCCACGGCAGTCATGTGCTCTTCTAAAGATAGCGTGCATCCAGGAGGACGCCTAAGTTGCGAGCCCTCTCCGTGGGGGCCAGTGATTCACCCCCAATAGCCAGCGATGGCACCAGCTGGCTATATCGGGACGCCGGAAGCCACAGCCACTCGGTCTTGGAAGGGTTGAGTCGGAGCCTGTTTCTCCCCATCCAGGCCCGCACGGCCTCCAGGCACTGGGACATCACTTCAAGGGCATCGTTGGGGTGGCCTGAGGTGGATATGTACAGCTGAGTATCGTCAGCATACTGATGGAACTCCACCCCAAAGCCACGGATGATCTCACCCAGCGGCTTTAAATGTTGAACAGAAGGGGCGAGAGGACCGACCCTTGTGGCACCCCACAAGCAAGGCGCCTCGGGGTCGACCGCTCCCCCCTGTCAACACAGATTGCGACCGGTCAGAGAGGTAGGAGGAGAACCACCGCAGAACAGTGCCCCCCACCCCCAGCCCCTTCAACCGGTGCAACATGATACCATGGTCGATGGTATCAAAAGCCGCTGAGAGATCTAACAGGACCAGGATAGAGGAGCAACCTCTATCCCAAGCCCTCCAGAGATCATCCACCAATGCGACCAATGCCGTTTCCGTGCTGTGCCCAGGTCAGAAGCCGGACTGGAGCGGGTTTAGACAGACAGCTTCATCCAGGTACCGGGGAAGCTGCCGCGCCACCACACTCTCAACAACCTTCGCAACAAAGCGAAGGTTGGAGACTGGACGATAGTTAGCCAATACAGCTGGATCCAGAGAGGGCTTCTTGAGGAGGGGCCTCACCACCGCTTCTTTCAAAGTGGCCAGCAGGACCCCCTCACTCAAAGAAGCATTAACAATCCTCTGGAGCCAGCCTTGTGTAACCTCCCAGGAAGCCAGTACCAACCAGGAGGGACACGGGTCCAATAAACATGTGATCACGTTCAGCCGTCCCAGGATCCTGTCCACGTCCTCGGGAGCCACAGGATCGAACTCCTCCCAGATAACACTCTCAAGACCTGCCTCAGTCATCCCGTCTGGACTTACTCAGTCAGAGGCCAGGCCTTCCCGAATCTGAGCGATCTTGTCATACAGATACTGCACAAAATCCTCAGCTCGACCCTGCAAGGGATCATCCCGCGCTTCCAGATGGAGGAGGGAGCGGGTCACCCTAAACAGGGCGGCTGGGTGATTATCTGATGACGCGATAGGAGTGGCAAAATAGCTAGATTTCGCCGTTTTTATCGCCACTAGGTAGGTCTTAATATGAGACCTCACCAGTGTGCGGTCGGATTCGGAGTGGCTGGTCCTCCAACTACTCTCCAGGCACCTTTTCCGGCACTTCAACTCCCTCAGCTCCTCAGAGAACCAAGGAGCTAGGTGAGTTCGGTGCCTGGTCAGAGGCCACAAAGGCACAACGCGGTCCAAAGCCCCGGTGGCCGCACTATCCCAAGCGGCCACCAGATCTTCAGCCGAGTCATGAGCCAGAGTCTCAGGAAATGGCCCAAGCTCCATCTGGAACCGATCAGGATCCATCAGGCGCCTGGGGCAGAACCACCTGGTTGGCTCCGCCTCCCTGCAGCGGGCTGTAGTGGTTAGAAAGTCCAGTCGAAGGAGTGAGTGGTTAGACCATGACAAGGGTTCGATGACTATATCCCCTGTATCAAGGCCACTCGACCACTGACCAGAGACAAAAACTAAGACCAGAGTGTGTCCACCCGTGTGAGTAGGGTCATGAATTAACTGAGTAAGGTCCATGGCCGTCATGGAAGCCATGAACTCTCGAGCCACCTCAGACATTTCGCCGACAGATGGCAGGTTGAAATCCCCCATGACTAGAAGTCTGGGAGTACCAACCGCCACCTCAGCTATGACGTTGAGCAGCTCGAGCAGGGCCGTTGCCACGCGGCAGGGAGCCAGGTACGTGATCAACAAGCCCATCTGTACTCCACGACCCCACTTCACAAAAAGGGACTCACATCCGGCTATCTGTGGAACAGTGGTCTCCCTCAGATCAAGACTTTCCTTTATAATAACCGCCACCACCACCACCCCGCCCCTGCCCTGAGCTCTCGGCTGATGGAAAGCTCGGAAGCCTGGTGGGCACATATCAATGAGGGCAACCCCCCCTCATGACCCAACCAGGTACTTTAACCACTGCACCACCAGGGATCCAGTTCAGTGGGTGGGTTTCAAAAAATTTTACTACCGGTTCTGTGGGTGTGGTTTGGTGGGTGTGGCATGATGGTCGTGGCAGGGGAAGGATACTGCAAAATCCCCATTTTCTCCTGATCAGCTGGGACTCGGGAGGCAGAGAATAGATGGGGGTGGGGCCAGTCAGAATTTTTACTACTGGTTCTCTGAACTACTCAACATTTCTGCTACCGGTTCTCCAGAACTGGTCAGAACCTGCTGAAACCAATCTCTGATCCAGTTGTAAGAAGAAAAACTTCCATGTCACCCTTGTCATCCATGCCAGTCACAGACCCTGACCAGCTCTGGCCTGTCAGTGAACCCTAGGCAATAAAACAAAAGACCGCTTAAGCCTTTCTGTCAAATTTCATCCCTAAACTGAAACTGACTAAGGGAGTCTTTTGCTAGAAAATTGGCAAATACAGGCATCTCAATTAAAACCCAAGAAAATCCCCTCAAAATATGGAACTCCTTCACATGCAAATAGGATTTCCCGAACTCCAAAGCCATCACCCAAGGTCAACACTGAGACACACAAAAGAGCAAAGATTACATGACCTTGCAGGAGGGAAAATCGCATTTCCTTCCTGGACCCAGCATAGTGCACAGAGTAGACCATGTTAATGCGCTTTCCAAGACAAAAGATGGTTGTTGTTATTGATATTGTTCAGTTGCTAAGTCATGTCCAACTCTTTGTGACCCCATGGACCATAGCTCACCAACCCACCCCATCCTGAGTCTGCCCAAATTTGTCAATGGAAATAATGTTGAAGGAACAGTAGCGGATAACATGTATCATGTTGAGTTATCCTGTATGAATTGTCCCGCAGTGAGTAACTCATTCCAGATGGAGTATCCACAAAGGGGCCCCCAAAAAGTCAAGATGCCTGTCATGAACATTTAATCAAAACCTCCTTCTTGATTTTTTTTTTTTTGATGCCCTACCACCAAAACCATCTCTGAAGTTGAGTGTTCTTAGAACTTCAGACCATTGTTTTTAGAAGCTTATAATGCAGAAATAATACTTGGCATTCAACTGGGCTGACTTTCATAGCTTCTAAGTGTCCACCTTAAGGAGACCTCATGCATTCTGAACACAGAGACTAGGGATCCAATTAGAGATCAAAAAGAAGGAGGTTCAGACATTGTGGAGTCCTTGGTGCTCTCTGAGCACTGATTAACATCAGTGTTAATGGGTGTGGGGTTTGCGTTGTATTTATATATGGTAGCTTTCCCGGTCAGAGTTAGTGGGATACAGCTTTCTCTTTGATAGTTCCTTGATTAGAGTATTGTTTTCTGTTTGATTGTTGGTCTGGTGTTAAACCCTGCTTATCTGGATGTTGGCTGCTGGTGCTCTCTGAGCTTGGTTGCTTCCTTGCAGACATTTCATTACCCAACTAGATAATATCACCAGTGCTGGGTCAATCACAGTTCAACACTGAGCTAAAAATATTCTCTTCTATTGGTTAAACATGTTTGCAATTTTATTGTACTTGTTGTGCAACTCATCCAGACCAACGCTGTTAGGTCTGGAAAAGCCAGAACTAGCATTCTCTAAAAATATTTGCATTCTAAGGACCTGCAGGAGTCATTGCTCTCAGTTTATTATACAGATGGGTCATGGCCAAAAAAACAGTAACTTATTGGGAAATATTCACTACTGAGCCATTTTGCTGAGGTTAAAATCCATATGCTGAGGCTTGCACCAGAAACATACATGTACTAATAGCCTGGGAGCTGAACTGCAAGCATGCTGTGACTTTTGGGTGCAGCACATTGAAGTGAGGCTATTTAGAAGAAAAAATGGGGGGGGCAGGGGGAGAAAAATTATCTTTGGGCAGATAGTCTCCTGAGAACTTTTATTCTTTCTAATTGATTGTTTCTTCAGGCTTCGTAGCCAGTCTTTCCCATAACCTCTTGAAGAGCAGCAAAAAGATAAGCCATCTTTGGTTTAAAAAAGGACCCAGTCATGCCCAGTTGAGCTCTGGAAGACCTGAAAGTAATCAACATTAATTGGGATAGATGAGAGAACCAGCATGTGGTTCCTAAAGGTGCCAGGGTGCCCATCATTCTTATCGATTCCACCAGACGCTTGGTTCTACTTGACTTCATATTTTCCAAAGCTTCTTTAATTAGAAATATTAAAAATGCCAAGTGGGAAACCGGAATACAAAATACTAGCCTTCAGCATCAGTTCCATTCTCAAATGGTCTATGTTACTCCTATGGATCTTCCTAGAAAATGAAAGGGCCACCAGATGACCACAACCAAAAGCCTTCTTGGATGAATCTCATTTACCCAAAGGAAAAGATACCGCATCCCAGTGTTAGCTGAGATGGCAGAAGCATCTTGCCAGTCTATCCCTGGTCAAAGGGAGTTGCTTATGTCCAACCTCATGGCAGGCATTTTGTGACAGCTGACATGGCATACTTTCCAAATTTAAAATGGACTGTCTTTGACTGGGTCAGCCAATTTATTAATCAGTCAATCTGATTCATGGCTTCTTTTTCTTTTTCTTTCTTTGCAATGGTGGCGCAGTGATTAGAATGCAGTATTGCAGGCTAATTTTGCCAACTACCAGCAGTTTGATCCTGACCAGTTCAAGGTTCACTCAGCTTTCACTCTTGGGTAGAATCTCTGTAAATAAGATGAATGTTTTACCAATGATGCTTTTTCTGTTTCAGACACTACCAATACTTGCAACTGATATTCCATCTAAACAATGGCAGAGGGATACCTCAAAGTTTATATGGAAAGGAAAAAAACTAAGAATTAGATACAGATTACTGCAAGATGCTAAGGAAAAAGAGGGTTTGGGTCAAAATACAATTTCAAATCTGGTAGACCCAAACCCTCTTTTTCCTTAGCATCTTGCAGTAATCTAGAATAGATTATTCTAGAATAGAATAAATATCAAACATGGTTTTCCACGAAGGTGCCTCTTTGGGTTTCCCCACAGGAAGCTTTTTTTAGAAAAGAAATGGTGATGAGGCCGAACTGGTGGACTTATGCTGCCCGGCCTGGCAAGCTTTGTAGCACGCGGCTGCTGCAAAGCTTACCGGGCTGCCCCATCCTATCCGGTCCCCACCGCAGCTGCAAAAGGGGTGGCTTCAGGAACCGCTGGCCAGTGAAAAGGGGGCTGCCCAGCTGGCCCAGCAACTTGGTAGCCATGTGGCGTCCCCCAAGGCCGAGCGCGCCAGGCCCAAAAGGCAAGTGAGCCTCACCATGTCCCCCGAGGCGGCTCTTCGGCTGAGCGCAGTGGGTCTCCCTCCCCCACCTCCAGAATCGGCCTTACCTTCTAGGTCTTCCACCCACCTCCAAAAGAAATGCGGCGGCAGGAGATGGTAGTGGCAGCTTTGGCAGGAGAAGGCAGTCACGGCAGGGAGGGTGAGGCCGCCAGCCGGCAAGCTGATCCCTGTCCCCACTGTGGCTGCAACGGCGGCGGTTTTGGGAGCCGCTGGCAGCGGCGAAAGGGCCACCGGCCCAGCAAGCTTCGCAGCCATGGAAAAAGCTGCTGCCATCGCTGCCATGTTCTTCACACATGCACATCTCATTGGACTTGCAAGGCCATGAGATGCGCGTGCATGAAGAACATGGCGGCGACAAACATGGCGACTGGGGGACCAGTTCGGGGGCATGGCCAGTTGGCCATCACTACTGGTTCTGCAACCTTGGCCAAATTTCCATCACCGGTACGCGCGAACCGGTGCAAACCGGTAGTAACCCACCACTGGTTTACATATTTACAACTGAAAGAAAGATTTAAATTAAATAAAAAGAATCATGGGTTTAATTTTGTTAAAAATGAACTGGATACTCTACTGTGTGGTAGTGGTGAACCTATTATTGCTAAAGTCTATAAAATGTTATTTAATTTAAATCTGGAAAATGGACAAGTAAAGCATTGTATGACTCAGTGAGCAAGGAATTTGGGATATAATGTAATGATTGAACAGTGGGAGAATATGTGGAATAAAGATTTAAAGTTTACATTAAATTATAATTTAAAGGAAAATTTCTATAAGATGATGTATTGTTGGTATTTAACTCGAGATAAATTGTAAAGAATGTATAAAGGTATCTCAAATGAATGTTGGAAATGTAAATGTAAAGAAGTGACTTTTTATCATCTATGGTGGACATATAATAAAGCAAAGAAATATTGGAGTAGGATTCATATCTTAATACAGAAAATTCTTAAAGTGAATATAGAAAGAAAACCAAAGACTTTCTTTTTGGATTTAATGAAACAAGACTTAGGGGGAAAAATTCAGAACCCTGATGTTATATACTGTATGTTGACAGCAGCAAGATTACGCACAGAAATGGAAGGTCACCTCGATCCCCACAATGGATGAATGGCTACAAAAACTGATGGAGTTAGCAGAGATGGTTAAATTGACTGCTTGTCATGTGTGCCTCCATTCAAAACTCAAGAAAGAAAAACCCCAACTCAATGTTTGTAGAGAAACCTACTTTTACTGAGTATGAATGAATGCAACAAAAGGAAAGCAAAGTCTGAGGCAATAGGTGCGAAAATTACATATTGAAAGCATCCCCAAATGCTTTCCCCAAGGATCCAAGTTGACTGTCCAATCCACATCTCCCCAAGGTGTCATGTGGGTTGCTTCTTCAGATGGTTCCATCTATTTGGTATGCCGGAACAGTTGACCTTGACTGCTATCAGCACCCCCTGCAGCTGCTACGAAGACAGTGAGAGTTTTCTGCCCTTTCACGAGACATCTCCATCAGGTCACTTCCCCCCCTCCCAAATCCCTAAATTATCTCCCCCCTCCCATTACTATGGCAGCCGAAAGCAAGCAAGCATCATAGAGGCTGACACTGCTTTGATCAAAAAAATAAAATACAAATAGCCTTGGTAGTACAGTGGTCTAAGGCACCCTGTTAAGCTGGTTATTAAGACCAGCTGCCTGCAATTACTGCAGGTTCGAATCTCGCCAGGCTCAAGGTTGACTCAGACTTCCATCCTTTCTAAGGTAGGTAAATTGAGGACCCAGTTTGTGGGGGCAATAAGCTGACTTTGTATAAATATACAAAAGGATGAAGACTATTGCTGAGCACATTGTAAGCCGCCCTGAGTCTCCGGAGAAGGGCGGCATATAAATCAAATTAAAAAAAAAAATACTTTCATTTCTACTTGGAAACCACTTCTGGACTTTGTGCTTGAGATGGGGAAAAATGACACTTTGATTTTGGGTTTTACTGATTAGATAGATTTGTTGTTATAGAAATGGATAGTTTCTATTATTACGAAAAAGTAAAAAGTTGAGGGTAGATCTTAATGCCTTATTTTACTGCACCAAAGGAGTCAGAAGTCAATGCCTTTTTTCTTTTTCCTTTGCTTTCCCCCACTATCCACTTCCCCTTCTCCTTTCCTAATTTCCCTAATATTTGCTTTTGTGTTCTTTTTGGATGTCATATTATAAATTAATAAAACTATGAATATGAAAGATTGACTCAGCTTTTGATCCTTCCAAGGTCGATAAAAAGAGGACCTAATATGCAATTTGCTGACTCTGTAAACCATTTGGAGGGTGCTGTAAAGCACTATGAAGCAGTATATAAGTCTAAGTGCTAATGCTATTGCTATTTTATCTTTCCTTTTTCCCTCCGTCCCTCTCTCTCTCTCTCTTTTTCTTTCTAATTTATTGATATTAAAAATCTAAATATAATAATAACAAACCATATAGAAAAAACAGAAAAGAAAAAGAAAACCAAACTTAAGACATATAGATGACTTCTGGTGTTCTTTTCAACAGATTCTTATTGTCTCTTCTCCCTCTTAATTACTTTAAGATCCCTTCACTTAGTCCTCATCTTTCTTGTTTATCACACTTGGAAGACTTTCACGAGCCTTTTATTCTTTCCAGTCCAACAGGATGTAAAACAGAAATTTTACAAAAAGGTCATGAAAGGCTGTCACAAAAAATAAGGGGTTGACCAAAACACCCAAGGACAGGGTAAAAAGTAGCATGGGAACTTATCAAAGGGATAGCCAACCTAGAACTAAGGAGAAACTTCCTGACAGTGAGAACAATTAATCAGAGGTACAACTTGACTCCAGAAGTTTTGGGCACTCCATCACTGGAGGTTTTCAAAAAGAGACTGAACAACCATTTGTCTGGTATGTTATAGGGATTGGCATGGTATAGAGCAGTGATGGCTAACCTTTTTGCCATTGTGTGCCAGGAGCGGGGGGGTCGCACACATGCATGCCCACACCCAGAACTCTATGCGCCCTGCACCCGTGCATGTGTGTGCGCCCCCCCACTCCCCCCGCTCCTGGCACGCAATGGCTCGGTAGGCCTGTTTTTTGCTCTCCCCAGCCTCCAGAGCCTTTCTAGGAGTCTGGGGAGGGCAAAAACAGCCTTCCCCACACTCTCAGAGGCTGGAAGTTGGCAAATGGGCTGTTTCTGGCCTCTGGGGGATGGGGATGGGGAAGGCTGTTTTTGCCCTCCCCAGACTCCTAGAAAGGCTCTTTTGGGGAGGCTGGGGAAAGAGAAAAATGGGCCTTCCCCACCCCCACCCCAAGGTCCTCCAGAGGCAGGAAACAGCCTGTTGTGGGCCCAGCCTGTTGTGGGCCCAGAAGGCCTGAAAATCAGCTGGTGCAAGCGTGCTGGAGCTGAGCTCGCGTGCCCACCAATATGGCTACGTGTGCCACCTGTGGCACGCATGCCATAGGTTCGCTATCATGGGTATAGGGGGTTGGATTAGAAGACCTCCATGGTCCCTTCCAACCCTATTATTTTATGTTCTATTTCTTAATGCTGTCTCTACCAAGTAAAGAAGGAAAACAAATTAAATGAATCAATCAGTCCTTGGCTGGAAGCGAAATAAGACCAGTGTTATGTGGGGTTTATGGTGCTCTCTGAGCTTTGTTGTTGTCTTGCAGATGTTTTATTCCACCACTAATTAACATAATCAGTGTTAGAAGTGAAAGCAATAACCCCACTACCTTCTAGCATTGATGATATTACCCAGTTGGGTAATGAAATGTCTGCAAGAAAACAACCAAGCTCAGAGAGCACCAAGGACCCCACAGTTCAACCCTGAGCTACAAATATTCTCTTCTATTTATATCAGTACGATGTGCAAGGGGAAATTAGGGGATCACTAGGGCATCCTAGGGCCAAAATAAACTGCAAATGTCTCATATTCCCAGGTATGAGAATCCTGCTTTTTCGAGAAGGATCAGCTAGCAACGTAAGGCAGTTGTTGTGTTTGGCTGTTTTTGCACAACATAATCAGTTTCCTTACAAGCCTCATAACTGCACTCACACAAAAAACTTAATTTGATTACGGCACATCTCAGTTAATTTTGTGTGTGTGTGAAGCCCAGCCATCAGATTCTTTGTGATTCCAGACTTTGGGCAGTCCTAGAAATGGATCAATCCAGGAAAGTGGATCCAGGGTCAACCAGATAGGCAAGTGAGAGAACAAGATCCCCACCTTTCTCTTTGCTTCTCATCTCTGATAACACTGCTGGAACTTAAGACAGGCTACTTGTCTCTCTGAGACAGCAAGTACTTCTCTGCAGCCATCAATGACCCAGAAATGCAGTCATATAATGTTGTCAGATGTAATGAGTCTCCAGCGTGCCAAGTCATGCTTCACTCTGCACCTCATGGCCTTTTCAAGAGGAACCAGAAACTACAACCTTCCACTGATGAATAATCTATAATTAGCTTCATCTTTTCCTGACAGGCTGGGCAAATACTTTCCCAGGGAACTTACTCTAAGAACAGCAGGTTTTTTTTCTCTTCTCTTTCTCTTCCCCCTCCGTTCAGTCTTCTTGCCTTCCCAAACAAAGGCAGAGAGGAGACCCAATTTCTCTTCACCAACAAGCTATTCCAGTTCCCTCCTTCTCTGCCCAGGTCAAGGTCTCATCTGGCCTGGCTTAGCTCCAGCATGGCTGATGGGCACAGAATTGTCACTGGGGGTGGGAGGGAGAAGACCTGGCTTCCCCTGGATCGCCAGGATGTACATAAAACTCACTGGAGTGTAAAAAGCTCAGAATAGATCAGTGATTTCATTATTTTCTTACATGTCACTTATTACTTCATCCAAGACTCACTGTCATGGAAACCAAATGTCCATTTTTCTTTAAAAAGATGTTTATGAGTTGATAGGCATTCTGTTGCAACACTCATTACTTACAGTAAGTTGTAACGAGTTCGTTCAAATTTCAATGACCTAACCTGCATCCCATTTCTGAGTCCTACCAGTTGCAGGCACGAGTCAAAAAAATCAAGATGATGGCCATGACTGAATTATATTTACAGTATCTGTGTCAGGCCTGGAAGCCATCTTTTGCGTTGGGCCTTCAGTCCTGCCACATTTACTGCTGTGGGAAACTGGGAGGGGGGATTGTATGGAGCAAGGGAGATATATAGTCATAATAACATTCCTTTCCCAGAGAGTCAAGGCCATCTTGCCCTGCATCTGGAGGGCTGTGACTGGGAAGCATCTCCAGTTGGGACGGTGCCTTGATTGGACCATGTGATGGACTTGTGGGTGCTGGGCAGGGACTTGAACTTTCCTTTGGGTGTGGAAAACCTGGAAGCTTTCAGATTTGGGTTTTCCCAGATGTGCCAATATGACATTTCTAATAAAATGGAACATTGAGGAAACTCAACCCTGGGAGTTTTCTTTCATTGGGGGTGTTACTTGGAATCCTGTCTGTCTGTCTGTCTGTCTGTCTGTCTATCATCTATCTATCATCATTTACTTACCTATCTATTTGAATTTATAAGCAATCAAAGCTCTATTCTTTTGAAGTGTAGTGCATGCATGTGGGGTTTTGATCATGCAACTATAACCACAATCTTGACTTTTTTTGATACACACACACACACACACACAAACACACACATATACCCAAGCCATGAACACCTTGGGAAGTGTTATCAGTAAGGATAAAGCAAAAAGAAGTTGAAGGTGTCTCAAATGAATGGGATGAAGTTGAGATAGAATTTCAAAATAGAAATATAAAAATTGAATGAATGAATGACCACCCAACCACCCAACCAACCAACGGACTTCCCAGATTTTTTTAAAAAAAACCATCCTGACTGGTTGAGAAACACTGTTCTGTGTTAAATTGATGCTTCACGATGATTCACAATTAACACTTCCACCTTCTTTCATTCCAGTTAATCCCTGGTGAAAAGGCCAACCAAGATCTCACTATCTAGTCAGGCAGCTTTGTCAGAATCTAAATATTGGATCAATAAATCTCTGATTGAAGGCTTTAAAAATCTTCAACTGCAACTCCAGTTATGGAAGAAGCAGAAAGATGGACCAGCCTTTGCTGGCTGAGAGGCAGCCTTAAAATTTGTCAGCAGCCAAGAGCTGGACAGCGGACAAGTCTATAGTTTCAAGAGCCACTATCAGAGTAGGCTTTTGGAGCTGTGAACAAGGATTTGGGGGCCCTTGCAGCTCTGAAAAGAGAATATCACACAACTCTCAACCTTGGTAACTTTAAGGTGTGTGGATTATTGCTATAGCAATAGCATTTAGACTTATATACCGTTTTACAGTGCTTTACAGCCCTCTCTAAGCAGTTTACAGAGACAGCCTCTTGCCCCCGACAATTTGGGTCCTCATTTTACCCACCTGGGAAGGATGGAAGGCTGAGTCAACCTTGAGCCTGGTGGGATTTGAACTGCCAAATTGCAGGCAGCCGGTGATCAGCAGAAGGAGCCTGCAGTACTGCACTCTAACCACTGCGCCACCATGGCTCACTGTGTTAATTGTTCTAACTGTCAGGAAATTTCTCCTTGGTTCTTAGTTAGATCGCTCCTTGATTAGTTTCCATCTGTTGCTTCTTCTCCTGCCTTCAGGTGCTTTGGAGAATAGCTTGACTCTTCTATGTGGCAGATCTTGAGAAACACTGGTTTACACAAGGGGTGAAATTTGTTACTACCGGTTCTGTGGTCGTGGCTTGGGGGGGGGGTAATGTGACTGGGTGGGCATGGCCAACTTTTTTTTTTTTAACTTTTCAAAGCATTTTTTCTAATGCTTTGAAAAGCCTCTGCCGATCAGGCAACTCAGCTGGGATCGTCAGAAAGGCTTTTTAAAAAATGCTTTGAAAAGCCTCTCTGATGATCAGGCAACTCAGCTGGGATCGTCAGAGACTTTTCAAAGCATTTTTTTTAACCACCTCTTCGGCCATGAGGTTGCAGAAATAAATGCTTTGAAAAGCCTCTGACGATCCCAGCTGAGCTGCGCGATCATCAGAGGCTTTTTTCTTTTTACTTTTAAAAACATTTTTTCATCGGAAGAGGTTGTAGAATAAATGCTTTTAAAAGTTTTTTAAAAAGCCTCTGATGATCGTGCGGGTCAGCTGGGCATGGGGGGCGGGGCATTCAGGGATTTTTGCTACCGGTTCTCCAAACCATCCGCCGCTATCGCTACCAGATCGGGCGATCCAGTCCGAACAGGGAGCATTTCACCCCTGATTTACCCTGAAATAGCAGGTCAACTCTCAGAGAGCAGATGCATAGTCAAACTTTAGTATCCCTGGCTCTATCCAATTGTGAGAGCAATGACTTTGAGTCTCCTCGCCCAGCCATACTCCTGTTGGTCTCAGCTGCCGATTAACCTTTTCCTCCATTCAGATAAAGAGAGAATATTCTGTTCCTGGACCTTCTGCAGTTGCTTTTGTCTGATGCATGTGAGAGATCCAGAATCCAAATCACAAGGAATGGACAGCTTTCATGATGCTCCCACAAAGGCGGCTGGGGGCATAGCAAAGCATTTCATCAGATTAGCATTGCAGTGGGGGGGGGAAGGCTGGGGAGGCTTCCCTGGCACTCCCAGGGTGCAGATGGGAAGCCACATCTGCACCCTTGAAGAGGGTGCAGGATCCAATATTCATATTTTAGCAAATTCAGAGATGCGGTAAGATCTGACAAGGTTTTCCAGTCCCCAGAACCATGATCTCTCTGCATGTGCCATCATTATGTCCCATTTTCATTTTCATAGTTTCAAAATGTTCGTGTGTGTGTGTGTGTGTGTGTGTGTGTGTGTGTGTGTGTGCGTGCATGCATGCATGCACCCACACATTCTTGTGCGTGCATTGCCTTGGTAGGCTAGGAATTAAATTGTGTATAATTTGATTTTTAAGAAATTGGGTGCTTGCTGATGCTATTCAAGAGGAAAACTACCAATCACCTAACGGCTGCAAAGAACACTTTGATTCTTTGTTTTGGTTTATTTATTAAATTAAGAAAGAAAGAAATCCTGTGTGATCATTTGCTTCTCTGTTACCAGGTACATAGCATTTCCTCTTATTTTCCTCAACACAATCCTATGAAGTAAACTAGGGAGAGAGGGAGAGGGAGGGAGAGAGAAAGAGAGGGAGAGGGGGAGAGAGAGAGAGGGAGAGACAGACAGACAGACTGACTGACTGACTGACTGACTGACTGACTGACTGACTGACTATCTAAGAGTACTTGGAAGTGGGGAGAGGAACTTCAATCTCCCAGCTCCTAGGTGAACAGCCTTTACAATTACACTACATTTACCCAACATGAATTGAAATGTTTTCTGTTAGATGGGAGGAGGAGGAGAGTAAATCACAGCAGTGGAAGACTGATTCTTCTGGTTGGTGTTTTTGAAAAACCAACTGCAAGTATCTACAGACTAAAAACTAAAACATGTTGCATTGTTAGTTCTGTTTTTATGAACGGAGAATACTTAATGAGCTTCACATACGCAAACACAGACAAAGAGGGGAGCAGACTGGGTCATACAATGTCATAAACCTAAACCCAGATTAACAATGACTGCAACGCGTTCATATAGCCTGCTAAACCCAAGGCTCCCCCTCCAATTTCTGCGATGGTTTAATGTAACAACTTGATTTACCCTTCTGTATTTATTTACTTATTTAAAGAATGTTTATGCCAGTGGTGAGTTCCAAAATTTTTTACTGCCGGTTCTGTGGGTGTGGCTTGGTGGGCATGGCAGGGGAAGGATACTGTAAAATCTCCATTCCCACCCCACTCCAGGGGAAGGTTACTGCAAAATCTCCATTTCCTCCTGATCAGCTGGGACTCGGGAGGCAGAGAATAGATGGAGGCGGGGTCAGTCAGAATTTTTACTACCGGTTCTCCGAACTACTCAACATTTCCGCTACTGGTTCTCCAGAACTGGTCAGAACCTGCTGAAACCCACCTCTGGTTTATGCCCACCCAACTCAAACAATGCAGCCCCGAGTGGCTTACAGCAAGAACTAACCAAGATTTTTTAAAAACACCATTTGTCTGAGGCAGCATTGTATTCAGGGTAGTTTCGTTCAAGGCACAGGAACTAGGTTAGTTCTCACAGCCCCAGACCCATAACAAGCCTCCTTCACTAAGATTTCAGGCAATGAAAATGGGAACAAGATGTATGGCTGTTTTCAGAACATGAGAACAAGAGCTTTTGAAATTCGGTTTTGATAATGGCAATTACAGTATAGTCATACGCTGGTGTACTGGTATGAAGACAGTTGCCAAGCAACACCAGAGATGTACCTTCTCCTCAATGAACGGGGTAGATTAAGTAGGTTGCATACATACACATACACACAAACTATTATAAATTGTAATCTTTAATTTTATTAAAGATTACAATTGACAACAATACAAACTATTGCAAACCAAAAAGAAATAGCAGAATAGAAAGAAAAAAGAAAAGAAGGTGCAGGAAAAAAAGAGAAAGGAAAATAGAAACAAAAAAAAAAAGAATATAGGAAAGAAAAAACATATATATAAAGAAGTGACTACCCCTTCTCACCACTATAAACAATCTTAACAATTTATCATTTCCCCTTAAAGGATGCCAAATGATCTCTTCTTTCCATATCTTATCTTATCTATAAACAAATTCATAAAATCTCACAGTTTAATCCTGATGGCAATGAAAGTCCATTAATGGTTACCAGAGACAACAACAGATTCATTTTGACCTTGATCAAATAAACCAATTCCTTTTACTTCTATCCATCTTGATTTTCAGTCCCTTCAAATGATTTCTTTAAAAAATGATTTCCTTTCATTTTTTTTCTTTATCCCTTCTCACAAAATTCTTCAAAGCTACGACAAGTTTATTTTGCGAATCTAATCTAGGAAAATTACCCAGGTCACTCTCTTGGTTTGTTATTTGTATTTTAGTTATTAAGACATCAGCCAGTTTCTTTTGTATGGCCCATATTTTTCTCCATGTCATTCTTATAGCCTGTCATTTTTAAATTCACTTTCATATCAATCTGTCATATCAGGTAAAGCCTGTTCCTCTTCCATAACATCTTTTAAACGCAGCCTATCTATAGAGACAGGCTCTCTTAAAATTAAGTTCTGTGTCCATTGTTCAAAAATATCCTTCATCGTGTCCATTATATTTTGCTTCATTCTGTATTAGTAAGTCGAGTTTAAGTGTTCTACTTTAATTATGATCTTTAGTTCTTTCTAGTGCCTAATTTTTGAAGTCTTATTATGCTTTTTTAAAAGAATTCACAACAGTGAATTCTTTTTAATGGAAGATTTCTTTATAAATAATTCCAAAATTTTGTTTCAACTTCATCTAGACCGTTAATAAGTTTGTAACTGGTGTCCCTTCAAAGGCACTGACTACAGTTTAAGCAAAATGGTGTTACCTCATCTCCCCTACTTCTAAATCCACCAGAGACCACTGGCTTATGGTCTCCTTATGAGGAACAACTGTCCGGAGCACTTGTGGATGATCTCAAGTCATCTCCTTGTCCAGAGAATAATTACAAAAGGCTGGTCTACCCACCGGTTCTTCATTCTGCTGCAGTTGTCAGCTCCGTTTTTTGTGGAGTTCTCTTCAATTCTGGTTTTGAAAGCACAAAAGCTGGTTCACACAATCTGGGGGCCATAAACACCGTAAGGAAGACAAAATTCCTTCCTTTGGCTGGATTGTCAATTAGAAAAGCCAGCTTTACTCAGAACAGGTTATATCCTGTGACAATACCTTTAACACCATCAAACAGCCACATCTGCTTATCTCAGGTCTTTGAAAAAGATTCAATAGGTGGATAAAAATGCCAAATCCAGTCTTAACATCTGGATGACTGTGCAACCAACCATAATAATAAGTAAAAAATAAATAGCTGCCAGAACTATTGTGTCACCAAACAATGAGACACATCTACATTTTAAGTGACAAGAACTAAGGGATGCGGTGGCTCAGTGGCTAAGACACTGAGCTTATCAATCAGAAAGATCGGCAGTTCGGCAGTTTGAATCCCTAGCGCCACGTAATGGAGTGAGCTCCTGTTACTTGTCCCAGCTTCTGCCAACCTAGCAGTTCGAAAGCAGGTAAAAAATGCAAGTAGAAAAATAGGGACCACCTTTGGTGGGAAGGGAACAGCGTTCCGTGCGCCTTTGGCGTTTAGTCATGCCAGCCACATAACCACGGAGACATCTTTGGACAGTGCTGGCTCTTCGGCTTTGAAATGGAGATGAGCACCACCCCTTAGAGTTGGGAATGACTAGCATGTATGTGTGAAGGGAACCTTTACCTTTACCTAAACAGCTGCCAGAACTATTGTGTCACCAAACAATGAGGCACATCTGTATTTTAAGTGACAAGAACTATATTCCTATCAGCTTCTTGTGTGATGCTCCTTTTATACATAAAAGCAAGAGCTTCCAATTGCTGGATAGGGACACTATTATGCCTACAGTTCTTCTCCCTTGACTACACTGAATGAAGTTTATGGGAATCATCATCCAAACCACCTGATGGGCATCAAGTTGCCATCCCCTTATCCAGTCCATCACAAGGTGTTACTGGAATGTGATCATACATTTGCCCTGGAGGCACAAAGACAGTAAAACAGCATTTCCAAGAAAACATTTATCCTCCCGTGTGATGTGCATGCTGGTTTCTTCCAAGCTTTTCCTAACTGATGCAAGTTCAGACAATATAGTAAAGGACCAGGGTTGACAGGGGTCAGACAGACTGTGGGGTGCATCTCCCAATACCATCTCAGAGGGAATGAAAGATTTCAACATTGCCAAGAGTTTGAAAGCTTCAGGGAAATCCAAAGGAAGCCCATCCCACCACCTTCTGTCCTTTAGCACTGACTCACTTCAGCAGCCATCAATATGTAATTTCAAGAAGAGATGAGAAAGACAATAAGTCTTGTCAAGCCTGGTCATCCTAGAGGCTAATTAGCCAGAGAGAGTTAAAGGTCAAAGTCAAAAGAGAAAAGCTTGCTTAATTATCTCAAGTGCCCCTTAATTAGCCAAAGTCAGTCCAGCATTGATTCCCTCCCTCTTTTCCTTCCTTCCTTCCCAACATTTGTAGATTTCATTCCTCTTCAACATTCTTTCTCTCTACTTTTATTTCTCTGTGGAAAACTGTGTTCAACAAAAAGGTGACTGAGCAGCAAATTTAAATAAATTGCAAAAACCTAGTCGGGGAGAGACAGATCAGCATTCACACAGAGGCTGAGTGGCAGAGAAACAAAATTGCCTGTAATGTATTTTTTCAATCCATTTCCACTGCACTTGGGTAATTCATAGATGAGGACGTAATTCTTGCCCAAGAAGCTATGTCAACCAGACTGGTTAACAGAAATGCAATGGCCATCCTATTATGATGCATACCATCTCCTGGTCTATTGGGGGGGGAGGGTTATCCACAGGTTGTGGTAAAAAAAAATCAAGTTGGCAGCCATGACCGTACAATCAAACTGCCACCTGTTTTTTGAAAAAATTGGCAAAATTTTAATGGTATGGTCTTGGCTGTCATCTTGACATTTTTGACCATATGCTATGGACAAGTCTAATCTGGAGCTTTTTGTAAGGCTCTGGGTTCAGATCTGGCTGAAAAAACTCAGATGACCACCAGACAGCAAAGAGATATAAAAAGGTCTGGCTTTTGCTTACCAATTGCTCCAGATGAATAAATGGGTTCATCGTCAGTTTTGCAGGCCAGATCTAGTGGCCTCCTTCTCTGTGACTCAGAACTTTATCTCCATTCAGAGTGGTTCCATTTCTATTGAATACAACCAAAGCAAACAAGGACATTGCTTTCAAATTTTGGGTTCAGCCAACCAGAAATTGAATTCTGTATAAAAATTGTATATAAAATTAGAAGATCTTAAGATCTTCCAGCTAGTCTCTCCTCCAGGTCCTCCATCACTGGAGGTGAAGGCGGTGCCTACGTGGGATGCTTTTTCCCAAAGAGCTTGATTGACACCCATATTCACATCTTAATTGGTACCAGGTGAAATTCTCTCATAAAGTCCCAGACTTTAATTGACTCTTAATTATATTTTACATTATAGGCAGTTCTCAACTTACAACCTTAATGGAGCCTTCCCATCACAGAGATTAGTTTAGTGGTGGTTTGCCCCCAGTTCAGACCGGTTCGCAAGAACCGGTATTAAAACCGGCGGGAGGCTCCGCCCACCACCCCGGATGTCATCATCAGCAATCTGCGCATGCACGATCCCGTTGCGTGATCCCGTTGCTGAAGGCAGCCAGGGTATGTTGATGTGAGTGTGCCAAAGGCAGGGCTTTTTGGCCAGCTCCTGCACTGGGGTGGCACTAGAACTTAAAGGAAGAAGCTGGTGAAAGTGTCTGCATAGCAACCTGACCGGCAGCCCCTCACCATGTGACTCTTCTAACTCAGGATGAGCTTCTTTTTTGATGCCAGACACGCACACGAACCCCCCCACACATGGTTGGGTGGTACAGGCTAGCCTTTTTCTCCTAAGGTTGTAGATTTGGGACAACTCACTCTGCCTCAGGCAGGAGCAGCCCAGCAGCTGCTCCTGCTCCTGGCTGAGAGCAGCATGGCCAGGAGGGCAAAGAGCCCCTGC
Source organism: Pituophis catenifer annectens (assembly GCF_029215685.1). NCBI lineage: Eukaryota > Metazoa > Chordata > Lepidosauria > Squamata > Colubridae > Pituophis > Pituophis catenifer. Next base: position 26,445,524 of record NW_027256889.1, read on the forward strand.
AAGGCCAGCAGCAGCACAGGCAGCCACTGTATGGCCAGTATGGCGCCTGCCATGGCCGAGAAGTGTTCCAGCACCAGCAGGGCCAGCAGGGAGGCAGGTCAGGTGGAGGCTGGGACAAGTTGAGAGTTTGGTCCGTTGCAGCTGCTGTAAGCAGATGGTGAGACAGAGAGGGTAGGGCTGGCAGTAGTAGCACTCCCCCTCTCGTCGGCCCCCATGCTCGCTGCCTCTTGTACATTAAAAAAAAGACATCCCCCAAAAATAAGCCCCAGTGCTTATTTTGCAGCCCCCAAAAATTATAAGACCTGGTCTTACTTTTTGGGAAACACAGGTATTCACAGAATCACATCACAAGCCCCTTCTGATGTCTCCCTTGGATGACTTCCCAAATTCCTTCTCAGATGTCAGCTCAGGGGAGGATGAGCCCATTCCTGGCATGTCAGGAACGGAGTTGATTGATGGCTCCAAATGGCCATCCAGAAGAGATTTGGAATAGGCTTCAGCTAGGGAAAGCTTGCAGTGGGAGATGACCAGTGGCAGCGAAGAGGAGGAGGAACTGCCTTCTGTACTGATCCGAGAACAAGTAGGGAAGAGAAAAGGCAGGAGCAGAGGAGGTCAGCCAGACTACTCGAGAAGAGAAAGCCCCACCCATTTTGATAGGCTGCACGGGAAGCTGACTATTTATCACAGCAGACAGATGGAGGCATTGCTGGAAACAACATGCTTGTTTTCTAGCTGTGTGTCTTTGGTTGTGCGTTTTCTGCTTCACTCTGGATTGACACCGTGTTTGGAATTGATGTGTGCCTTGGAGACTCTGGATTTTTCTTGCCTTGTGAGATCTCTTATGTGTGGATTTAAGTTTGTCTGGTGGAGTTATTTTGTTTGAGCAACTTTCGATTGCTTTATGGACTATTGAGCCATTGCTGTGTGGACTAATTGTGGTTCGTGGATGGACTTAATTGGGACAGTTCTGAGTTTTGGTGATGAGAATTGTTGGGGAATATTAATAAATTCATTAAATACACTAAATAAACTAAATCCACCACAGTTATGTGTGTGAGTGAGTGAGTGAGTGAGTGAGTTAATGAGACAGCACACCTCTCCCCTTTTCTACATCTATCACAACATCTCAAAAACAGCAAATCTTTCAAAAGAAAGATGTATGACCAGCCATACGCTAAATAAATAAATAAATAAATTTCAAAAGAAGCCAGAATGTGTGGTCATAGCGAACTATCTTTCATTCACTCTTCATTAATTCATTAATTAATTCATTCATTCATTCATTCATTAATTCATTCATTCATTCATTCATTTATAGAACTTACCTGGTTGCCAGGTAAGTGATGTTAGGTAGATCCCTGCAACCTGTAAAAGCAACAGCATAAAACCCATTTGCCTGTCCCATAAAAGTCCCATAGCAACCCACACTACTGACCCTCAACTCAACCCTATTCTTTGGGGACGAACCAGGTCTTCAAAGTCTTCCAGAAAACTAAAGTGGCCATAGATTTCAGGTGGAAGGCTATTCTAAAGGTCCAAGGTGTCTATGGAGAAGACATATGGTATGTCCTAGGTGACAGGACATTTATAGGTGACAAGTTTGAGATAACAGACCTGCAGTGTGTCTACCATATCTACCTTGGATCTAGGTGGGCAGATACCTTCAAGAAGTGGTCCCATAAGTAACCTGGCCGTAGTTCATGGTTCAACTCATCTGATGCCATACAACAATTGTTATCTAAATAAGAAAGTGGAAAAACTAACTCAAGAGTTTTCTCTCAAACCTCTCCACCCACTGCTATTCTTTGAACTTCCAGAAAGTGGTGGCATCCGTATTATTGTAAGCCCACAGCATAAAATATGCAGAAGCCAAACACATTGCTCTTCTCTCCCAGAGGGGGTGTATGAGCAGTAAAACATCTAGCTTTCCTGGGAAATTGAAGTAATTAGTAATCTTATGCAAAAAGCAGCATTGGCACTCTTTCTGCGAGCGTGAACACTGACATCTATCCATTCCCTTCAAACAGAATAAAACACGAGAAGAAAGACAAGAATCATTCAGAAGCAGATTTTTTTTGTGAGTTAAACAGCAGAACCAATCATTTATATAAATTGGTAGGAGTACCTAGCAGACAGGTTCGCATTTCCTAGTTATTTGTCATTTTAAAGGGGATGGGCTAGTTTTGAAAAACATCCGGCTGTTTGTCTAGAAGTGCTTCTTATTCACAATAGGTGATCAGGAAAAAAGGGGGTATTAAAAACTGGGGCCAAGCAGCCAGCTTTAAAAGAATTACCAGCCATTCTATTTACTCTCAATTTCCAGAGGCCCTGGAATAAGTCAGAGGCTGTGATTAGAGTTGCATTGTTAATTTTGGGATGAAGCTGCTCGATTTTCTCATCTATCAAGCGTAACAGCACCACCCCGGGAATGCTATAAAAACTATCTTCCTTTTTTTTTTTTCTGCTCTAGCTCGCTCATACTTTTGTTGACACATACAAATTGTTTCCCTGACTGAAATTTCAAAGTAGAATTTGAGAAATCAAGAATTCTAATTACATTAAAGGATCCGCTCCAGAGCATCGCCGGAAACAAAATAAAAGAAACTCAAAACAGAAATTATAATCATCTCTTCCATAAAGCAAAAAAAAAAAAAAATGCAGGGGGAATCCATTCAAGAAAGGAGGTTAAAAAAGTGACAATAGCATCCAAAATTTCCTGAGAGAAGAAAAACCCAGAACTGTTTTAAGTGCATCTTGGCAGTGTTTCCCAACCCTAGTTATTTTAAGATGTGAAGTCCACACATCTTAAAATGACTAAACCTGGGAAACACTGATATAAGTCTCTATAGTATAGGACAGTGGTGAAATGTAAAATTTGTTACTACCGGTTCTGTGGGCGTAGCTTGGTGGGGGGGGTGTAATATGACTGAGTGGGTGTGGCCAAGTTTTTTTTTTTACTTTTAAAACCATTTTTTCTACAACCTCTTTGGCTGAAGAGGTTGTTTAAAAAATGCTTTTAAAACCTTTGACGATCCCAGCTGACTTGCCTGATCGGCAGAGGCTTTTTTTCCTTTCAAAAACATTTTTTCTATAACCTCTTCAGCCAAAGAAGTTGTAGAAAAAATTGTTTTAAGAGCCTCTGATGATCCCAGCTGAGCCGCGCGATCATCAGAGGCTTTTTTTTTTTTTACTTTTAAAAACATTTTTTCAGCCAAAGAGTTTGTAGAAAAAATGCTTTTAAAAATAAAAAAAAGCCTCTGATGATTGCGGGGCTCAACTGGGCAATGGGGGGGGCAGGGATTTTTGCTACTGGTTCTCCGAATCACCCGCCTCCATCGCTACTGGATCGGGCGATCCGGTCCGAACTGGGAGCATTTCATCCCTGGTATAGGAGCTATTCAAGAAAGTTCATTTCACATTTGGATCAAAACTAGTGACTGCATCTCAATTTTGTGTAGCCTTAGTATCTACAGAAATCTGATTCCTGGAGCTTCCAAATACAGGTGGTCCTTGACTTACCAACAATTCATTTAGTGACCGTTCGAAGTTACAAAAGCACCAATAAAAGTGACTTATCACTTTTAAGATCTTTGGCAACTGGCTCATATTTCTGACAGGTTGCAGTATCCCTGGGTCATGTGATCCCCTTTTGCGCCCTTCTGACAAGCAATGTCAAGGAGGGTAGCCAAATTTGTTTAACAGCCATGTGACTAACTTAACAACTGCTGTGATTCACTTGACAACTGTGGCAAGAAAGACCACAAAATGGGGCCAAAGTCACTGAAGCGTTTCACTTAGCAACATAAATTTTGGGCTCAATGATGGTTGTAAGTTGAGGATTACCTGTATTTATGCCTAACCCTAACCCTAACCCAACTTATAGTTTTTGAAGACGCTCTCCAGCTGGTTTGGGAAAGAACCATAATCCCTTCTTGTGTCAGGCTCTTTGGAGAAATGTTTCCATTGTCAAAAGCAGAAGGAGTTCTCCCAGGTGGAGAAAAATATCTTCCTTCATTGCTGAACACATCTCTCTGGGATCTACAATGAAATCAATGGAATGGAATGGAATGGAATGGAATGGAATGGAATGGAATGGAATGGAATGGAAGAGGAGAGGAGAGGAGAGGAGAGGAGAGGAGAGGAGAGGAGAGGAGAGGATTTTTTATTGGCCAAATGTGATTGGACACACAAGGAATTTGTCTTGGTGCATACATTCTCACAAAAGAAAAGATACATTCGCCAACAATCATAAGATACTGTTGTGGCTCCGTCCTCCGAGCCTATCTTATCGGAGGAAGAAGGCTCCAAACATGAAGGAGAGGAGACGGCCAGGCCTCCCTCTCCAGGACCCTCCTCTCTGGCAATGCCTCAGGTGTCTCCCGAAGGAGAAGAGATTGGCCAGGAGCCAGGTGTTTCGGATAGTGATGAAGAAACATTGTGGTTGGACCCACGCCAGCGTCGGAGAGACAAGCGTGAGCAGCAGAAAAGGAGGCGTGCCAGAGATTAAGCTGAGTCACTGGACCACACCCCACAGGCTATAAAAGAGAGTGTGGTGGCCATTCGGATTCTGTGATGGACAAAGCTAATCTCTGGCGAGGCACTTGCACCTTCGGACACAACATCTATTTGCCGTAGATTTAATTACAAACTGTGTATATTTTTGTCTGTGTTATCGGAGTAAAAGCTCTTGGCAGGCAGCCACGGAGTTGCTGTCAAATTCCTTATCACTAACGTTGTGTGTTTGAAGAGCTTATTTAACCCTCGGCTGGCTGGTTGGGTGTGTGCATGGTACGAGGACAGAACAGATACAACACTTAATGATAGTCATAGAGTATAAATAAGCAATCAAATCATATTAGGAAACAGTCAATATAAATTGTAAGGATACAAGCACAAGGTAATAGTCATGCAGTCATAAGTGGAAGGAGATGGGTGATGGGAATGATGAGATTAATAGTAATGCAGACTTAATAACTTGTTTGACAGTGTTGAGGGAATATTTCATAGGGAGAGGAGTGTACAAGTGTGTACAGCATATACATCTATGGCAGGGGTGAAATCTAAAAATTTTTGCTACCGGTTCTGTGGGCATGGCTTAATTAGTAGGCGGGGCTTGGTGGTAAGGTGACTGGGAGGGCATGGCTTGTTGGTCCGGTGGGCGTGGCCAAGTCAATGTCACTTCTTTGCCCTTTTTTAACCTACAAAACACAACATAACATAACTGGCTCACCCACAATATAAAAGCAACTGTGCTAGACCCAAAATGGCCCCTGCAACAAGCAGGAACCTCACACAGCCACAAAAAGCCCAAAAAAACAGCTTTCACACTTTACACACACACAACACAACACAACACAACTGGCTCACCCACAATGTAAAAGCAGCTGTGCTAGACCCAAAATGGCCCCTGCAACAAGCAGGAACCTCACACAGCCACAAAAAGCCCAAAAAACCAACTTTCACACTTTACACACACAAAATTCCACATACAGCTTTGTAAGATTTTGTGTGATTGTGTAGTTAGAGTGAAACACTACAGAAACACACTAAATCTCAGAAAACTGCACAAATATTATTTTATTTTTATTTATTTTTATTTTTATATAAAAGCAGCTAAATTTAAAACTTCCTAAACTTTAAATGGCTAGATCTAAAAAAAGAACAACTAGAAAAAACCCCAATTAACTATTTTTTTAAAGCTCCCAAAGGGGGAAAATCTTACCCAATTGAACAGGGGTCTCCAACCTTGGCAACTTTAAGACTTGTAGACTTCAACTCCCAGAATTCCTCAGCCAGCTTTGCTTTGCTGGCTGAGGAATTCTGGGAGTTGAAGTCCACAACTCCCTGCCTGCTTGATTGCAGGCAGGGAGATTCAGTTGCTTACTGATGCAATCGATTGCAGGGATTATGGCAAGGCGTTGCGACCAGCAGCTAAAGTAAGCAAGCTGAGGGTGGGAGGGGGATGGATTTTTGCTACCGATTAGCAGGCAGAGCCATTTAAAAGGAAAAAAGTTTTTTTCTTTTACATGGCTCTGGCGATCCAAGCTGAGTTGCCTGATTAGCAGGCAACTAAACTGGGATCATCAGAGCTTGGCTGGTCAGAGCCATTTAAAAGGAAAAAAAAGGCTCTGATGATCGCGCGGCTCAGCTGGGCATGGGGGCGGGGGAGGGATTTTTGCTACCGGTTCTCCGAACTGCCCACTGCCATCACTACTTACTCGCCTGAGCCGGTCCGAACCAGGAGCATTTCACCCCTGATCTATGGGTCCAAGATTCAGCTAATAAACAATTGCCCTCCACAGAACAGAGAAACTTTCAAGAGGCTCAAATGCAAAGGTAAAAGAAGTGGAATATTCCAATAGAAAGGAATATTTCTAGCTCAGGATTGAAATGTGGGGCCCTCGCTGAGATTGGTTGGTTTTTTGCAGACATTTCCTTACCGATCTAGGTAATATCATCAGCAAAAGAGTAAGGGAGTAGGTTTAATGAGAGCAAGCCCTACTCCCTTACTAGCACTGATGATGTTACCTAGTTTGGTAATGAAATGTCTGTGTGAAAACCACCAAGCTCAGAGAGCACTGAGGATCCCACAGAAAAGAAATGGGTCCTATCAGAGGCTGAGAGAATGAAAGCAGAGTATACCATCTTTTGGGGTCCCAGGCTGGTAAGAATACATCCTTTGCAATGGTGAGTTCCTCCCGGTTTGGCCCGGTTCTGCCAAGCTGGTAGCGGTGATAATATGACGTCACCGAACCAGTTCTCTTTGTTCAGGACCTGGGCCCTCCCGCCCCCCCCCCCCACGTTATTCTTACCTTTTATTTGGCCCCACCCCCAATCTATTGCTGCCTCCTGAGTCCCAGCTGACCGGCTAGAAGGAAAAAACCTGTTTAAACTTTTGCCGTGGGGCTTCAAAGGACCATCCTACAACTGATCAGTGTTAAAAGGCAGTGTGGTGGTAGACCGGTGCCTCCAAAAACAAATGAGTAGACCGGTGCCTGCAAAAACAAATGGGTAGACCGGTGCCTGCAAAAATAAATAGGTAGACCTGTGCCTCTAAAAACAAATGAGTAGACCTATACAGCTCTGCAAGCAGTTAAAAGCCTGGTAGACCAGTACCTCTGCTAAATCCTAAAGAATTGTCACATGGCCATCAAGCCACGCCCGCAAAATAAGCCACACCCTCAGAACCAGTAGTAAAATATTTTAGAACCCACCTCTGATCCTTTGGGTCTTTAACTTCTACCAGAGGAAGTCCTAGAGATGGGTGGGCATCACTGAAGAGGGAAAACTGAGAATGCTCACCTTTTATCAGGGTTTAGAATAGGAGATTTTGTACATTAAATATGCACCCTAGTGAATTAAACTATTACAGTTAGTCCTTGATGTATGATCACAATTGAACCCAAAATTTATGTTGCCATTGTAATTTCAAAGGGTCACTAAATTAACTGTTGTAAGTCAAGAACTACCTGTAGTTTCTCCCACTGAACATCAGAAGTGGAATTAAGAAATCAAAGGGATCCATCTATTTGAAAGTTCTAGAATGTAGAGGAGAAAATCCCAATACAAAAGACTTCCCCACATGATACCCTCCAGATGCACTGGGGCTACACTTCCTAGTGTCAACCCTGAAATTAACCTGGCTGAAGCCATCTCAGAGGCTTCAGGGTTGCCACACAATGGTGGGAGTGGGGAAATAGTTAGATGGGGTTTTGTAGCCAAAACAAAGTTTTCTTGTGGGAACCAAGAACATTCTCACTGGTGGCTGGCCAGAGGAGGCGCAAGTAACCAAGCAACCAGCCAGCACCTGGATTGGACAGCATGACCAGTGACTTGGGGGTGAAAGGGAAACTTTTACTTTTAATCAAGTGAAAGCCGCGGGAAATTTCAGAGTTGGCTTTCACCAGTTGTGCCAATATGAAGTATCCAATAAACTGTTCTTTGAGGTACCTGCCTACCTCAGAGTTCTGTTTTCTATGAGTGCATTACTTGGAATGCTGACATCAAGCTGACTCTGCCCAATTCCTAACTCTCCAATAGAATCAGAGCCACTCTCCAGGGTCCTGGACCCAGCCTTTCGTGGGAGCAGCGAAGACTCAAGGAAGATGGCAATGATGGAGAAATGAGAGGAAAAAATTGCAGCCACCACCACTGCCTCCCTGGAGACTATGCAGGCCCCTACTGAGAGGCAGCAGGTGGCTGAAGCGGTGGCCAAGATCGCTTTCCAGATGGCGATCCAGCCAAAAGTCTGTGCCAAAGGGCCGACCACCAGGAATCTCCACCAGGCTGAGGAAGACTTCAGGTGCAGGAGCTTGGTTCAGGACTTGCTGAGAGACCTGCCAGTGACCTTGATGCAGGAATTGATGACTACCACCCACCAATGGAGGGCAAAGGGACCTCTGGACATGGATGAATCTGGAGACTGGAGATATCAGACAGCGGTCTACAACCAAACCCTGGAAGGCCTGCCAGAGAGGTTCGACAGGTTGATCTTGGAAAGCCTGGAACAAGCACGCCAGGTTGAGCAGACTAGGGTGATCCTGACCCAGCCAACCTTGACATTCCCTCCCCAACAGGATCAAGCCTCCATCCCAGCAATTTGGGCAGCCAGCCCTCTACCAGTTCCGTCATCGCAGTCACACCCCGGACCACAGCACAACCTGCCAAGGCCACACCGAGGACCCCAATGGTCACCCACAACTATGGGTGCCTTACTTGGAATGATGACACCTAGACTCTTTTCATCTAGAACAGTGTTTCTCAACCTTGGTAGCTTGAAGATGGGTGGACTTCAATTCCCAGAATCCCCCAGCCAGCAGCAACCCATCTTCAAGCTTCCAAGGTTGAGAAACACTGATCTGGAATGTGCTGAGGAGGGCTAAAATCATTTGATTATGTGCTATCAAATCATTTTTTTTATTAAACGTTTATGCCACCCATTTCCCTTGTAAGGCAACTCTGAGAGACTTATAGATTATAAAAAGACAAATAGAAAAAAAATTAATATTAAGATGATGCAAATTAAAATTATAAAACTATACAAAAACAGGACTAAGAAACTGATGACATAGGGATGATGTCTTCTTATCCCATCATCTAACTCCAGCAGAGAGTGCCCTCCCCCCACCCCCCACCCCCAGGGCTCCAAGCCAACCAATAAAGTAAAATTTTAATAGCCTTCTGGTCTCCTTGACTCCACCCACTGGGATCACATTGCCAAGGGTCTGAATGTTGATCATGTGACCATGGGGATGCTGCAATGGTCATAAGTGCAAGGACTGGTCATAAGTCAATTTTTTTCAGTGCTGTTCTGACTTTGAACTGTCACCAAACAAATTGTTTAAGTTGAAGACTATCTGTATTATACTGCTACCCTATTCTCTTCTCATCAGAACTCCCTGAGATAGGCTAGGTTACAGTTTGTCTACCTCCAGCTTAATGGCTCACTGAGATCTTTCTAGTCTTAATCCAGCATGATTTCATCAAGCTATCTCCAGAATAGCAATTCTAACCACTACACCTTCTGGGCCTCCAAAACCCACTTCCACCTTTTCCCATCTGAAACCTTCCAAAATGTCCTCCTGCCTTCCTGTCTCCTTGGAGCTCTATCTTCTATCCAAGCTCCCCATGCGTGCTCTGGAGGACCCTTTCTTCTTTCCTTTCTTTATTTTTGATTTTCTTTGTCTTCCTGTAGGGGCCCTAGAGTCCCTCCAGAAGATGGTATGATAAGACAAAAGGTCTCTTCTCTTCTCTACTCTTCTCTCGTCTCCTCTCCTCCCCTTGCCTCCCCTCCCCTCCCTTTCCTCACCCTCACCCTCTCCTCCACCCTCACCTTCTGTTGCCTTCTTGGCAGCAAGGCAGCCTTCCTCAAATCACATTAGGCAAGGTCCGTAATTACCTGCTGGCCTGCAAGACATTCCTCTGCTCATTTGTTTCCATCAAATTTCTATTTGAGAGAAAAAACAGGGAGGAGGGAAGCAAAGAGGAAAGCAGGCAAGAGTTTTGTCTCTCCCTCCCTTATGTTTTTTTATTTATTATTGAGACATTGGCAAAAAGAAAAAAAAAACCCTTCCTGTGCTGTTCTCTTCCACTCCTCTAAACAAATTCATCCAGGCAGACGGCATATGCAGCCTCTTTTCTTCCTCCAGCACATAAATCCCTCAGTAACCCATTTCGCTTGTAATTTTTCTGCCAAGATCATAGAATACCCAGGATTCATTCTCTACAAAGATGCTGTCTGGGCCACAGAGCTTTGGAAAACATTATTGTTTGAGATGTTGCAAGACCAGCCTCCAGTTTCAGGAGCCAGCTGTTCCAAAAATAAAAATTCAAGTCATTAGAGTCAGGATTGTAAAGGCGCTCAGGCATATGCCATGAAAAATGCTGGATGCAAGGAAAAGGTTGACTCCATTTATACATCAACTTTCTTCCATCTGATCCTTTCCAGATGTGTTGGGATGAAATCTGCAGAATTCTCCGTCAACACAACCTTGGCTTGAGAAGTCTTAGAAATAGATTGGTGAAAAGCAGGAATACAACAGTGAATTGTGACGTATGATGCTTCTAAAATAGCATTTTCATCATGTCCTGTTCAAATCTAGGGCATTTCTGAGAAGACAGCTTCACATGGAAGTTGTTGGAGGGGGACAGCTCTGACTGGCAGTCACCAACAATATCTGTCTGTCTGTCTGTCTGTCTGTGAGAGAGAGATACACACACACACACACACACACACACACACACACACACATATATATAGAGAGAGAGAGAGAGAAAGAGAGAGAGAGAGACTGACTGCTGACTGCCAGCAGTTCAATCCTCAAGGATGACTCAGCCTCCCATCCTTCTGAGGTTGGTAAAATGAGGACCCAGACAATTGGGGGCAATATGCTGACTCGTTAAACCACTAAGAGAGGACTGTGAAGCAGTATATAAATCTAAGTGCTATTGATCTTGCTGTTGCTATCACAGCCTGGAATCACCATAGGACAAGGCCCCTTTTCCCTACCTCCAATAGTCAACATTTCAATAGCAGAAGGCTCTTGAAAAATGCTTCTTTGATGATATAATTTAACCAGGTAGCTTCTTAATAGGAATCATATTCCTAGGATGGTGAAGCAAAAAGTTGTTTAAAGTACTATAGGTAGGCAGTTGATATAAGAGAAGACCTTTAGCAGTAGCCTCATTTAACCCCAACCCCTAAGTCTTACACTAATTAACAGCCCAGCTGCTGCATTTGCATTAATTGCAATTTCTGGACACTTTTCACTTTACATGCCAATTTAAAATGCATTGCAGTAATTGAATTCAGTTGCAGCCAAGATATCAATGATTGTTACAAGTTGTAACCAGCTGACGAAGGCTCATAGTCCATGCATTAGTTACAAAGGTAGTTTTCAATTTACAACCACAATTGAAACCACAACTTCCATTGCTAAGTGAGGCAAATTATGAAATGAGTCACACAGAGGAGAGGAGGGGAGGGGAGGAGGGCAGAGGGCAGGGCAGGAGAAAGGGGAAAGAGGAAATGGGAGAGAGGAAAGGAAAGGAAAGGAAAGGAAAGGAAAGGAAAGGAAAGGAAAGGAAAGGAAAGGAAAGGAAAGGAAAGGAAAGGAAAGGAAAGGAAAGGAAAGGAAAGGAAAGGAAAGGAAAAAGCATCTTTCTATCTTCTTAATAGCAATTACAAGTAGTTTTATATTTTGTCCTCTTTTTCTAAGCTTACATCTTAATTTCCTTCTTTCCATAATCTACCCTTTCTAACTATCAAAACCATAAATAAAGTTCATTTTGTTCTTTTTTTCAGCAAGGGATTTTCAGTCTTGATAAATGTATTTGTTGCCCTTTCTCTAAGCAGGGAAGCCAATTTTGCCATCTCTGCTAATTCTGTCATCTTCACCAGTCATTCCTCAGTTGTGAGTCATTTCAAAGTCTTTCCATTTTGGGGCATATAATAACTGTTGTAGAGCGGGAATAACGAGAGGCACAAGCAAGCTAGTGACAACAGCTCTTTAATTCAGGGTGAGACTTCGGCAAAGCAACACAGGCAACAGCCCTCCTTATATACAGTTCTGAAATACCCGTTAACCAATCACAAGCATTGCTGCATTTGAATTTCCCGCACAAAATAGATACATCACCCCTCCATTCCCAGAAGGCACTTATCCTATCTATTTACATATTTACATACAAAATCACGCAGGTGACCAGGGCGTGACTTCACTCTGGTTGACCTGCGCAGTTCATTTGCTGGCGAGACGGCAAGCCGGTCAGAGGGACCTCCTGTCTCTCCTGGCTCCGCCAATGGAACCTCCTGGATTTCTCTAGAGGCATGGCCATCCCCGGCTGGGAGTGTCGACTTGCTGGGGCGGCGCTGGAACTCAGGCTTACCCGATAAGTAATCCGGTTTACTCGGGCTTGAGATAGCTGTTTCGGGGAAACTTTGGAAGTTAGGTTTTACAATATTGGGGTTTTCACAGGCTTCACAATTCAAACATTTACACAATTAATCTATGTGGGTCTGGATCCAAGGGAGACCACTGTTCCACAGATAGCCGGATGTGAGTCCCTCTTTGTGAAGTGGGGTCGTGGAGTACAGATGGGCTTGTTGGTCACGTACCTGGCTCCCTGCCATGTGGCAACGGCCCTGCCTGAGCTGCTTAACGTTATAGCCGAGGTGGCGGTGGACACCCCCAGACTTGTCATCATGGGGGATTTCAACCTGCCATCTATCGGTGAAACGTCTGAAGTGGCTCGAGAGTTCATGGCTTCCATGACGGCCATGGACCTTACTCAGTTAATTCATGACCCCACTCACACAGGGGGACACACTCTGGACTTAGTTTTTGTCTCTGGTCAGTGGTTGAGTGGCCTTGATATAGGGGATATAGCCATCGAACGCTTGTCATGGTCTGACCACTCGCTCCTTCGACTGGACTTTCTAACCGCTGCACCCCGCCGCAGGGAGGCGGGACCGACCAGGTGGTTCCGCCCCAGGCGCCTGATGGACCCTGATAGGTTCCAGATGGAGCTTGGGCCATTTCCTGAGATTCTGGCTCATGACTCGGCTGAAGACCTGGTGGCCGCCTGGGATAGTGCGGCTGCCGGGGCCTTGGACCGAGTCGTGCCTTTGCGGCCTCTGACCTGGCACCGAACTCACCTAGTTCCTTGGTTCTCCGAGGAGCTTAGGGAGATGAAGCGCCAGAAAAGACGCCTGGAGAGTAGTTGGAGGACCAGCCGCTCCGAATCTGACCGAACACTGGTGAGGTCTCATATTAAGACCTACCTAGTGGCGATAAAAGCGGCGAAAACTATCTATTTTGCCGCTCTTATCGTGTCATCAGATAATTGCCCAGCCACCCTCTTTAGGGTGACCCGCTCCCTCCTCCATCTGGAAGTGTGGGATGACCCCTTGCAGGGCCGAGCTGAGGATTTTGTGCAGTATCTGTATGACAAAATCGCTCAGATTCGGAAAGGGCTGGCCTCTGACTGGGTATGTCCGGACGGGATGACTGAGGCAGGTCTTGAGAGTGTTATCTGGGGGGAGTTCGATCCTGTGGCTCCCGAGGACATGGACAGGGTCCTGGGATGGCTGAACATGACCACATGTTTATTGGACCCGTGTCCCTCCTGGTTGGTACTGGCTTCCCGGGAGGTGACACGAGGCTGGCTCCAGAAGATTGTTAACGCTTCTTTGAGTGAGGGGGTCCTGCCGGCCGCTTTGAAAGAAGCGGTTGTGAGGTCCCTCCTCAAGAAGCCCTCTCTGGATCCAGCTGTTTTGGCTAACTATCGTCCAGTCTCCAACCTTCGCTTCGTTGCGAAGGTTGTTGAGAGTGTGGTGGCACAACAGCTTCCCCGGTACCTGGATGAAGCTGTCTATCTAGACCCGCTCCAGTCCGGCTTCCAGCCTGGGCACAGCACGGAAACGGCATTGGTCGCATTGGTGGATGATCTCTGGAGGGCCCAGGATAGGGGTTGCTCCTCTATCCTGGTCCTGTTAGACCTCTCAGCGGCTTTTGATACCATCGACCATGGTATCATGTTGCACCGGTTGGCGGGGTTGGGGGTGGGGGGCACCATTCTGCGGTGGTTCTCCTCCTACCTCTCTGACCGGTCGCAATTTGTGTTGACAGGGGGGCAGCGGTCGACCCCGAGGCACCTGGCTTGTGGGGTGCCACAAGAGTCGGTCCTCTCGCGCCTTCTGTTCAACATTTATGTAAAGCCGCTGGGTGAGATCATCCGTGGCTTCGGGGTGGAGTTCCACCAGTACGCTGATGACACCCAGCTGTACATCTCCACCCGAGGCCACCCCAATGATGCCCTTGAAGTGATGTCCCAGTGCCTGGAGGCCGTGCGGGCCTGGATGGGGAGAAACAGGCTCCGACTCAACCCCTCCAAGGCCGAGTGGCTGTGGCTTCCGGCGTCCCGATATAGGCAGCTGGTGCCATCGCTGGCTATTGGGGGTGAATCACTGGCCCCCACGGAGAGGGCTCGCAACTTAGGCGTCCTCCTGGATGCACGCTATCTTTAGAAGAGCACATGACTGCCGTGGCCAAGGGGGCTTTTTATCAGGTTTGCCTGATACGCCAGTTGTGCCCCTTTCTAGATCGGGACTACCTACGCACAGTCACTCAGGCACTTGTCACTTCCCGCCTGGACTACTGCAACGCTCTCTACATGGGGCTCCCCCTGGGGTGCACCCGTAGGCTCCAGTTGGTCCAGAACGCGGCCACGTGGGGGATTATGGGGGCGACGAGGCGCTCCCATGTGACACCTCTCCTGCGCGAGCTGCACTGGCTCCCGGTGGTCTTCCGGGTGCGCTTCAAGGTGTTGGTGACCACCTTTAAAGCGCTCCATGGCTCAGGGCCGAGATATTTACGAGACCGCCTTCTGCCACCAATAGCCTCCCACCTGCCAGTACGCTCACACAGAGTGGGCCTCCTCAGGGTGCCGTCCACCAGACAATGTCGGCTGGCGACCCCCAGGGGAAGAGCCTTCTCTGTGGTGGCGCCCACCCTCTGGAACAACCTCCCCCCAGAGATACGTACAATAATAGACCTCCGGATTTTTCATCGGGCCCTGAAAACCCATTTATTTCAGCTAGCTGGGCTGGCTTGAGTTAAATTTTAAATTGATTTTAAATTGGAATTTTTTAATTACGGCCAAAATATTTAATTATTTTAAACAGTTTTTAGATTTTGTATGTCTTGTTTTTACTTTGGCTGTTCACCGCCCTGAGTCCTATATTGGAGAAGGGCGGTATAGAAATTTAAACAAATAAATAAACAAATAAATAAGTGCCTTCTCCAAATTTTACCTTGCCCTACATCCACTGTGTATGATTTTGGACCAGTGATTCCAACAATAATTCCCCCAATCCACAGCGGACCGCTAGCATAATTTCTTGCGAATACCGGGGTCCTGATTTGGAATTGTCTTAATCCTCCCTCTTCCCCCTTAAAATTATCTGTGGAATAGTTTGGGTGTAAGTGATCAAGAATGCACCTGAGTTTACGGCCCATTAAGAGCTCTGCTGGGCTGCGCCCTGTGGCAGTGCACGGGGTTGCATGTTGTATTGCTAGGAATTGATCAATCCTAGCTTGCCAGTCTCCCGCATCGAGTCGGGACAGTGCTTCCTTGGTCGTTCGTACGAATCTCTCTACAAGGCCATTCGAAGCCGGATGGAAAGGAGCAGATAATGCGTGTCATATTCCTAACTCGGCTAGGTAGCTTTCAAATTGAGTTGCCATGAATTGGGGCCCGTTATCAGAGACCAGGGTGTCTGGCAAACCATGGGTCGCGAATAGTTTCCTGAGAACCTTAATTACGGCCTTGGAAGTGGTTGAAGGCATCAAAACTATTTCCAGCCACTTGGAAAAAACGTCTACAATTATGAGAAAATTCTGGCCGTGGAAAGGGCCTGCAAAATCAATATGGATCCTCCCCCATGGTCCCTTAGGCTTTTCCCACTCTCTAACGGGAGCTACAGGGGAATCCGGGCGGGACTCCTGGCAGCGCCTGCATTTCCCCACCCACTCAGTGATGTCTTGGTCGAGATGTGGCCACCACATATAACTCCGAGCCAGACTCTTCATTCTAACTATACCAGGGTGCCCTTCGTGTAACAACTCTAACATCCGATACCTTAAACGAGAGGGGATAACCACCCTGTCGCCCCACCGTAAGCAGCCCCCAACATAGACAACTCATTCTTTTTATTGAAGAACACTTGAAAATCCCCACTGTCCACCTTAGTTGGCCAACCCCGCATGACCCAGCCCATCACAGTATGTAAAACAGAGTCTTTGGCAGATGCCCTTGCCACCTCGCCAGACGAGAGGGGCCCCAGGGATACAACATCGATCAATAATACAGGGGCTTCCGGAGTCGGGTTTTCCAACAGATCGGGCAAGGGGCATCGGCTGAGGGCATCAGCATGGCCCAGAGTCCAGCCCGGTCGGTGGATTAGTCTATACAAATAAGCAGCCAGGAAAATAGACCACCTGGTCATCTGGGGGGAGAGAGCGGCCGGGGTTGGTTTGTCGCCAGCCAAAAGTCCCAACAATGGCTGATGGTCCATTATAAGTTCAAAAGTCTGGCCAAACAAATATTCATGAAATTTTTTGACCCCCACTACAGCCGCTAAGACCTCCCTGTCCAGCTGGCTGTAATTTCGTTCTGCACTGGACAGAGTGCGAGAGTAATAGGCAATGGGCGCCTCTAACCCATTCGGTAGTCTATGGCTCAACACAGCGTCCACACCAAAAGGGAACGTATCGCAGACAAGAACAAGCGGCAATTCTGAGTTATACTGTATAAGAAAGCTTCCTCAGACAAAAGTTTTTTAACAGCCTTAAACGCGGCCGCTTCAGTTTTGCCCCAAACCCAGGGAACGTTTTTTCCTAGTAGTCTATGCAATGGTTCTGCAATGGTGGCTTTGCTTTGAGGAACATGGTATAGAAGTTCAGAAGTCCCAGGAAGGCCTGCAGTTCGGCCTTTGATTTTGGCGTGGGTGCATTTTGGATGCCCTTACTTTGCTTTCTGTGGGGTGAATGCCTGTGCTGTCAATCCGGTAACCCAAAAATTCTATGGAGGGTACCGCAATTTGACATTTGGACTTTTTGAGTTTAAGTCCCGCTTCTCTAAACCTGGTCAGCACTTGTCTAACTCTATCTCCAAGCTGCGCCTCATTCTGGCCACTAATGAGGACATCGTCAAAATAGGGAACAACCCCCAGGAGTCCTTGTAGAAGGCGCTCCATAGTGCTCTGGAAGAGCCCTGGGGCAATGCTAACCCCAAACTGTAGCCTAGTGCATTTGAACGCACCTCTGTGCATTACTATATTTTGTGATTCTGCTGTAGCGTCATCTACTGGCAGCTGCTGGTACGCCTGCGCAAGGTCTAACTTAGCAAATATCTTGCCAGGGCCCAGGGAGTGAAGTTGATGGTGGACGATCGGAACGGGATAGGCGCTCTGTTGCAATGCCTTATTGATTGTGCATTTATAATCAGCGCAGATTCTGATTGATCCGTCTGACTTAACTGGCGTGACTATTGGGGTTTCCCACTTGGCCTGATCTACGGGAACTAGCACCGTAGCTAGCACCCCTTGTTTGATTAATTTGTCAAGTTCTGCATCCATTTTTGGTTTTAAGGCAAATGGTACTCGTCTTGCTTTTAACCTAATTTGGGCTACATTAGGGTCTAAATTAAAAGAGATAGGGGTCCCCACGTACTTGCCTAGCGTCTCTTCAAAAACGTCCTGGAATTTGTGTAGGAGGCTTTCTTTAAGAGATGGTCCACCGATGCTGTGGACACCCGTGAAGCCCATGCCGAGGGCTCGAAACCACGCTAGGCCCAGGAGACTTGGCAGCGGCTTGCTGATGATGGTCAGGGGAAGCTCTTTCTGGAACTCACCGAAGATGACCCCGGAACGTGCCCACGCCTTCCACAGGGACTCGGTTTCCTTGGTAGTCAAGGAGGCGAACTCATTGACGAGACAGCTGGTTTTTCTGGAACTTCGGTAGAAGCGATTTAAGCGTAGCCCAGGACATGATTGATAGGGTAGACCCGGTGTCGATTTCCATGTCGCATGGTCTCCCTTCAATTTCTACTCTCGTGTAGACCTTTTCCTCTGCAGACGTGCTGGCTTGGCCGATTCTCGTGCTGTAGGTCTCTCGCTTTTGATTCTTGTGCCGTTTCTCGCGCCGCCATCTCTGGTTGGCTGGTTTGAATGTGTCGGTTCTGGTTGGTCGTGATAGTCATGTGACTTGTTATTTCGAGGAAATTGAGCTCTACAGACTCTAGCCAAGTGGCCCTTCTTTTCACAACGCCTGCAAATGGCGTCTCGGATTGTCTCTCGTGAGCTCCACCACAGCTCGAACAGTTTTCATGGTGACGACTTTGCTCGCCCTTCTTTTTGTCAGTGTGGAAGATGTCCTCATCTGACTCTTCCTCTGTACTGGTTCGCGTCTCCTCTCGATGAACAGGTGCTGACTTTGGGACGTCTTTGCTCGGCTGTGGACGTTGTAGTGCTTCGGAAGCCTTAGTGGACGCTTCGTGCGCTCTTGCTTCATCTAACGCGCCGGCTAATGTCAAATCTGGCTTCGCTAGCAAGCGCCTCTGTAATCGAGTGTCTCTCATGCCACAAATCAACTGTTTGAGGAGCGCGTCATCTAGATCCTGGTAGTCGCAATGCATTGCGGCTTTTTGAAGGGCAGCCACATATGCGCTGACTGGTTCTCCCTCTCTTTGTACTCGTTGCCGGAGCTCGTAGCGTTGTACAAACTTAGAAGGAACTGGAGCGTAGTGGGCTCTCAGGTTTGCTTGTAGGACATCCCAGGGGACCGTCTGGACTGGAGTTGGCTCGCAGAGGGATTCGGCCATCTCAAAAACGTCTGGCCCGCAGTGGCTCAAGAAGAGGGCTCTTTTTTGGTTCACAGAGAGCCCTTGCATCTCACTAGCTTCCAGGGAACACTCGAACCTGGTCAGATACGATCCCCACTTCTCTCGGGTCAGATCGAAGAGTTTTGGCAGGACGTAGGCAGACATCGCAGTATGTCTCCGTAGTCCGCTCGTCACCCTGGCTGAAAGTCAGAGCTCTTTTTGATTTGCTTCTTGTGGCCTCAATCCCACCTTCGTCACCAATGTTGTAGCGCGGGAATAACGAGAGGCACAAGCAACAGCTTGTGACAACAGCTCTTTAATTCAGGGTGAGACTTCAGCAAAGCAACACAGGCAACAGCCCTCCTTATATACAGTTCTGAAATACCCGTTAACCAATCACAAGCATTGCTGCATTTGAATTTCCCGCACAAAATAGATACATACATAACAATAACCAAGACTTTCTCCATTTGCACACCTAGCATTTACTTATTGGCTTCATCATTCTAAGTTTCCTGGTAAGACAAAGTGTTAACTAAGCTCTGTGGAAGAGAAAGAGAGCACTTAAGAGCAAAAACATCAACCAGGTGGACAATCTTCATTGTCTCCAATTCAGAAAAGACTTCAGTGGTATCAGCAATGAATGAAACAGGAATGTTAGAGTTTAGGCACAGTCAGAAAACATTCCAGATCCAGTAGGCTTAAGTTCAGACCATTTTAATTGGCATTCTATCTCTGAAGCAATTAGTTTCCAATCTAAGAATGACCCAAAAGTGGTGTATCCATGACAACCAAGTTCTTCCTCATTCAGTTCATGGGTTCCACCAGGATGTGCCCTGTTGTGTGGTGGAGTGTAGATGTCTTTGGGACCTTGGTCATCAAAGTAGATGTTGACTTCTAAGTCACCATGCAAATTCAGCATTGACAGTGAAATTTGCCAAAGCAAAAATTTAGGGTAATCCAAGGCCAAGAGAGATCACTCCAACCAGCTCAAGAAGAGATAATATTGGGCTGTAGAGTGGACATGTCACTAACAAATTAGACTTTTGTAGGGTGAACAGCCCCTTCATGGATCACTGCCTTATCATGATGAAGGGATTTGCACAACTAAATGAAGCTATGAGCTAAGCTGTGCAGCCCTCCAGGACTGACAGTTCATAGTGGAGAGTTTTGACAAAACAAGGTCCACTGGAGAAGGCAATGGCAACCCACGCCAGTATCCTAGCCAAGAAATCCCCATGGACAGTGTCAAAAGGCTGCAAGATATAACACTGAAACGTGAGCCCCTCAGGTTGCAAGATGCCCAATATGCGACTGGGGAAGAGCAGAGGGCAATTACGGTTAGTCCTCAATATACCACCACAATTAAGCCCAAAATTCCTGTTGCTAAGTGAGAAAGTTGGCCACTTGTGTGCTGTGTTCCATGGAGTTGTTGAGAGTCGGACAAAACTTAGTGGTTGAACAACAAGAAGAACAAAAAGGGTGAACAAATGATGAAACCTAAATCAAGATGCAAAACCCATGATCAGACACCAGGACCTAAGTTCATAAGGGCAGAATTTGCTTCATGGCATCGCTGCACCTGGGTTTTATTTTGAGGCAGTCCTAGACACCCAGGTCCCTCCCTTCTCCTGGCCAGTCAAACACAGAAACAAACACTCAAAATTGTTGGACTGTTGAATGGTGAAATTGAGTTCTTGTTAATGACAACTACACCACGTCTCCACCTTCCAAATTATTCTTGCTGCTAGGCAGCGTATCCAACCAGACAGAACTGGCAGTCATTTGGTGGGGGGGAGGGGGAGTCAATCCCTCCTCCTCCTCCCCCCCCCCTTAGCCAGGTCTCTGTAAAACATGCCAGGTTAACACATCCATTCAGGATTAAAGGAAGAGAGGCCAGCTTTATTTAAATGTAACCCAGATATTTTTTGCTTTGCATTTTCATTTTCCTAATGAGCTCTTCTACTTCAGTTCACCCGGTGGTGTCATCTACGTAGCTCAAATTGTTTTTGTTTTGACTTCCCGTTTTGATTCCAGCTGTCATCTTTTTCAGTCCGGACATAATTATATTTTCTGTATAAGTGAAACAGATTTGGGAATAATAATATGCATGCTTTCTCTATTCAGACCAACACTGTTTCTCCAAATTCAGTTCCTTTAATCACTTCTTGTTCTTTGTAAAGATTCCATAGAATAATAAATAGGATGTTCTGGCACATCTATTAGCCTTAATGTATTCCAAATCTTGGCCTGGTAGGCAATTAAAACATTGGTGTAGTCATCTAAGAATAAGCAAGCTTCTTCCTTAAATCCTCATACTCTCTCCAATTCTCTTCCTGTAGCTATCTTATAAACTTCTGAGCTTTCTGGAACCTGCCTGTTTATTTTTCTTCCAGTCTCTCACCATGAATAGTTCTATTCTTCTGCCTGATGCAGCTGCACAGACAGTTTTTGGGGCCTCTCAGGTGGCCCATCTTACACTGCTGTTCCACAAGCTGCATTGGTTACCAATTTGCTTCCAGATTCAGTTCAAATGATTGGTTCTTATTTTTAAGGTCCTTCATGGCATGGGTCCAGGGTTTCTGAGGAACTGTCTTACCCCCATTGGGATTTGCCCATCCCATTCAGGTTGGCAGAAGGGGCATGCTGCAGACCCCCATCGGTCAAGGAATTCTGGCTGGCAGGGTCCAGGAGAAGGACTATAAGGTCTGCCATCTTCGACCTGACACCTCATTGGCATCCTGCCATTAAAGACTAGGGGAGAGGGGTTGGGCATGGGGGAATAAACTTGTATTACTATATGATGGGAAATAGGAGAGGGGAGAAATTGGCAGCTTGGCAAAAAACAGAGAAGCCCAGAACCAGTTTGTGCCATGCATCCTGGGAAAGAATATGAATGACCCCAAATATTTCTGCATTCTCAAAACACCTAGGCAATTCTTCATTGGCTGAAGACAAAATGGTCATGGGAGGGTGAGCTGGGATGAGGGGAAACATTTTGTATCTTTTTCGCACAGAATCTTAGTTCTAGCCTGATTTTGCTGCAGCCAGCATCCTTTAGTAAAAGAACCTATCGCTTCAACCAGATGGGTTTGAGGGTTTTTCTTTCTTTCTTTCTTTCTTTTTTATTTTAGTACAAACATTCCAACTTGCGTTAAACAGTGTGTCATCTGGGTATAAAATTCTTTGTGTCTTAACAATTAAATTTACCCCCATATTCATTTCTTACATTCATTATTATATTAATACTGAATAATAATAATACCAATAAAATAACATAAACCTAACATTTCTCTTCTTTACTTATCTATTTTTGCAATACATTGCTTTCATATTTATTCTCTAACCATTGATAAAATAACTCCCATATATTATAATAATCTGATTCTTCTTTGAATTGCAAGTGTTAATCTGTTCATTTCTGCACATTCTAATATTTTCTTAATCACTTTTTTATCTATAGGGATCTCTTCGCTTTTCCAATTTTGTGCAATTACAATTCTAGCTGCGGTTATTACATGAGTAATCAAATATACAGTTTATTTACTATAAAGTCCCAGTAAAATCCCCAACAGGAACAATTCTGGTTTTAAATCAATATTTTGTTGCTTCATCTTCTCCCACCACATACTAATTTTTGCCCAGTATTTTTTTGCTTCCCCACATGTCCAGCACATATGATAATATGACCCCGGTGTCTGTTGGCATTTCCAACATTTAGTTGATTTATCTTTAAACATTTTGGCCAGTCTTTCTGGTGAGGTTTTTCTTAAGGGACCTACCTGGGGCAGGTCTGGCAAGGGCCTTTTCTGCTTTGACTCCTCTCTTCTGGAACATCATGCTGAGATCCATCCTGCTTTTCTGGCCTTCCAAAAGGGCCTGAAGACTGCTCTGCCAACCAGCCTGGGGTCCCAATGTCGTTCTGCAGGTGATTAATTGACAAAGACAAGATCCTACCTCCTCCCCATGTACATTTTACTCCTTTCCTTCTCATCTTGTCAATTTTAAATCAGTTTTTATATTGATTGTGTTAAAGTTTTACCTTCTTGTTCTCATGGTTATAAGCTACCTAGAGCCACCTGTACCCGAGATGGGCAGCATATGTTTGTTAGATAAATAAATATTAAGCGTGATAGTGAGATGGATGGCATGTAAATTTAATAAATAACTAAAACCTTGCTTGAATGAAGGATCCAGGCCAATGCTACATAAATCTACGTATTCTGTTGGCCCTCCTTTTGGTACCAGTATATATAACCAACCATATATAAGATTCCAATCTTTAGACCTTCAGTCTTTTTCCATGGTCTCTTGAGCTGCTGGCCTTCTGCCACCAAGGACCATGCTCTTCTCTTGCATCCTTAACAGGCCAGTGGACATTTTATTGCTGTCTCTTTCCTCTTCGACAAGTCTGCTATCTCACTTATTAGTTCCCAAGTACATTCTTTCCCCAGAAATGTTTCCATTGTTCTACAGTCCTTTTCTAAAAGGTTTTGACATCTCATTTTCTTGGAACCTGATTTAGTCATGTGAGATCTTTTCCATGATTACTCTGGTGTAATGCTACTTTAAGCAATAAAAATTCCTGTGATTTCTCTGATCTTCTAAAGATTTATTTTTGTCCTTTGCCTCTGCCTGTTGACATCTTTGCTTGTTCTTCCTTGATTGACATTGAAAATCTGTGCTCAATCATTGTAGTGTTTGTGATTGGCTAGGGAGTTTGTTCTGCGTTTTTCTCTGAGTATTGGGATTATTTATTGTGAAAGACACTTGGATCTTTTCTATTTTGAAATTTAATCCTTTTTTTTTCTGTTTCAGGTCTCACAAAGGCTCTAGAACCTTTCCATAACTTCTCTTTTGCATATGGAATTGACTTCTTATGCTGATTTTATTTACCGATCATACGTCTTCTCAGTCAATTATTTCTGGCATACCTTCTTCCCTTAATTTTTGAAGTTTAACCCATATACTTGACATCAATAATTTATGATCCGTTCCTTAATTTGCACCTGGAATGTCTTAGTTGACTTGATCGCACTTTGCCATCTTTGGTTTCCTATGATATAGTCATTTTGATTCCAATATGGTCCATCTGCTAATGTCCAGGTGTAGAGTCTGTATTTATGTCGCTAGTAGCAGGTGTTGGTAATAAACAAAGAATTCTCTTTGCAAAACTCTATTAACCTATTTCTTACATTGCTTCTATCCAATCTTCTTATTATTCCAGGTGCCTCCATTCCACCGGCATTTGCATTCCAATCACTTATTAGTCGTACTAAATCCTTTTAAATGCTGCATTTAGCAGTTCTTTCATTTTGCTATAGAATGCTTAAATGTCTTCCACCCTCACACATGTAAAAGGGGCACATACTTGTGTAACATTTGTGTTCATCAGATAGTCACTCATTCAAATAATTTTGGATCTGTCATTTACTGGGTTAGAACTGAGCATATTCTTAGCAATATTCTCAACCTTTTAACTAGAGAGCCTGATCAAGGAAGGCCAGCTTTTGTTTTAATGAGTTGTAATGACAAGACTTTGGGATTCAAGTACAGAATTCTGAGAACCCTCCAGACCTCTTTTATTAAAGAATTCATTAAGGCAGAGTATCTTTGAAATGTTTGATTCTCTTCTTCCAGAATCTTTACGGACTACAGCCCATTTTTGTACATGTGCGACCATATCAGAGATGTGCTCAGAAAGAGCTGTGATTACAGCCCAATGATTCAATGATGCTTTCACGATGTTGATTTTAAAAAGCATGAGGAGGCAAAAGCTTATTTTGATGAAAGAGTACCCATAAGGGCAGTCCTCAGCTTATGATCATAATGGAGCCTGCCTGTTACAGTTGGAAGGTGTGATAGCAATAGCAATAGCACTTAGACTTACATACTGCTTCATAGTGCTTTATTTTTTATATATATATATAATTTTTATTAATATATTCTATACACTAATACACAAATAAAATATACAATCCTGCCACCATGGTATAATATGATTACATTGTCCATAAGTATAAAATCATTCCTTTATACATACATATTTGCCATCATATATATACATCATCATATGTCTATTCTATCCCACCTTTTCTGGACCCAATCGTACCATACTTTCCAACTGTTATAAAATTCTGAATCTTTTTTACCATTGATCAATCTAGTTAGTCTATCTGATTCCGCACACTCATTAATTTTATATATTATTTTCAAATCTATCGGTAAGTATTGATTTTTCCACTCCTGCGCATACGCTAATCTTGCTGCAGTGATAATGTGAATCAACAAGAACCATATATCTGATTTAACATTCAAAGGTTTTGCCCCCAATAGGAAAATCTCAGGTCTTAATTCCAAATTAATCTGTGTAATTTCCAAAATCCATTGCCGTATTGTTTTCCAATATTTAACCGCCTGCGGGCAGGTCCACCATTGGTGAAAATAGGTTCCATTGCTGTAACCACACTTCCAACAGCAGGCAGATGTCCCGGGAAACATTTTAGCTAATCTCGCCGGGGATAGATGCCACCGGTAGATCATTTTATATATGTTTTCTTTATATGAGGAGGCCATGGTTAATTTCATATTTTTCAACCAAATCTGTTCCCATTGCTGGAAGTCAAGGGGATATCCAAAATTTCGCCCCCATGCTATCATACAATCCTTCACTACATCCTGTCCTATCTGCAGAGACAATAAATATGCATAACATTTAGATAATATCCCTTTCCCTCCTTCTAATAAGATCTTATCCAATTCTTGTCTTTTACAGTAGATTCCTTCACTATGTAAATCTTTTTTATACCTGGAGTGCACTTGCGAATAAGACCACCAGTCTATCTTATATCCTTGAAGAGTTAATAATTCTCGTGACTTTGGATTACCCTGAACATCCAAGAAACCTTCATACGTCAAGGTTTTCTCCCCTTTATACAATGTCGGGTAAACCTGAGCTTCCTGCGCCGAAATCCAACATGGAACTTTTGTATATACTCTTCTTCTAACCTTTTCCCAAGTGTACCCAAGCGTCCTACGTAAATAGTGATCATCAAAGTGTCTAGGACGGCCGGATGCTCCCGGCCATAGAAAATAGTGCCAGCCATGTTGAAGACCGGCTCCCTCAAATGTCAAAAGTCGTCTCTTTTGTAGGACCATCCATTCTTTCACCCAAATCAAGTTCGCTGCTTGGTGATAGAGCTCCCAATTTGGGAGTCCAAATCCTCCTCTATTTTTGGGTTCTTGTAACATTTTAAGTCTAATCCACGGCCTCTTTCCCTGCCAGATAAATTTAGATATACTCCTATCCAAATTTGTAAAAAACTCTTTATTCAACCTTACCGGGGCTGTTTGGAATAGAAATAACCATTTGGGTAACACGCACATCTTAATGGTTGCCACCCTTCCCAAAATTGATAGCTGGAGATTTTTCCATCTTTCTAAGTCTCTGAGCATCTGGCTGTAAAGAGGAAGTGCTTTACATCCCACTCTAAGAGGTTTACAATATTAGCATCTTGCCCCCAACAATCTGGGTCCTCATTTTACTGACCTCGGAAGGATGAAAGGCTGAGTCAATCTTGAGCCCCGTCAGGATCAAACTCCTGGAGTGAGCAGTGAATTAGCCTACAGTACTGCATTCTAACCACTGTGCCACCACGGCTCTATGGTCATAAATCAGGTCATCCCTGATCAGCCCAATTTTATGACCTTTATTATGGCAGTCATTAAGCCAATCACCACAGTTGTTAAGTGAATCCATGGTGTTTAACCAAATGCTGTGGTTGTTAAGCAAACTGATTGTTATTTTAAGTGGAAGTAAATATGGCTTTTCAGCAAATTTATGCATTTATTTACCATATGTCATATATGGACTAGCAAATTATATGTTAACATTTTCAGGAAAAATGACATAAATCCCAGTTGCGTGATCATGGGACATTACAAACAGCTGTAAATGCAGGCTGGTTGCTGATCACCCACAATGCAGTCATGTGACTGAGGGGGATGGCCATCAAAATTTGAGAACCAGATTGTAAATACCTTTTGGGAAGTCCATCATAATTTTGAGTGGTCACTAAATAACTGGTCATACGTCAAGTATTACCTGTAGATGCTCTTTTTTTTCTCAACCTCAGAAAAAATGTCCTTTCAGAAGATCTTTGCCATTCCATTCCTTTGTGAGGACCATGCCCTGAAGACATCATCTATTCATTCTGGTCCACCTAAGATTGCTTTTTTCCAAATGGTTGGATATATTTTGTACACATTCAAATAATTTCAGGCTTCGAGAAGCAAGTTGATTCAAACTGTATGTTCTTTTGTAAAATGAAGTTCTGCTCTTTCAGTTCTGGCACCACTGGTGATGGGCTGTCCTTATAGGTTTGGTCTGGTCTTGTCATCATCTGCAGATCTATTTGTGAAAGCTCTGTGCTTTTCCCCAGTAACTGGAGTTTGAAACTACAACTTGGGTGATTCTCATTATGTCTCCGGCAGCCAAACTTTCCTTGGCAGCAGTGCAGGAGTGATTTGTTGTCGTCTTCTTCTGGGTTGGACTTTGAGATCCTCCTGTATGGGTTGGCTTCCCTTGGCAACTTTAAGACTTGTGTCCCAAAGGTGCTTTTTCAAGCGGCAACTGGACTTTCTGGTTTTTCTTTGAATATGTTTTGCTTTTCATCCAAAAGCTTCTTCAACTGGAGAAACTTCTTGGATGAAAAGCTAAATGTCTTCAGCAGAAAAACCAGAAAGTCCAGTTGCCTCTCGAAAAAGCACCTTTGGGACAACCATGACCTGGATGACTGAGAATCTCCATAGACATTTAAGACTTATGGACTTCAACTTCCAGAATCCCCTAGCCAGCATGGTTGGTTGAGGAATTCTGTGAATTAAAGTCCACAAGTCTTAAATTTTCCAAGTTTGGAGATCCCTGCCTTAGCGTATAAAATTCCATTTGCCCTTAACCCTATTGTGACTCACCCTTAGTTTCCTTCCTTCTTGGAGCTCTGAATTTGCTAAGCTCTCTTACACATTAAAGGTTCTGTGTGCACCTACTGTGGCAGCTCTGTCATTTTTTAAAGGCAGGGAGTTTTCCTGAAGCTCATGCCAAGAAGCAAGATGCTGATGTCTGTTTCACCCTTGCAAATTGAAGAAAAAAAAAAACTACCTTCGTATCAAGAGTGAAGAATTGCTGTGCACTCTATATATGGTATGTTTCTCTTAAGCCTGGCAAAAATAATTATCTGATTCACATATTATGCTCTTAATGAAGCTGGTTAGCTTTTAGCTTAATATATTCTACAAATCTAATGACTAAAGTTTGTAAATCCAATCCTACAGTTTTTCATGATTCAAAAATGCAGACAATGATTAGCATAGTCAACAGAATGTGCTTAATCAAATGCTAGCTTGGCATAGGCATCTCCAATTTTCTGGGCAGGAGGGCACATCTGGAATGGGGGAGCACATTGTGGGCATTTTTGCAATATGGCTGCTGGGTAATGGGACTTGGCAATTGTCCCCACGGCTGCCTTGGGAAATCTCAACAGTTACAGGAATTAACTATTTCCCAGAATGACACCTGTCGATCCCATTACAATTCTCTCTCTATAGCAGTCTTCAAGGTTAGCTGTCTTGAGTAAACGAGACAGGAAACACGAATAGATGAGCTAATTCTCCTTTATTGTTAGGCTGCATTAACAAACTCTTGCAAATCTAAAGGTACAAATGTTTCACTGCCACTTTTAACTGCCTGATCCATTAGCACAGGCCCTGCCTAAGTTTCTTCCTCTGACGGTTAATCTATTGGGGATGCCTCCCTCTTTTGTCTGATTGTTTTCTAGGCAGCATCTCTTTCCCTTGTTCCCCAAAGTCATCTACAGGAAAGAGATAATTGATTTACTCTCCTGAGCATTATAGGCTAAAAAGAGAACCACCGGTGGAAGTCTGTTGAAATCATGAAGGCTCCATCAGAAGAAGTATTGAATGTGTTGGGATGTCTAAAGATTCCTGTTCTGGGCAAGGGCTTGCAGTAGAAGATCTCTGAGGGCCTTCAGTCCTAGGACTCCATAATTTCTTTCTGGGCTATTCATGCTGACAGTCCAAAAAACCAAAAACTAACTTACTTACTTACTTACTTACTTACTTACTTACTTACTTACTTACTTTTTTCTTTCTTTCTTTCTTTCTTTCTTTCTTTCTTTCTTTCTTTCTTTCTTTCTTTCTTTCTTTCTTTCTTTCTTTCTTTCTTTCTTTCTTTCTTTCTCCATGCCCTTCCAAAAGAACACTGAGATAGAAATGCTATCACAGCCCCCAGATTTTCTTCCCCATCCAAAAAGGATGATTCAATTATCAATATTCAACTCCCGTTTGCCCACAGAATTCTTCAGTAAACATCTGTGTGTGTCTTTTGGCATAATTAATCATAATTGCTGAAAGCAAGACATGTCACACTTGTAACTTTGGTCCTTTAATTAGGATGGTATAATTGAGTACAGCACTCCCTGTAAGTCCAATTAGTCAAGATTAAAACAGCCAGAGCAGCCATATTTCGACAACCCAGGACAGGAGCTGGCAGGAGGGTGGGCACACAACACACTCAGGACAAGCGCCACTTGTTAGGACCTGGACAGCGAAATTCACCTGAATTCAAGTGTGATAGGATTGTCTTATTAAATTCCATTGGACAGAGTGAAGCAATCTTGGTTATATATTATTTGTGTGCTCATTTATTAGTCACCTACCAATGTTTTATGTAATATAAATGGCCATATGTTTTTTTCAAGTAAAATATATAAAATATAATTAATTAATCAATGAATGAATTAAATGACCCCTTATTTAAGGGGGAAAGACACACTGGCCAGATCTGGGTCCTCCACAGGACAAGAACCAACAAAGAAACATTCCAGTGGCTTGGATTAATACAGCAAGGATTTAAGTTTATATGCCGCCAGAGACATCAGGAGCCGGGCAGCATATACATTTCATAAATAATAACAATATCTGTAATACATCTTTATTACAATTCCGGAGATGAAAATGCTACATTCAGTTGACCATTTATGAGCAGGTGGGGCTACCGAATACCGAATGGATGAGCCCCAGGGCCCTACTTGGGAGTTGCTTCAGGACTATGCCCTCTCCCCCACTTCCTTGAAGCTTCTGGGGGAAATCATCTGTCAGTTCGGACTGAGCTACTGTATATTCAACATGCAGATGATACAGATCTCTATCTAAATGAAGCTGTGAAGGTTCTTTCTAGTGTCTAGAGGCTGTGAGGGTCTACATGGGGGAAAATAGAGCCATGGTGGTGCAGTGGTTAGAATGCAGTACTGTAGGCTACTTCTGTTGACTGCCAGCTGACTGCAATTTGGCAGTTCAAATCTCACCAGGCTCAAGGTTGACTCAGCCTTCCATCCTTCTGAGGAGGGTAAAATGAGGACCCAAATTGTTGGGGGCAATATGCTGACTCTGTAAACCACTTAGAGAGGGCTGTAAAGCACTGTAAAGTGGTATATATGTCTAAGTGCTATTGCTATAGGTCAAGATGACTATGGGTTCTGGATCCACCAGATTTGGGAGTTGCAGAGTTTCCATTTTGGGTTCTGGCTGAAGTGGCATCACTCCATTCAGATTTGGTACACAATCTGGAGTTTCTGTTTGACTCATAGCTTTACTCAAAGAACATATGGCAGCTGTCACCAGTGGTACCTTTTCACAACTGTTACAGTTTACAGCAATCCAACCAGCACACAAGTAAATAATTCAGTAGGATTCATTTATATAAGAAACTTCCTTATCTACAATAATATAAAGCATGATGCATGTATACAATATCCATGCAGCAGAAGCCAGAACCAGAAGCACAGAAGCACAGAAACACATAAGCAATAATGCAAGGACAAACTCTTACATACACAGATCAGTTAAGCTAAGCCATGCCCAGGCTCCGAGCCATCTCACATGGCTCACAACACAACAGATCCTGTTTCTTAGTCACCAAACAGTTCCCATTGGCTGACTTGTTGTTATGGCTATCCCAGCTCATAATTTCTTATACACTGACACTCCTCCCTTTATGACTGGAATAGACATAAAACCAAATAATTTAATATTCTTCCCATGGTGCCCTCCACCCAATGGCTGGTATATCTGCCAGATTGTCTTCTGAAGAACAGTGAAACAAGCTAATTAATTTAAATTTGATGACTTCTCTTACATTACAATGTTTAATATCCACATGCTTGCTTCTATTCTTTACTTTCTCACCTGTTGCCATTTTAATGCAAGCAGCATTATCCTCAAACACCATTACAGCTTCATTTACTTTTATGTTTAAATCCTTTATCAGCTGTACGTACCAAGTTACCTCTGAAGAAAGTTCAGATAGAGCAATAAATTCTGCCTCTGCAGTAGAAATGGCTACAGTTGTTTGTTTTCTGGACGTCCAACCAAATAAACCCCTCCAAATAATACCACAATCCCAGAATTGGACTTTCTGGTTTTTACATCATTGGCATAATCACTGTCAACATAACATTTCAACTTCAATTCTTCAGAGACCTGTATTCACAGTTCCCTTCAAATACCTGAGAATCCTTTTTACACCCCTCCAATGCAATTTTGTTGGTGCAGCAGTAAAGTGACTTAAGATGCTTACTGCACAAGCTATGTCTGGTCTGGACCACTGTGACAGATATAAGTCAATCCGATTTTGACCGGACACAGGTGAGGTCTTATATCAAGACCTACTAGTGGCAATAAAAGCGGCGAAATCTAACCATTTTTCCACTCTTATCGCATCTGCAGAGAACCGCCCAGCCACTCTGTTTAGGGTGACCCACTCCCTTCTTCGGGGGGGGAGTGCAGGAAGATCCCTTGCAGGGTCCAGCTGAGGACTTTGTGCAATTCCTGCATGATAAAGTCGCTCGGATTAGGGAAGGCTTGGACTCCGACTGGATGAGTCCGGGGGAGGAGACGAGGGTAAGTCTTGAGAATATTATCTGGGAGGAGTTTGATCCTGTGGCTTCCGAGGATGTGGACAGGGTTCTGGGTAAGATTAGTGCCGCCACGTGTTTATTGGACCCGTGTCCCTCCTGGTTGGTACTGGCCTCCCTGGAGGTTACCCGAGGCTGGCTCCAGGGGATTATAAGTGCTTCCTTGAGTGAGGGTGCCTTTCCCACTGCCTTGAAAGAGGCGGTGGTGAGGCCCCTCCTCAAGAAGCCTTCCCTGGACCCGGCTGAATTACCTAACTACTGTCCAGTCTCCAACCTTCGTTTTGTGGCGAAGGTTGTTGAGAGTGTGGTGGCATGACAGCTTCCCGGGCACCTGGATGAAGCTATCTATCTGGACCCGTACCAGTCGGGCTTCAGGCAGGGGTACAGCACAGAAACAGCATTGGTCACGTTGGTGGATGATCTCTGGAGGGCTCAGGACAGGGGTTGCTCCTCTGTCCTGGTCCTATTAGATCGCTCGGTGGCTTTTGATACCATCGACCATGGTATCATGCTGCAGCAGTTGAGGGGGTTAGGAATAGGGGGCACTGTACTGCGGTGGTTCTCCTCCTTCCTATCCGACCGTTCACAGTTTGTGTTGGCAGGGGGGCAGAGGTCGACCTCAAGGCACCTCACATGGGGCGTGCCGCAAGGGTCGGTTCTCTCTCCCCTTCTGTTCAACATTTATGTGAAGCCGCTGGGTGAGATCATCCATGGTTTTGGGGTGAGAGTCCATCAGTACGCTGATGACACTCAACTGTACATCTCCACCCCAGACCACCCCAACGATGCCCTTGATGTGATGTCTCGCTGCCTGGAGGCCGTGCGGGTCTGAATGGGGAGAAATAGGCTCAGACTCAACCCTTCCAAGACTGAGTGGCTGTGGCTTCCGGCGTCCCAATATAGTCAGCTGGTGCCATCACTGACTATTGGGGGTGAATCTCTGCCCCCCACAGAGAGGGCTCGCAATCTGGGCGTCCTCCTGGATGCACGGCTGTCTTTAGAAGAGTATATGACGGCCGTGGCCAGGGGGGCTTTTTATCAGGTTTGCCTGATTCGCCAGTTGCAGCCCTTTCTGGACCGGGATGCCTTGTGCACAGTCACTCATGCCCTTGTCACCTCCCGGCTGGACAATTGTAATGTTCTCTACATGGGGCTCCCCTTGAAGAGCACTCGGAGGCTCCAGCTGGTCCAGAATGCGGCCGCGCGGGTGGTTATGGGCGCAACCCATTGTGCCCACATGACACCCCTCCTGCACAAGCTGTACTGGCTCCCAGTGGTCTTCCAGGTGCGATTCAAGGTGTTGTTTACCACCTTTAAAGCACTCCATGGCATAGGACCCGGGTACCTTCGAGACCGTCTTCTGCCACCAATAGCCTCCCACCGGCCAGTTCGTTCCCACAGAGAGGGTCTCCTCAGGGTGCCATTAGCCAAGTTATGTTGGCTGGCGACACCCAGGGGGAGGGCCTACTCTGTGGGAGCCCCTGCCCTGTGGAATGAACTGCCCCCGGAAATGAGTAAGATCTCCAACCTCCATGTATTTCGCTGTGCCCTCAAGACCCTGCTGTTCCGCCAAGCCGGGCTATCAATGTAATGATTTTTAAATTGGGTGTTTTAAATTTTGGGGGTTTTAAATCTGAGCCAAAATTATGTAATAATTTTAATTATTTTTAACTGATGTTTGTCTTTGTGTTTTTAATAGGCTGTACACCGCCCTGAGTCCTTCAGGAGAAGGGCGGTATAGAAATAAAATTATTTATTATTTATTATTTATTTATTTATAACAGGCTCCCTATTGCAGATTGATATATCTCTTGATCACAGGCTTCAATTTTGTCCTCACCCATGGATTTCATTAGAAGAATACCTGTCAGGTGGAATTCCCTTGTTCCATCACTCGGACCTGCGTGGCATTGATTGCTCTTCTGTTTCAGCCCTCTCTTGCTTCATATCCGAGTCAACATCTTCTCCTGACTCTTTTTCTTGTTCTTTTTTAGCTTCTCCTCCCTGAACGCTGACACCATTACTAAGTGAGTTACTGTCACTAAGTGGATCACCATCACTAAGTGGATCAATCCAAAAATTGGCATCAATTCTGTTCCAATTTTGCTCTGCAAAGCTAGCAGACCTGGAAATCACTATTCTCTTGCTCCCATTGCTAAAGTGATAGCTCTTTGAGCCAGGCTCATAGCCTGTAAACCTGAGCTTTCTAGCCTTTGGTTTTCCCTTTCTTCTAATTGCCTGTGGAATATACACCTATGCATTGCTTCCAAATACCCTTAGATGTGCCAGAGATGGCATTCTCCCATATAGCACTGCATATGGAGTATCATTAATAGAGGAACTCCACAGCCTATTGATTAAATATTTAACAGTCAACATGGCTTCACCCCAATATGACCTGCTCAGACCAGAATCCTCCAGCAGTGAGTCCTTCATTGTTTGTAAGATTCCACCTCTCAACTACACCATTCTTAGCTGCTGTGTACAGATTTGTGCGTCTGTGTTTTATTCCCAACTGTCCCAACCACTGTTGAAAACTCACTGACATGAATTCTGAACCTCTGTCAGTTTTCAGCTGACATACCTATTGTTTATACCTTCTTTCTACGAAGCTTACCTATTGCTTAAATTTCTATAGCACCTCTATTTTACTCTTTAGTAAATATCAGAACCCAAACCTGCTGTAGTCATCTACAATGACCAGCGCATACTTTGCTCCTCCCAAACTGGCTTGCATTGGCCCCACCAAATCTGCATGTACTAGCTCTAGAGCTCTTGTTGTATGCCTTGTGCTACTTTTGCACACTGGGAATGCCTTGGACTTTGATGATTTGCATACTGCACAGTCCAAGTATGCCTTACAGCCTTTTAAGGGTGGGTGCAGGGGAAGGGACTTTGACTTTCTTTTGGGTGAGGAAAACCCAGAAGCTTTCAGATTCAGATTTTCCCAGATGTGCAAATATGACATCTCTAATAAAGTGGAACTTTGAGGAACTTCTAGCCTCGGAATCTTCTTTTGTTGGGTGTGTTACTTGGAACCCTGACATTATATTGTTTATTGATATAAGGGGGGGATTAAGCTATATGTTGTCATAGTGGTTGATGTGGGCAGCTTTATAAATCAAACAAATGAATAAGCTCTTCTCCTACACACACACATACACATTGGAAGAAAAATCCAGTCAGGTTCCAAGCTGGGAGAGATATGCTGGAAATAAAATGGAAGCTGGCCGCAAGGAAAGAAGTCCTCTGTTTATTTGGATGCTAGAAACTTTAGTGACAGCAGCATGTTTCTGGGGTGGCTAACAAAATGGAGTTGGGGTAGGTGAGCTTTTATACATTCTTTGAGGCTTTGTGATTGAGATGCCTGTTCCTGTGTAAAAATGTATCCTTTAATATTTTAAGGGCTGTTGCCAGATTCCGACTGGGTCATGTAGGGGTCATGGCTGGCTTTTCAGGCAAAAGGGGAAATGTAAATCCTACAAAGTTTGTCTGAACTAATCTTGTCAGTTTTGGCTTGTCTAATTGTGTTGCTTATTTGGAGTCTCTTTGCTTATGAATAGAGTGGCCCTCTTCAAGCTTCTGCTTGAGCCTGTTTTCCTATGGCAGGAAGACTGGGGTCGTTTTGTGCCTTTGTTAAGATTTTTTTCTCCTCTTCTCCTTTAGGGGAAATATAATATTCTGCCTCTTTTAATATTCCCCAAAATATTTCATTCTCTATGAGTGGGGCAAGCTTCTCACACATGGAAAGCTGCTCCAGACTTCCTTTTCTGGCATTTCTTTGACCTGTTCTTTGAAACCAGGTGCCTGCTTGCATTCTCTATATAAGCAGCTTATTCTATCAGAAGACAATCTCCAAGAAAAGGGGAGGGGAGGATCATCTTTAAACAAGGAAATCTCTGGGGCCAGTCCTGTCCAAAGCACCCACTGCAAGCTGCAAGTAAATGCAAGCTCTACATATGACCTTCCTTGGACCTTCTAAGCTCTTCTTCTAAGACCACGGAGTCAAGTATTTACATTATCTCCCTGCCAGCCAGTTGCAAGACTTAAGATCCTGCCAATTCTGTCTTAAGATGTGGCTTTAGGACAAGCTCCCATTAATCCAGGCTCTGTGGATGTCACATTAAAGTCGCCTTGCTTTTATTTATTTATTTATTTATTTATTTATTTATTCATTTATTTATTTATTTATTTATTTATTTATTTATTTATTTATTTATTTATTGGTTTGATTTATATGCCGCCCTTCTCCAGAGACTCAGGGCAGTTTACAATGCGTTAAGCAGTAACCTTCAAACTTTGATATATACTTGCTTAGTAGGCTTTCGCCCCCTCCCCCCAAGCGGTGTTCTTTTTTATACAAAGTCAGCTTATTGCCCCCACAAACCGGGTCCTCATTTTACCTACCTTGGAAGGATGGAAAGCTGAGTCAACTTTGAGTCTGGTGAGATTTGAACTTGCAGTAATTGCAGGAAGCTAGTGCTACTTAACAGCACTTAAGTCTGCTGTGCCACCAAGGCTCTTTTTATCTGTGTTTCTCAACCTCAGCAATTTTAAGATGTGTGGACTTCAGAATTCCCCAGGCATGTTGCGTGGCTGGGAATTCTGGGGGTTGAAATCCATACATCTTAACGTTCCTGAGATTGAGAAATACCAGATTATATTAATTAATTCTGCAAAGTGCTAAATAGTTGGAGACAGTATTTCAGTTTGCAAAACTGAACAATAAGTATTTTGATTACACATTTGTTTTCTCTGCCCAAAAGTCAGCTCCCATGTGGCTGAAATAAATCTCAAGTGCAGTTAATATATGTAGTTATTTCTAACCAAAAGGAAATGATATATTTAAATAAAGAGTCACCTTCTAATCACTGCAATTTTTTCGGATGTTATGTTTACACAGAAAAAAATTGACAGAACCAGATTCAGCCACTACAATGCCTGAAAAAATCCTTTTGTGTTCAGTGTAAAGATTTTAGCCATGCAACTGCATAAACTTTGTGTATGTAAGGATGCTCTCCAAACATCCTAAAAAATCGATGTCAGTTATTGAATCAGACTGCTTGACTCCTTCCCCTTCTGTACTTTCATTGTAGGCGCATAAAACTTCAGGAAAGAGCAATCACAGTGAGCAATCACAGTTGGAAATTGAGGCTAAAAAACAGATGCCTCTTTTATGGAGTGTCGGAAGGAAATCCAGTTCTTTCTGAGCCAGGACAAGAAAAAGAATGCAGAAATAGGCAGTTGCTTTAAGAAGTGAAGTTTATTTCCAAGATCACAATACAGGCAGAGTACTAGGTCAGCTATCGGAAGTGATCACCCTGAGCCCCCTATCACCACAAGTCCCTTAGTCCCCAACCCCTGGTCTACTGTCAGAAACCAGGCCGTGCAAACAAGCAAAGCATCTGCGGGATGCAGGCAGCATGTGAAACCACAGAAAAACTTCTCTCCATAGAACCAGTCCCTGGTGCCCAAAAGGTTGGGGGCTATTGCCTTAGTTAGGAGAACCTTGCCTTTGTTCTCTGAAGTCGGCAGAAAGACCCTCTCCTTAAACATCCTTAGAAAATGTAATTGACTGCCTCTCCAAAAGGGGGCACTCTAGAGTCAGGTTGTTTGTTTGTTTGTTTCTTTGTTTGTTTGTTTGTTTGTCTGTTTGGCATAAGGCAATGTTACATTAACTGGGAGACTACAATGCTAATACAGAGTAGTAGTTTGGCTACGCAGACTGCTAGCCCATTCAGTTCACACACACTTTCCAAAACCCACCACAGGAGGTGAGCTAGCTCCACACTGAAAGAAAGACAAACAGCATCCTGCAGAGTCATTTGGAGCCTTCTCCCTCTACCAAGTTGCTTCGCAAACAGGAGTCACATCCAGGAAGATCCTATGCTGGCAGGGTTCCAATCATCTGCACGAAGCGTGGTTCATTTTCCCACTGAAGTGGTACCTAGTTATCTACTTGTATATAACAAGCTTTTGAACTGCTAGGCAGGCAGAAGCTAACTCAGGTACCCGATCAAGTTGCAGTTTTTCCACTTATTTCCTGTTCAATTAACATGATAGTTATAAGTAGCAGTCTCATGGAGGAAAGGATCTTTTGTTCATTGTGTGGGGTCCTTGGTGCTATCTGAGTTTGGTTGTTTTCTTGCAGATGCTTCATTACCCAACTACAAAACGTCATCAGTGCTACATTAATGGGTTGAATCTCTGGCATTTAGAGAGTAATGTTTACCTGAATGGGTTGCCGCCTTTAACTAATTTTAACCTCTTTGTCAAGTTTGTAATTTTTCATCTTTTGCCCTGGAAATGGCTGTGAAGTTGGGATGTGAAGAACAAGGGAAGATTGAATAGCATAGAAGGTTTGATTTCCTTTCTACAGGAGGAACAAAACTTAAGAGAACCCACAAAGCAGATTTCAGGAATTCATATTTGCCTCCCATTATTTCCTTACCATTCCCATTTCATCATTTCTAAGGCTCCCTGTCCTCCTGGTTTCTCCATAAAATGCCTCAGAAATTATTCTTTCTCTGCACTTCTTTTCTTTTTGAAAACAGTCCCAGTTACACCCAATCTAATACAAGAGATAATAATGATACATGCTGCATGGAGCAGCCGTGACCTTTGTTCTAGGAAAAAGAGTCAAACGACATACTGAGATACCACCTTAACAAATTCACAAGCAAATATGGTGGGAGTTTTGCTGATTCCCTTTATTTATTTACATTAAACCTGACTAAAGAAATTCCTCATGTCTCTCGCTTCCCTTGTCAACCGCTGTCCTTGTGTTTATTTATTTATTGGTTCGATTTAAATGCCGCCCTTCTCTGGAGACTCAGGGCGGCTTACAATGCATTAAACAATAGTCTTCATACTTTTGTATATACCTGCTTAGTAGGGCTTTTGGGCCCTCCCCCAAGCAGCGTTCTTTTTTTAATACAAAGTCAGCTTATTGCCCCCACAATCCAGGTCTTCATTTTGCCTACCTCGGAAGGATGGAAGGCTGAGTCAACCTTGAGCCTGGTGAGATTTGAACTCGCAGTAATTGCAGGCAGCTGGCAGCTAAGTGCTACTTAACAGCACTTTAGTCTGCTGTACCACCAAGGCTCCAAGGCTTGGCACCATTCCTGTGCTAGAAGGGCACATTGAAATTAAATATACAGACAAACACAAAAATTACAAAACAAGGTATGCACATTGTAGAAGGTTAGCACCCACCCACCCACCCTCCCAGAAGAATGAAATGTTTTTGAGGAATATTTAGAAAAAGGCAGGATAAAATATTTCCTCTAAAAGAGAAATAAAAATCTTAAGGGAGACAGAAACTCAGAGCCCCAGCCCCCTGCCCCAAGCAGATACTGAGCTGGGGCAGTTTTTAGAAATGCACATTTGGTAATCCATTACTCCAAGTAGCAAAGTCTGAACAAAGGCAGATTAGCCCTCACCCAAGAGCCAACACAGGGCAAAGCCATAATAGGAATTATTGCATCACCCTCCAAACTTCAACTAAATTTAGCTCAGACAAACACCTAAGGTTTGTACTTTGCCTATAGAGCCAGCTATGTCCCCTACATAACTGCTACCTGGCCCTATGGGAGTCTGACAATAGCCAATAGAATACATGTTCTTGCACAGGAACAGGAAGCTCAAGTGCAAAGCCCAAGAGAAGGTATAAAAACCCCTCACTCTCAACTCAATGCGGTCAGCTGCCCAGAATCACATGTACTTGTTGGTTCTGTTCATCAATAAATGGACCCTCTTTCCAATCAGCCTCCATTTTGTCTCCAGTGCCTTTCTCCCGGCTTGGAACTGAACCAGATGGATATTTCTTCCAACAGCGTTGATGACAATGGTGTCATCTTATTTCTTGGCCATTTCCCAGTTCCAGTCCCTCTCCAGTCCCTTTCCAGTGAAACCCAGAAGTTTGTATTTATTTAATGTATGTATTCATTTGCTAAATATCTGCCCCATCTTTCATTCAGGAGTTCCTTCCACCCATTTTCCCCCAGACAAGCAATGTGTGTGGCATGTTAGGGCTGAGAGTTGCAGGTTAAATCAACAGCTGTGTTTGAGACAGTCAAATATTCCTCTCATCCCTCTTAGGGCTATAAAAATTAAACTGCAAGGGTTTTGTTTTTTTTTCTCACTCTCTATTACTCCTTTTTTTACTGCATTTTCTTTATTTTTTTTAAAAAAATCTGAAGATAAAAAGCCATAATTGCTCTAAATGAATGCCAGCTCATTTGGAGTGCATTATATGACAGTTTGAACTATAAAGTCCTTCTCTTGCTGCAATTTGTTGGCCGCACATCCAGCAGCCCAGGGTAGGATTGAGGATTGCATTTATTTAACACATCCTTAATGCATAACATCCGGAGGGTTTATTTTCCTCATTCTAAATTACTTTCCCCTAATTGAAAGAGTACCAGGAAAAAGAGGAATGGATGCCAACCTCTCTCAAATGCCAACTTTTAAGGGAGCTGCAATTAAATATATCCTTCAAGCAGGGGTAACATTCAGCAGGTGCTGACAGGTTCCAGAGAACCGGTAGTGGAAATTTTGAGTAGTTCGGAGAACCGGCAAATATCATCTCCGGCTGGCCCCACAGTGTGGAGGGAATGGGAATTTTGCAATATCCTTCCCCTGGAATGGGGTGGGAATGGGGATTTTGCAGTAACCTTCCCCTGCCACACACCCCCAAGCCACGCCCACCAAGCCACACCATGCCCACCAAGCCACACCCATAGAACCGGTAGTAAAAAAATTTGAATTCCACCACTGCCTTCAAGGATTCTGATTCAGAAAACGGCTTATATTTTCCCAGTCCTGAAAACCTGCAGAGTGAAGGATTGCACATTCAACCTTTTTCAGCCACATCCCTCTTGCGTTGCTGCCATGCGCTTCCATCTCGACTTCATTTAAATTGCTCTGAAGCCATTATCTCTTCATTGAGACACTTGAACTGCCAATCAGCTTGGCAGTTCAAGACAAGGCCAATTCCTACTACATTGGTTTCACCAGAGTTTTGCTGTTAGGTCAAGCCCAGTCAATTAGTTGTGCTCCTTCGCAAGTTGGAGAACTTTCGCAAAAGGTACTGTAGTTAGCTCTGTCAAAATTAGTACCTCAAAGGCATAGGCAAATGCCAAGGAACAAAATGCATTAGCAGCCTGGTTTGAAGGGCTGCAGAAACCCCTGCTGTTAATGTGTCAAATTTGTATTCATTCCATTGGGGGCAGGCTAGCTACTTCTGCTCTTTTTTAAAAAAGGCAAATCAAATTGGATCTTAGCATGGCTCTTAGTAGTGCCATCTGATTGTGGTCCTTTGGCACAAGAGTCCAGGCTCTCTTGCAAACTCTTGAGCTTTGCTTGCCAACCTCTTCAGCTGTCCTCAAAGCTCTCCAGCAGAGATTCACAATATTAATTCTTGCATGGGAAAATATATACTGTCTATGTATGTATGTATGTATGTATGTATGTATGTATGTATACACACACACATACACACACACACACACTCACTTACTCACTCACACAGAGAGAGAGACATACTAGCTGGATAGCCATGCTCCTCTTCAAAACTATGTGATCAAGCTTGATAAATTGGCATTTACAGTTTGAAAATGAATGAGTAGTTATGATCGGCCTCTCCTCTCCCCTTCTCTCCCTCAGGCTTGCCCCACAAAAGCCTCTCTGGGAGAGAAGGGGATAAGATAGGAGAGGCCTCTGTGGGGCAAGCCTGAGGGAGAGAAGGGAATAAAAGAGGATAATGGGGCCACCCTGAGGGAGAGAAGGGGGAGAGGAGAGGAGAGGCTTCTGTGGGGCAAGCTTGAGGGAGAGA
Source organism: Pituophis catenifer annectens (assembly GCF_029215685.1). Taxonomy (NCBI): domain Eukaryota; kingdom Metazoa; phylum Chordata; class Lepidosauria; order Squamata; family Colubridae; genus Pituophis; species Pituophis catenifer. Next base: position 26,487,233 of record NW_027256889.1, read on the forward strand.
AGGGGAAAGGAGAGGCCGATCATAACTACTCATTCATTTTCAAGCTGTAAATGTTGATTTATCAAGCCCGATCACATAGTTTCGTAGCGGAGCACAGGTATCCAGCTAGTAATAATATAAGAAATACTAAAGATCTGGTGATCATTTTGAAAAATCCTTTTTTAGCGAGCACCTAGAAGCCAAGAGGAAGATACGTGCCAAATTTTAAGTTTGTAGGCTTTAAGGTTCTGGAGATTTTGTGATGATGCATGAGTGGTATTTCACATCTATATAAATAAAAATGTAAATGTCCATTTGTACATAACCGCACATCTCCGAAAGTTCTTCACCAATTGCTTTCAAATTTTGACACAATGTTGCATTCGACTACGGGCGTGTTTTTATATACCTATATTATATACATGGCACACCTGTGACAGGTAAAAACATGAAAAACATTGGAAAACATTGAAAGACATTGAAAAACATTGAAAAACATTGAAAAACATCGCCACCTTCTGGACGTAAAACCAACATGGCAGCCTCCCAGGCCTGATTACGCTCAACAGATTTCTGCTCCTTATATTTAGACTCTCCATATTGCTTCCAAGAAACTGTGCATTTGGAAGGCAGAGACGCCCGAGGGCCATATCCTGCCACCAGGCTCAGCAGGTAGGCAGCCGGTTCCCCGCCGGGAAGCCCTCGCAGCTGGCACTTCTAGGGCTGGGTGGGGCCCGCCCAAGCCTGGCTCTGACCTCCCCCTCTCCCGGCCACCCCGCAAACTAGCCTCACCCACCGCTGCTGCCCATCCCCCTCGCCAGCCGCTCTCGGGGCTCCCTCCAAAGAACACCTGGCAATGAGACTGCCTGGGTCCACCGAGCGGGAACCTTCCATCCCTTGCCTCACCCGAATCGCGCCTGGCCCAGTGCTACCACGGGCCCCGAGGTCAGAAACACCAGCCGCTAACCGGAGCTATGCAAATCCGATCGGTGAGTGGGAGATGGAGGCAACTGGAGCCTTGGGGTCACCTTTGACCAGCGCCGCCTTTGGTTCCCAGGTGGGCGCTCTGGCAGTTCACGGAACCTACACGGAAATTTCGGCCTCTGGCAGAAAAGGGGCTCTGGGGAGGCTTCGGGGGCAGAAACGGGCAAGAGGGAGGATGGCTGGCTCTCCTTCGTTTCGCCTGGAAGAGCGGGGGATTTAATCATTCCCCAGCTCTTGGCAGGCAGGGGAGGAGAACTGCGCAGCAGGGGTCCAGTGGGGTGTGCGTGGCTCCTGGCTTTGCTGCTTTCTTCCTTCGGGCAGGAAGCCCCAAACCAGCCTCGAACCCCCGCCGCACCCCCTCCCTCCCTCCCTTCCCTTCCCTTCCCTGCTATGCATCTCCCCGTCGAGCCCCCAGAGAACATTTGTGTAGGGAGGACGGAGGACCCACCCGAGTTTCTGCTGTGGTGCGGAAAGCTGCAAAGGCCTGGCCTGAAAAGGTAAGGGCGATGGCGTGGGATGCAGAAGAGGCCAGGCCAGAGACAGAAATAAACAGAGAGAGAGGGAGAGAAATACAGAGGGACAGGGGAGAGAGACACATACAGAGATACAGAGAGAGGGTGGGAGAGAGAGAGACAGAGAGATACAGAGAGAGAGAGAGAGAGAGAGAGAGAGAGAGAGACATAGATACAGAGGGGGGAGAGAGAGACATAAAGAGATACAGAGGGGGGAGAGAGAGACATAGAGAGATATAGAGAGAGGGGGAGAGAGAGAGACATAGATACAGAGGGGGGAGACAGAGAGACAGAGAGAGATACAGGGGGGAGAGAGAGAGACAGACACAGACACAGAGAGAGGAGGGAAGAGAGAGAAACATAGAGATACACAGAGGGGGAGAGAGAGACACATAGAGAGATACAGGGGGGAGAGAGAGAGACATAGAGAGATACAAAGAGAGAGGGGGAGACAGAGAGGGAGGATTTTGTGGTCCCCATTGTTTTTTAGCAACTGGTTCTCTGCCCTAATCACCAGCTGCGTAGGCATGGCTCAGGGGCTGTCATGTGACTGATGAAAGTGAGTGACGTCAAGTTGGCCATGCCCACCAAATGTTCGTGGAGAGTTTGGAACTTCAGCCTCACTATTTTAGCCCAGCAGAAGCACCAGACTAGGGCACAGCAATGCGTGGCCAGGTATAGCTAGCTCACCAGCTCAAATCCCCCTGCAACTCAGACTAAGATGAGCACAATCAAGCCCCCACCCAAACAGAACACACCCCCAGCCAATCAGAGCACAACCAACCCCCCATCCAATCAGAGCACAGCCAAGCCCCTAACCAATCAGAACACACCTCCACCCAATCAGAACACAGCCAAGTTCCCACCCAATCAGCTCACACCCCCACTAGCAGTTAAAAGGAAGAGACAGCTGCGATCTCACATTGCTCCTGGAAGCACAAAGCCAAGAACACCAGCCTGAAGATGACGAATGAGACTTTGTCGAAACGTCGCCAAGACACTTCCAATTTTACGTGGGAGAAGACCCGAATAACCAAAGACCTACATACAAACACCCGCGAAAACCTGAGAAAACAAATATATATATATACACAGACCACCCTCAAGACAGACACACACACCAACAAACTCCGAAGACTACAAGAATGCCAGAAACAATCCCCTCCACCCTCACAGCCACACATGAAACAAACAGTGCATAACATCTCAGATAGGATCCTCACCAAAGCCGAAACCAATGTCCTTTCCAAAGGATTCAACTTTGCAGTCGCTCCCAAAAGCATCCCCACTGAAACCATTATATGCGGAGTTGAAACCAGCCTGACCAAAATCAACCCCGACGATGCAAACAGAATCAGACTCGAAATCACCAATATCCTCTGCACCAGCAAGCCACCCAAAAGTAACTTACCCAAAGAGGAACAGACAGCACTACTTAACCTGAAAGAAGACACCAGCATAATAATCCTACCAGCAGACAAGGGCAATGCCACGGTGGTTATGAACACATCTGACTACCAAACCAAATTAACCAACCTACTCCAAGACTCCATATACAAACCCCTAAACACAGACCCCACCACCTACCTGGAAAAAACCACCAGATCCAAAATAAAAGCCTCCCCCATCAGCGAAGAGATTCAGCAAAGAATCATACCCAGAGAGAAATCATCCAGATGCCCTAAGCTTTATGGTCTCCCCAAGATACACAAAGAAGGAACCCCACTTAGACCCATAGTCAGCTCCATAGGCTCACCTCTACAAAACCTAGCCAAATTTCTCGCCAAACAACTACAGCCCTATGCAGAATCCATCACCTCATACGTAAAAAACTCATTCCAGTTCATAGACATCATAAAGCAACAAAACTTACAGCCCAGTGACCTACTCGTGAGCTTTGATGTCATATCCCTCTTCACCCAAGTACCAATCAAAGAAGCCTTGACAGTTATCCAAAACAAATATAACCCCCCCAAGCACATCTTAGATCTGACCAACCACTGCCTATCCAATACATACTTCATCTATAATGGACAGAAATACAAACAAACAGAAGGAGCACCCATGGGATCACCCCTCTCACCTGTCATTGCCAACCTCTATATGGAATACTTTGAAACCCAAGCTCTAGAAAAATCCGATCACAAACCCAAACTCTGGCTCAGATATGTGGACGACACCTTCATAATCTGGCCACATGGGAAAGAAAAACTGGACAACTTCCTCACACACCTCAACAGCCTACACCCCAAAATACAGTTCACCATGGAAACAGAAGTGAACAACCAACTTCCCTTCCTGGATGTCTTAGTCTACAGAAAATCCAATGGCTCCCTAGGACACACTATATACCAGAAGAAAACACACACAAACCGCTATCTGCACGCACTCTCACACCACCACCCTGCCCAGATCAACTCTGTAGCCAAGACACTCATTTCCAGAACAAAACGCTTAGCTGACGAACAACACCTAAAAACCGAACTACACACCCTCACTAACGTACTCACATCCAATGGATTCCAAAGAAATAAGATCACCAACCTAATCCAAAAAGAAACCCCCACTAAAATCCAAGACAGAGAACAAGAAAATGGCAAGGCCCTCCTCCCATACATAAAAGGCACCACAGACAGAATAAGCAAAATCCTCCACAAACATAACATCAAGACAGCATTCTGCACAAACCGAAAAATATCCACCATCCTAAGGAACCCCAAAGACAAAATTGAGTTAGAAAATCAAGGAGTATATGAAATCCCATGCACCGCCTGCCCCACCACATACATCGGACAAACCAACAGACGAATAAGTGCACGCATAGAAGAACACAAGAACTCAGTCAGAAAAGAGGAACCAACTTCTTCCCTGGTCCAACACCTTAAAGCCACAGGACATGATATTGACTTTAAAAAGACCAGAACTATCGCCAAAACTGAACACTTTAACAACAGAATAATCAGAGAAGCCATCGAGATAGAAAAACGCCCACACAGCATGAACAAACGAGACGATACCTCCCGCCTACCAGCCATTTGGAAACCCGCCCTTATTGACAAACGAGTCCCTAACACGACGAATGACACCAGACCCACACTCACGAGTGCCACACCTGATGTCACCATCACACATCCACGCAGAAAGCAGACTCAAACCCACACTGATAATGAGCCACGACCAAGGACCAGAAGCCAGACCGCAGCTGCATCATTAGCCACTTTAAACCCCTCCAATCCATACATGAAGCAGACTGACACCCACCATGAAGAGCTCGCACGGCCACAAACACGAAGCCAAACAACAACAACGCAGCTCACCAGCTCAAATCCCCCTGCAACTCAGACTAAGCTGAGCACAACCAAGCCCCCACCCAAACAGAACACACCCCCAGCCAATCAGAGCACAGCCAAGCCCCTAACCAATCAGAACATGCCTCCACCCAATCAGAACACAGCCAAGTTCCCACCCAATCAGCTCACACCCCCACTAGCAGTTAAAAGGAAGAGACAGCTGCGATCTCACATTGCTCCTGGAAGCACGAAGCCGAGAACACCAGCCTGAAGATGACGAATGAGACTTCGTCGAAACGTCGCCAAGACACTTCCAATTTTACGTGGGAGAAGACCCGAATAACCAAAGACCTACATATATATATATATATATATATATATATATATATATATATATATATATATATATATATATATATATATATATATATATATATACATATATACATATATACATAAATTCATATGTGTTTGTAATGTATATGTACATATCCTTAAAATATTGAATTCAGCAGCTATTCTACAAGTTTATTAGCTGATTGTAGCATCGCTTGGCAAATGAATCCATGTTTATATATATAAAAAGTAAATATGTCTATGTCTATATAAAATAAAATAATAATGGGTCCCTGACAGGGGTGAAATCCAGCAGGTTCTGACAGGTTATGGAGAACCGGCAGAGGAAATTTTGAGTAGTTCAGAGAACTGGCAAATACCACCTCTGGCTGGCCCCAGAGTGGGGTGGGAATGGAGATTTTGCAGTGTCCTTCCCCCAGGAGTAGGGAGGGAATGGGGATTTTGCAGTATCCTTCCCCTGACACACCCACCAAACCATACCCACCAAGCCACGCCCACAGAACCAATAGTAAAAAAATTTGAATTTCACCACTGGTCCCTGATGCTCTCTGAGCTTGCTTGTTTTCTTGCAGACGTTTCTTTACCGAACTAGGTAACAACATCAGGGCTAATAAGGAGTACAGTTTACTCTCCATTTATATTCTGGTGTCTCTCCCTGTCAGTGTTGGTGGGGGGGTGGTCTTAGAGGTTCTTTGTTGTTGGCTTCTTTGGCCATTTCTTGATCAGAGTATTGTTTATTTGATTGTTGGTCTGATATTTACCTTGGAGTTAATTTGGGTGCTGATTGCTGGTGGAGAGGTGCTTTTTGTTCCTTTATGGGCTGGTTGATTGTCTCTTTTGCATAGTCTATAGCAGTGATGGCTAACCTTTTTGCCATCGCGTGCCAAAAGCAGGGTAAGTGCAGGGGGGTCATGTGCACACGTGCCCACACCCATAATTCTATGCCCCCCCACGCCCCCCCGTTTTTGGCACGTGATGACACGGTGGGCCCGGTAGGCTCATTTTTTGCTCTCCCCAGGCTCCAGAGCCTTTCTAGGAGGGTGAAAACAGTGTTCGCCACCCCTCCACCCCCGAAGGCCCTCCGGAGGCCAGAAATGGCCCGTTATCCCAGGGGTTGGGGAAGGCTGTTTTTGCCCTCCTCAGGCTCCTAGAAAGGCTGTGGAGCCTCAGGAAAACAAAAAATGGGCCTTCCTCAAACACACCCCAAGCCCTCCGGAGGCAGGAAACAGTCTGTTTCCCTACTTCCAGTGGGCCCAGAAGGCCCAAACCGCGCTGAGCTCGCGTACCCACCGATATGGCTCCGTGTGCCACATGTGGCACGCATGCCACAGGTTCGCCATCATGGGTCTATAGATATTGTTAATGTCTATGTGTTTATTGATGGCTGATTTGTCAGAGTGCCAGGCTTTTCCCTAGCGTTTTTGGACTTGACCCGGTCTAGGATGGTCACATTTCCCCACTTGAAACTATGGTTAAATTTGTCTATATGTTGTGAAATTAAAGAATTTTCATAAATGTCTTCTGACTGCTGGTTGCTAATAAAATAATAAATTTTAAAAAGCTTAAAGAGCAAGAAGGTAAGAATGAGCCATAGGAGAAGAAGAAAAGTTGGAAGAGTCAGAGCAAGCTAAAAATAACAAGCTGGTTGACTGCCAAGAACTGGATTAGATCCAAGGTCAATAAACAAGGAGAGAGAAAAAAAACTATTTTGAATTTCCCTTATCTGAAAGGTAAACAAACATTGATGGTTGCTATAGAAAAAAATATTTTCAGGAGCTGCCTCCCTTGGATCAGGTAGATTTGATTGGTGCTTTTCATAGGCCCTCGAGGGATAACTCTTCTCAGATTCCCAATCCAGAAATTTTTGAATTTTGGGGAGGTCTGATTAGGATAAAATATTATAAGAAGCCAGAAATGAAACAGGACTGGAATATGAGGGAGGGAGTACATATTATCTCCAGAGTTGCCTTCAAGAATGGTAAAGTGAAAGAACTTCATCAGGCAGAATTTATCTCATGAAAAAATATGAACAAATACAAGAAGGGAAGCAGGAAAAAAAAGCATAATATATCATTTGAGCAGTAAATAGTTACAGTTCTATATATATAGTTGTCTAATACAATTGTCCCTTTTTATCATGACTTTAAAAGCAATAAACGAATAAATATTTCAGAGAAATCAGAACATATGACCAAGCAGCAAGGGAAGGGGGAAGGGAAACAGGCAGGCAGGCAGGCAGGGACGGACACACACACACACACACACACACACACACACACACACACACACTCAGTGGTGGGATTCAGCCAGTTCGCACCTATTCAGGAGAACCAGTTGTTAACTTTCTAAGCAGTTCGGAGAACCGGTTGTTGGAAGAAATCTTATTTTGTTTTTTCCTACTTTACAGGGCTAATCCTGTAAGGAAGGCAGGAAAGAAACATTCTGGTGTTTCTAGCCTAATCTTTATTGCCCTGCTTACAGAAACTGCCTCTCTGGTTAACCCTTATTACATTGTAACCGATAAGTCGAAGTGCCCATCGATGTGAGTGAAGTTGAGTTGGCCACGCCCACAGTCACATGACTACCGAGTCACACCTACCCAGCTGGTCATTAGGGCAGAGAACCGGTTGTTAAATTATTTGAATCCCATCATTGCGCGCGTGCGCACACACACACACACACACACAAGGACTGACAGAGAGTCCTGCAACTTTTGGTTTTTCCCTGGATATTGAAATGAGAAAATTCTATTGTCCTGATGTAATTGTTAATTATCCAAGGAGATAGTAGGAATATTACAACAGTTCCACTGGGAAATTATTTACTTGAACAAAGATTTTAAAACATTATATTTTATGCACATATTCTATGCTGGAAAGAGGCTTAGTCTTACAAACACACACACACACACACACACATACCCACAAAGCATTTTTGCAACCTGATGGAAACATAATCCAAGGTTATAACAAGCCTGGACATTTTTATTGTTGCTTTTTAAATCTTCTGACAGTAGCCAGTGATGAAGCAAGTACAGGTAGTCCTTGACTTACAACAGTCCACTTAGTGACCTTTCAAAATTACAAACGGCATGAAAAAAGTAACTTATGACCGTTTTTCACACTTATAACTATTACAGCTTCCCCGGGCTCATGTAATCAAAATACAGGCGCTTGGCAACTGACTCCTATTTTGACAGTATCTGTTCTGCCCCAGCTACGGACCCCAAAGAATACAGCACACACAAAGTCTGTACAAACCTTAGTTTACTAAATTAAATCAGTCTTTTTCAAACAAAGGCTGTTAATTAACTTTCTTAACAGCCTACAAGAATCCAAAAAATAAATAATCTTAATCTTACTATGGTTGGCAGAAAGCCCAGAAGCAATTTGCAGAGAACTAAGATCAAGGCACGAAGGAGAGTGAACGAAGTTGTTCCGTGCAAATTGCTTAAGTCGGCGTTCCTCCTTAAATAGGCTAAGAGAGTGGCCAATTAGCCCCAAGCCTTACTCTCGTGGAGACCTCCTCCTGAAGAGCCACTCCTGCCTTTTGGCAGCTCTGCGCGCCCGTGCATCGAGAAGAGGCTCCTCCTCTTCGTCCTCTTCACTTAAGGGAGCTTCTGGAGGTTCTGAAGGCCCTGGCTGAATCCCTGCCTCTGGCACCACATCTTCTCCAGCCTCCTCATTGTCCGACTCGAGTGCCAGCTGCACAAGCTGCTGGCGCAGCACCATACCAGCCTCCTCGCTATCCGAATCAGCCACCAACCACACAGGCCGCGTACCAGCCACAACAGTGTCCCAGATTCATATGATCCCATTTCACCGCCTTCTGAAAAGCAAAATCAATGGGAATACCAGATTCACTTAACAACCATGTTACTAATTTAACAGCTGCAGTGATCCACTTAACAACTGTGGCAAGAAAGTTTGTTAAATGAGGTAAAATTCACTTCACAAATATCACAGTTAGCAACAGAAATTTCGGGCTCAATTGTTATCATAAGTCAAGGACTATCTGTATGTAGACTAAGAGCAATTAAGGTTTAGTGAATTCAAATACATACAGGTAGTCCTTGACTTATAACAACCTTTTGGGCTCAGTGTGACAAATGGTGGGTTTCAAAAATTTTTACTACCAGTTCTGTGGGTGTGGCTTGGTAGGCGTGACATGGTGGGCATGGCAGGGGAAGGTTACTGCAAAATCCCCATTTCCTCCCTTATCAGCTGGGACTCGGGAGGCAGAAAATAGATGGGGGCGGGGCCAGTCAGAATTTTTACTACCGGTTCTCCGAACTACTCAAAATTTCTGCTAGCGGTTCTCCAGAACTGGTCAGAACCTGCTGAAACCACCTCTGTGGAGCTCGTGTGATTTTCCAATGCCTCGGAGGCTGGGAGAAAGCAAGGCCTTCACTCAGAACTTCTACAGGATGTGAAGAGCTGGTGCGTCACCAAAAACCAGCACAACATGCCACCTGCAAAACACATGTCATAGTTGTCCCAAAGGTGCTTTTTTGGGAGGCAACTGAACTTTCTTGCTTTTTTCTTTGAAGACGTTTCGCTTCTCATCCAAGAAGCTTCTTCAAGCTCTCACTGGTTGGTGGGGAATGGAAGGATTTATATTCCTTGCAGACAGCTGGTCATTTGCACCCTTTTAGAGGGCTGTTGGCGTTAGTAAAATATACTTTTGGCAAACAATGGGCCAGGAATCTTTCTTTCCTAACTGACCAAGTTGGGATGGTTGACAGTCACTTTTCAATAACTGCAAGGGCTTGCCCAGGCAGTCTGTGAGAAACAGACACAGTTGAATGGAAGAAAAAAATATTAGGAAGCACTATTGATTTAATAGCAGTTATTACCACTAGGAACTGATTTGATGTTTTCATTAAACAAAATTTTAATGCCGGTTCATTTGAGATTAGCTCACTGGAAGCAGCAGAGCAGTAGGAGATCACTTTTTCGCTTTCTCATTGAAGTGTGATTTATTGGGACTAGTTCAAAAGTGGTGCAGCTGACTGCTGGTGAGCCAAAACCTAATATTTTATCTATTTAAAAAATAATAAACGGAATTGATTTTACTTTGGTTCTGAAATGTTTCATATGTTCATCCAGCAACCTTCAGGTCTAAGGTGAAGAAGAAGGTCATTCAGAAGGAAAGGAGAATATTAAAAAAGAAGAGAAAAAAGAGAAATATAACAGAAAAGATTAGCAACTGGTTGTCCTGAATGTGACTCCGATAAAAATACCAGGAAAATCTTAGTGAGTTGCTTTAGAGACAGATTAAAGTAGTTTGTGAAGGTCTTTTTCCAGGATTTTCTTTCTACATTTTTTTAACATCACACGGAAGTCTCCAAACTGGGTTTTCCTAGTCTCTCCCATGCAAATGATACAAGTATGAACCTTCTCTGCTTTAAAAACAAAACAAAACAAATTACAGATAGGTCTCAATTTATGACCATAACTGGGTCCAAAATTTCCATTGCTAAACTAGGTTGTTAAGTGAGCTTTGCCCCATTTTACAACCTTTCTTGCCAGAGTTGTTAAGTGAATCACTGCAGTTGTTAAGTTAGTAACACATGAATAACAGAGTTAGAAGGGACCTTGGAGGTCTTCTAGCCCAACCCCCTGCTTAGGCAGGAAACTCTATACCATTTCAGACAAATGGTTTTCCAATATCTTCTTTAAAACTTCCAGTATTGGAGCACCCAAAACTTCTGGAGGCAAGCCATTAATTATTCTATCAAGAAATTTCTCCTTAGTTCTAAGTTGCTTCTCTCCTTGATTAATTTCCACCCGTTGCTTCTTGTCCTGCCCTCAGGTGCTTTGGAGAACAGCTTGACTCCCTCTTCTTTGTGGCAGCCCCTGAGATATTGGAACCCTGCTATCCAGTCACCCCAGGTCCTTCTCTTCATTAAACTAGATTTACCCAATTGCAGCAATTGTTCTTTGTACTGTATGTTTTAGCCTCGAATCCCCTAATCATCTTTGTTGCTCTTCTATGTACTCTTTCTAGAGTCTCCATATCTTTTTTATATCTTGGAGATATAAAATATACATGGACATATAAGATATACATGGGCAGTAAGTCTTTTATTATGAATTTATTTCCTTTGTCCAGAAGTCCTCTCCCATGAGATGGAATATAAACACCTGAAAATATAAAAATCCGAAGAGTGAGTTAATACATGTAATTACTTCACCCTTCTTTGCTTTCTATAGATCAGCCTGTTGCCCAGATCAAATTCAGCTCAAGTGCTCTTCCCTAAACTAAAAGACTTTTAACTCTGATATTTTTTATTCTCACCAGGTTATTGAACCATTTGTCAACAAAAGGCATTGTTATTACTCTTCATCCACCTAATCTGAGATGTTGCAATTAACCAGAATTTTATTTACTATACTACCGTGTTTCCCCAAAAATAAGACTGGGTCTTATATTAATTTTTGCTCTAAAAGACATATTAGGGCTTATTTTCTAGTTAGGGCTTATTTTCAGGAAAATATGGCACTAAATAAGACTGACTATCTTAACTGGGGCTTATTTTTTGGGTAGGACTTATATTACGAGTGTCCTGAAAAATCAATGTAGGGTTTATTTTCCGATTGGGGCTTATTTTCGGGGAAACATGGTCGTTATGACCTTTTTATCATTCCTCCTGCCTAGTCAGGGTTGCTATAAAAGGGAAACATGTACTAGATTCCCCCTTTCTGCCAATCCTTTTTAATTTTCCTATTTCTGTTGCTATTGACTCTCTCTACATTTCCATTTAAATGCATTGATTATACACATTTATTTTTAAAAAAACTGAAATGTTTTTACACTTATTGTAAACCACTGTGCTATATCGGTAGGAGGAATGGTATTCTATACTGAGAAACAATAGAGAAGAATTTTAAATAAATATACTCATTGGTATTACGACAATGGATGTGTGCAAATGCACAATGAAGCAATTATTATGAGCATGGAGACAGCATTATCAGCCATTTGGGTCAGCAGAATTCACCCCAAAGCTGATTTGGCCATTTCTGCTCTCTCCTTCTGGGGGAAAAATATCAGTTCTCAGATGAATGGAATCGATTATATCAAGTTGATATAGAGAGAGTTAAGGCCACAGTTTGTTATCTTACTGGAACAATCCATGGGAATTGCTTTGCCATGGGAAATGTTTTTCTTTGGGTGTCTGGCATCGCCAAGCTGCCCCCTCCTCTTGATTTATGGGAAAGTTTTCCCTCCCTGCTTTATTGCTTTATTTCCCCTGCATACAATTTTTTTTGGGGGTGGGGGGGCAGTTCTGAAGGAAAACAGACAGGGGATGTAATCTGAATTCCGTTACCTATAGTGAAGGATTTGGGATCCTTTACCTAAGAACATATATGCTTACATCATTTGTTGCTTATGCATTAGTCTCTCTCACCTTTCTGAGAAGTATAAATATGAATGGATCCCTTTGTTGGGTAGCGTATCTCCAGGGGTGAAATCCAGCAGGTTCTGACAGGTTCTGGAGAACTGATAGCGGAAATTTTGAGCAGTTTGGAGAACTGGCAAATACCACCTCTGGCTAGCCCCACATTTTGCAATATCCTTCCCCCAGGAGTGGGGTGGCAATGGGGATTTTGCAGTATCCTTCCCCTGGAGTGGGGTGGGAATGGAGATTTTGCAATATCCTTCCCCTGCCATGCCCACCAAGACACGCCCACCAAGACACACCACGTCCATCAAGCCATGCCACAGAATCGGTAGTAAAAACATTTGGATTTCACCACTGCGTCTCTCTCAATATTGTTTGGAGGGAGTCCCACCAGCATATGCTGTCTCATAAACACTGCATTGATTGATAGATTGATTGATTGATTGATTGATTGATTGATTGATTGATTTTTAACCCTTTGTTACTTTATAAGTAACTCAAGGAGATAAACATACCTAATACTGTTTCCTCATCCTATTTTTTCCCACAACAACCCTGTAAATTGGGGGTTGGACTGAAAAGAGTGATTAGCTTAAGGTGACCGAGGCAGCTTTTATACCTAAGGCAGGACTGGAACTCACCAACTCCTCATGATTGGTCCAAAGTCATATAGCTGGCCTTCATCCCTAAGTCAAGATTAGAACTCACTGTCTCCTGGTGACTGGCCCAAAGTTATACAGCTTGCTCCTTCCCTAAGGCAAGACTACATGTCAGATCCCAGATATTTCTACAGGGATGCTTGCATTTTGGTGGGAGGAAGGGGTGGAGGAATGGAGTGGACTGTATAATGAAGTTTCTGTTTCTGTTTCCCTGCAATGATGTAGTGTGGGAGGGGTTTGGTTAGCATTGCTTTAAATAGCTGGTTTTAAGTGAGAGGCTTCAGTTCTTGCCTAGATCTCTTGTTATCACAAACCTTCCAATAAAAGCTCCTTTTGGAACAACTGTGGTTTCAAGAGTCCTGCTTTCTTGGGAAGATTGGAGAGGCAAGACTGTTGCAATATTTTCAGGATCAGACTCAATAAAATTAGTGAGAGTTAAAGGTTTAAATATACTTCCTTTTATTTACAATAGGCATTCTATATTCACTGAATATTCACAGATAGAAGCAAGGAAAAGGGTGTAGGTGGCTCCTTATATATACAATGGGTGGAGCTATAAGTGGGAGTGGTGAATTATGAATACATTAAGAAGTGAAGAATAAGTTAACCCCTGATACCCCATTCATATACTATTTATACATTAGAGAATAAGGCATTTACATCTGACAAATCCCCCTCTAAATGCCGATTCGTTATACAACACCAATTACATTCTGATTCAGGACAATACAAGACATACAATTTAGATGTTAAATATTTGTGTTGCTTAGAAGGTAAAGGCTTTGTCAATATGTCAGCTAATTGTTCTGAAGTATCACAATGCACTGCTTTAATAAATCCATCCTGAGATAATTGCCTCACATGTTTAAATTTTATATCTATATGCCTGGACCTTTGTCCAATGGCATCAGATCTAGATATTTCAATGGCCGCTTTATTGTCTTCATGCATAACAAAAGGCAAAGCAGGTTTTTTCCAAACATCTGAAATTAAATCATTAAACCATACAAGGTTATTTGCAGCTTTGGATAAACAAACATATTCCGCTTCTGTCGTTGAAGTGGCTACTAGTTCTTGTTTACCAGTATACCAGTAAACTGGACAGTCATTTAAGAGAAAAATATAACCAGATGTACTTTTTCTGCATGATGTGTCTCCAGCCCAGTCCGCATCTGCATAACATGCAAGCTTTGGTTCTTTATTATCACTAGGTTCTAATACTAAGCAAAAATCTAGTGTACTTTTCAGATATCTTAAAATTCTTTTAACAGCTTCCCAGTGATACATTGTTAGTTTGCTGACGTGTCTGGATAATAAATTGAGTGGTAAGGCGATATCTGGTCTAGTCCAATTAGATATATAAAGAAGTGAACCTATGATTGATCTATAAAACATGTTATCCTTGAATTCAGGGGAAGATTCATCAGTATTTCTAAGAAAATCAGTTTGCATAGGAGTATCACAGGGTTTGGCATTGTTTAAATTGCATTTATTTAAAAGTTCTATAATCTTATCTCTCTGAGTAAGTTTGAATCCCCTTCTAGTCTTATTAATTTGAACACCAAGATATTTGTTCACTTTACCTAGAGATTTCAACGAGAAATGTTCATTTAACTTATTTACAAAAGTTTCTCTTCTCTCTTTATGTTTTCCTATATATAAAATGTCATCTACATAAATCAACACAAATTCAATGTGATCATCACCCTTTTTGACAAAGAAACAGTTATCAGCAGTGGTAGCGTTGAAATCCATGGTCTTAAGTACTTTTACTAAACAATCATACCATCTTTTACCAGATTGTTTTAATCCGTATAAACTCTTGTTCAACAGCCAAATTTCATTTTTGTTGGTGTATTGACTGTGAGGTGCTCTTACGTATATTTCCTTATCTAGTTTTGCGTGTAGATACGCAGTCTGTATGTCATATTGAAATACATCAAGATTGAGTGCTGATGCTACCACTAGAGCTGTTTTGACACTCTCTGTTCTTACAGTGGGGGAATACGTGTCAGTATAGTCCTCCGGATATTTCTGTGCATAACCTTGTGCAACTAATCTAGCTTTATATAGAGTATTGCCTCCTTCTAAGTTCTTAATTTTATATATCCACCTGGTACCAATAATTGTTTTATCTTTAGGTGCAATTGCAGGTGTAAATACATTTAATCCTTGTAAACTTTCCATCTCTTTTTTCATAGCTAATTCCCATTTTTCTTTTTCTTCACGAGGGAGTTTTAACACTTCCTCATAAGTATTAGGTGTTATTGGCTCACCATCCATATGCATTATGTAATCTCTGTATTTATTTGGCATTTGATTTCTGTTGTTTCTAATGACTCTTTCAGGTTTGCTATTGTTATCATGCAAATATCTTGCTTCTTTTTTTGTTAGTGTGTCTGTCTTTATTTTGTGTTGGCTATTTGTCCAAGTTTTGGTTTTGCTTTTATATTTGTTGATATCCTGTTTTTCTATGGTCCCTTTCTCATGAGATTTTGTATCTTTACATTTATTTGGAAATATTTCATTAAGATGTAATTTAGACCAGTTGGCCTGTTCATGGAACACAGCTGTTCTGGAAACTATAAATTTGTTATTATTATCAATGAATCTGTACCCTTTGGTGCCAGTTTCATATCCCATAAATCTGAGTCTTCTGGATACGTTTTCTCCCTTTCTTCTCAACTGCTTAGGTATGTGTACGTCTGCAGTGACTCCAAATATGTGCATGTGTGCTAATTTTGGTTTCCTATTGTACATTACTTCATATGGTGTCTTATTTACAATACTGGACCAGGTTCTATTTTGTGTGTAATTTGAATAATGTAAAGCTTCTGACCAAAATTGTTTGCTTAAGCCAGCATCCTCCAATGTGCATCTAATCATGGTTTGTAATGTGGAATTCTTTCTCTCTGCAATCCCGTTCTGAAACGCAGAAAATGGACTAGACGTGTAATGTAGCATTCCTCTATCCTTTAACCATTGGGAGAATTCTTTAGACATGAATTCACATCCCCTATCTGTCATAATTTGTTTTATTCTGATATTGTGTTGTGTTTCTATGCGTTTGTAAAATTCCTTAAATTTTTGAAAGGTTTCATCTTTGTGTTTTAATGTATAAACAAACCCATAACGGCTATAATCGTCTACTATTGTCAGGAAGTAACGTTTTCTATAGGTGATTGATGGAGTTAATGGGCCAACTAAGTCCATGTGTACTAAGTCAAAAATTTTGTTAGTTGATCTAGTAGATTTTCTTGGCCTGGGACTAGTTTTTAGTTTTGTAGATTTACATACTGAGCATTCCAAATAGTTTTCACAATTTTTTATTTTGACACCTTCTGCGTGTTCAGTCATTTTTTGTACTACAGGAAAACTGGCATGTCCTAACTTCCTATGTAAGATGTGAGCACACTCATCATGAATTGGTTTACCTATTTTTGGTTTTTTTTCATTGTGTGCATCTGCGTGATCATGAGATATTTTACATTCATCATTGTCACTGTTACTAATATTTTCATCATCTGCTTCAATACAATCTTCCATATTTGAATCAATGTTATGCAACCATTTTTCCTTCGTTATCAGATAAGGTAGGCCTCCTTTAATCATCACAGTGCCTATATTTATTTTATTCTTCTCCAAAGTCGCTTTTCCCTTTGAGAAAACTATATTAATGTCAGAATCTCTACTTAGTTTTATGGCACTTAGTATGTTATGAGGTATTTCAGGTATTAACAATACCCCCTCTATTTTTCCTAGACCAGGCAAGGTTACATTTCTTCTGCCTAATACTTGAACCTTTTCTTGGTTAGCTACCTTTATTACAAATTTATCTTCTGTAAATGAAGACAATATATTTTTGTTATTAGTGGTGTGATTAGTTGCTCCAGAATCAATAAGCCAATTATTGTTCTCATTTTGCTGTATTTTAGTGTTGTCTTGTTTATTTAATCCATTCAGTGAACCAGATTTTCTATCCTTTGAATTATCTCTGCCCCCTCTATTCTCTTTGTAATTTGGTGGGCTTCTATATCTATGTCTATCTATGGAAGACTGTCTATAATTGTATTTGTTCCTATATTCTGACCTATGTCTTTCCTTTGAAATTTTGGGACAATCTCTTCTATTGTGTTCCCTGGATCCACAATTGTGACATTTAAATGTTTCATTATATTTTTCTTGGAAAGCTACTTTCCTATAAGGTTTGTGTTCTGTGTGATTGCTAGAACGATTTCTTCTTGAATTGTCTTCTGCTATCAATTTATTGGATAGACTTTCTATGGATAAATATCCTAGATTGATAGTGTCTAAATGTGACATAAAACTGTCCCATGATGAATCAAGTGAGTTGATAATAACACTTTTCATTGTTTGGTCTGAAATCACCTCCCCCCTCAAATGCAGCTCAGCTCTTATTTTGTTTAAAGATATTAAATGCTCACTTATGGAAACCCCTGGTTTCACTCTAGATGAAAAGAAATCCTTAGACATTCTTGTGGTGGTAGCCACACTATCGCTGTGAAACAAATTAAACATGCATTGAATAATTTCTGAAACAGTCAGATTAGGTTTGATGCTATGATACATTGCAGGAGACACACTAGATATTATTAAGAAAAATGCTCTATGGTGTAAACAATCTATTTTTAAAGTCCAAGGTCTTTTTGGGGGACTAGTGATAAAAAATAGTAAATTTTCCTTCATAAAGACAACCTGGAGCTGTTGATACCATTCTTGCAAATTAATGCCATCAACCCTTAGTTTTGGGAAGTCACTGGGTAAATTTCCGACATTATTTTGTCCATTACTTACGACCTGAGGTAGTCCGTGGTCTCGCAAGTGTAGAAAATTGCAAAACGGCATGGGGATGCTCGCAACGAGTCTGCGTGGTTCTCTCGCCAGTTCATGTCTTCCCGGACCGTCTGCGTAGTTTCGCGCATGCGCGTTGTCCATTTCTTCTTTGGAGTCGTCGTGGAAGGTTCTCTCCATTGCGGCTCGCTCGCTCTGCTCTGCTTCAGACGAGTCGGTCTCTGGTTCGACCTTGGGAGTTCTGACGACGGCGGCTGCTCTTCTTTTTCTTTTGGGGGCGTTGGCACTTGCTTCGGTCTGTGGTGTAGGGCGGAATCGACAAGGCTCTCTGGGTTCGGGCGTCGTCGCTTTCGAAGTCAGGATGGGAGCGGGCAGGTCTTGAGGTATCGGCTTGCTCGCTCGCTTCTTCGGTGGATCTTTGGTAATTTTTAGTTTTGGCCCAAATGCAGCAAAAAGTGTTTTCATTGCTGATTTTATTTGGGATTTTGTTGAGTCATCTTCACTTTCTGATTCTGATTCTTCTGAGGAGTTCGAATCTTTTTTTTCATTTTCGTTGTCTGATAACGTTTTTCGCGCCAGAAATTTTGAATTGAGCATTTTGATTGGCTCTGCTTCGCTCACCTTGGAGGCCTGTTGAAACCAAGATGGCTGCCATTCAAAATTTCGCGCGGGATCACTGTTTTTCTTCTTCGTAATGACTTTCTCTGCAGTCATATCACTCACTATTTTTGGGTCTTTAGACTTCTCATTAGTGATGTTTTTCTCTCTCGCTGCTCCGCTGTTCTTCAGCATTTCTTGGAGGTTTGCGATGAGGCTTTCATCATTCTTCTGGCTTTTTAATAGTTTTAATATCTCTGACCTGAGTTCGTTATTCTCTATTTCGATTTCCTCCTGGTCATCATTTTCGTCTATTATTTCTTCGTCTTCAGTGGTGTATTCTTCGGATTCTCTCGAAATTGCGTTTGTGTATTCGTTGATTATTTCTTGTTCTGTTTCCATTTCTTTGCTGTAGGCCCTGGTGTTGGGCCTATCTTTCTTAGACATTTTTTAAGTTTTTTATTGAGTCAATTAACCATCCTCTGCTACCAGCTTGTTGCAATATTTTCAGGATCAGATTCAATAAAATTAGTGAGAGTTAAAGGTTTAAATATACTTCCTTTTATTTACAATAGGCATTCTATATTCACTGAATATTCACAGATAGAAGCAAGGAAAAGGGTGTAGGTGGCTCCTTATATATACAATGGGTGGAGCTATAAGTGGGAGTGGTGAATTATGAATACATTAAGAAGTGAAGAATAAGTTAACCCCTGATACCCCATTCATATACTATTTATACATTAGAGAATAAGGCATTTACATCTGACAAAGACCTTACACTACAGTACAATTCACATCTCCTGATAATTGGCCCAAAGTTATCCAGCCAGCTTTTATGCCTAAGGCAGGACCAGAATTCACAGTCTCCTGGTTCCTAGGCCAGCACGACTTCTCCCTAGATTCAACTATTGCAAAATGAGTTTTCATTGTGAAATAGCAGAGCTGAACTCATGGTGCCTAAGGAAGGTCCAGGAACCCTCCAAATCCATATACCTTGTCTTCTTCCAACTAAGCCGGTAGTGACTGCTCCCATTGCCTCTCCTTCTGGGGCATACCTTTGCCTGGTATTCTTTCCCCTTAACCTCAACACATGAGATGTACAGGGTCCACAGAGCCTGTGTACCTCCCTGGCAAATTAAAAGTAAGCCTGATTAAAAACGAAATACATTCTATTGCACCACTTCTTGGCACCAGTATTAAGACATGCAACTAGGAAAAATAACCCTCACATACACCTCCTTTGGGAGATAGATCAGTCTCACAAGATATAAATAGAATCAACCTTTATTTGAAAAGAAAAAAAAGAAAAGAAAAGAAGAGATAAACATTTCTTTTTAATGTTAAGTAGTCACATGCAAGACATTCATCAGTGGAGGAGGTAAAAATATAGACCTACTAAAATTACAGGCAGCAGCTTAAAAGAGAAAAATCTAGAGGAAAAGTTAAGGATATGATAGATCGCAGGATGATGTTGGCCTGCTTCTGGTGAGAGGCTACTCTGATGTTCAGATGTTCTGAGATGCACACAAAAAAAGTGGAACTGAGTTTGTATAAACCAGGGGTCAGCAACCCGCGGCTCTGGAGCCGCATGTAGCTCTTTCATCCCTCTACTGCAGCTCCCTGTCACTCAAAATATGCATTACAACTGCCAATGTGCGACACCCACCAATACACAATTTATTAAGCTTCTTGACCCCTGGTAGGCCAACCATGGATAAATCCAAGAAAAGAAAAGTTTTAGAAGAAAACAGAATCTTTAATTCCACTATATATGCTAGTTTTGTGGCCACTCAAGAAATAGTCAGGCACGGGAAGAGTTTTGTGGCTCCCGGTGTTTTCTTTTCTGTGGGAAATGGGTCCAAATGGCTCTTTGAGTGTTTAAGGTTGCTGACCCCTAGTATAAACAATAATTATCAAAGATGGGGGATTTAAATAGCAAAGTCAAAAATATTTTATGGAATATTTGTAACTAAATGTTTTTCCCTCTGTTTAAAGACAGTCATTGTGCCTGAAACAGATTTTCCTTTCTCTCAATTCTTCCGATCCCATCCCCATTCCCAGATCCCTGAGGATTTGAGTCAGTTACTGTAATTCTGGAGATTGCCCTGTTTCTCTTCTCAGCCTCGTTTTCCAACTCTTGCTTTTAAAATACGAACAGTTTTTTCTCTCGGGCAAAAAAAGGCAGAGCAAGATTTGAGTTCTTTGATTCTACAGTCAAATACAGGCAAGTCCATCAAAGAACAGTATTCATTGAGGAAATGTCCTTCATGTGTAGAAAACACCACAAATGTTCTCTTAGATCACCAACTACATGCCTTGGCCCGGTTGCAGCATTTAGAACCACTAATCAACAGGATACCACACTGGCACCCATCAAGAGGCCTTTCCCTCAAAATACCAATACATGGGCAGTCAGAAAGATTGCCAGGCTTATAAATAAACCATCCAGGTGAGCGTTTCCTACCCAGATCATACTGGGGTCAATTGCCAAGGTGATGGCCTTATTACCGGTTCGCAGGGGGGCCACACGCTCTTCTGCGCATGTGCAGAAGCATTTTAGTGATGTCGGGGTCAGTGGGAGGAGCCTCCCACTGGTTTTACTACCAGTTCTATAGTTTGTGCTATGTATGTATCTATTTTGTGCGGGAAATTCAAATGTTCAGTGAATTTTGATTGGTTCATGGTTACCTCTGAAAAGTATATAAATAGAGTTGTTGCCTGTGTTTCTTTGCTGAAGTCTCACCCTGAATTAAAGAGCTGTTGTCACTAGCTTGCTTGTGCCTCTCATTATTCCCGCGCTACAACATTGGCGACGAAGGTGGGATTGAGGCCACAAGAAGCAAATTAAGAGAGCTCGGACTTCCAGCCAGGGTGACGAGTGGACTACGGAGACATACTGCGATGTCTGCCTACGTCCCGCCCAAACCTTTCGATCCGACCCGAGAGAAGTGGGGATCGTATCTGACCAGGTTCGAGTGCTCCCTGGAAGCAAACGAGATGCAAGGGCTCTCAGCGAACCGGAAAAGAGCCCTGTTCCTAAGCCACTGTGGCCCAGATGTTTTTGAGATGACCGAGTCCTTCTGTGAGCCAACCCCAGTCCAGACGGTCTCCTGGGACGTCCTTCAAGCAAACCTGAGAGCCCACTACGCTCCAGTTCCTTCTAAATTTGTACAGTGCTACAAACTCCAGCAACGTATACAAAAAGAAGGAGAACCAGTCAGCGCATATGTGGCCGCACTTCAAAAAGCCGCAACGCATTGTGACTACAGAGACTTAGACGATGCGCTACTTGAGCAATTGATTTGCGGTGTTAGAGACACTCGGTTACAGAGGCGCCTTCTGGCCAAGCCAGACCTAACGCTAGCTGGCGCGTTGGACGAAGCCCGAGCACACGAAGCATCAACGAAGGCTTCTGAAACGCTTAAGTGACCACTACCAAGCAAAGACGGGCCGAAAACAGCCCCCGTCCACAGAGAGGAGGCGCGAACCAGTACGGAGGAAGAGTCGGACAAGGACGTCTTCCATACTGAGAAGAAAAAGAGTGAGCAAAGCCGCCACCACGAGAACTGTTCTAGCTGTGGCGGGGATCACGAGAGACAATCATGTAAATATAGAGACACCATTTGCAGGCGTTGCGATAGGAAAGGCCACCTAGCACGAGTTTGCAGAGCTCAATTTCCGCGTAGTCCCAAGCCACGTGACTACCGCGACCAACCAGAACCGGCTCGTTCAAAACAGCCAGTCAAAGATGATGGCGCGAGAAAACGGCGCGAATCTCAAAAGCGAGAGACCTACAGCATGAGAATCAGCCAAGCCAGCACAACTGACGATGAGAAAGTCTACACAAAAGTAGAAATCGAAGGCAGACCGTGCAAAATGGAAATCGACACTGGGTCTACTCTGTCGATCATGTCCTAGACAACACTCAAAGCACTCCTGCCCAAGTTCCAGAAAGCCCAGCTGTCCCGACAGAAAGTTCGCCTCCTCGACTACCAGGGAAACCGAGTCCCCGTAGAAGGTGTGGGCACGTTCCGGGTCACCTACGGTGAGTTCCAGAAAGAGCTGCCCCTGACCATCGTAAGCAAGCCACTACCGAGTCTCCTGGGCATGGCGTGGTTCCGAGCCCTCGGCATGGGCTTCACGGGCGTTCACAGCATCGGAGGGCCATCCCTCAAAGAAACCCTTCTTCACGAGTTTCGGGACGTTTTTGAAGAGACTCTAGGCAAGTATGTGGGAACCCCTATCTCCTTTAATTTAGACCCCAACGTAGCGCCAATCAGGCTAAAAGCAAGACGGGTTCCATTTGCTTTAAAGCCCAAAATTGATGCAGAGCTTGACAAGCTCATTAAGCAAGGGGTGTTAGTTCCTGTAGATCACGCTAAGTGGGAAACCCCAATAGTCACGCCAGTTAAATCAGACGGATCAATTAGAATTTGCGCTGACTATAAGTGTTCGATCAATAAGGCGTTGCAGCAGAGCGCCTATCCCGTTCCGATCGTCCATCATCTACTACACTCCCTGGGGCCTGGCAAGCTGTTCGCAAAACTAGACCTTGTGCAGGCGTACCAGCAGCTGCCAGTAGATGATGCTACGGCAGATCGCAGACCATAGTAACTCACAGAGGTGCCTTTAAATGCACCAGACTACAGTTTGGGGTTAGCATCACCCCAGGGCTTTTCCAGAGTACCATGGAGCGCCTTCTACAAGGCCTCCCAGGTGTTGTCCCTTATTTCGACGACGTCCTAATTAGTGGCCAAGACAAGACTCAGTTAGGACATAGGGTTAGATAAGTCCTGACCAGATTCAGAGAAGCGGGACTCAAACTCAAACGAGCAAAATGCAAAATAGCGGTTCCATCAGTGGAATTCTTAGGTTACTGAATCAACGGCACAGGCATTCACCCCACAGAAAGCAAAGTCAGAGCCATCCAGAATGCGCCCACCCCTAAATCGAAGCCCGAACTACAGGCCTTCTTGGGGGTTCTTAATTTCTACACCATGTTTTTAAAACACAAAGCCACCATTGCGGAGCCACTACACAGGCTCCTTGGAAGAAACGTTCCCTGGGTGTGGGGCAAACAAGAAGTGGCTGCATTCAACGCAGTAAAGAAACTTTTGTCTGAGGACAGTTTCCTCATCCAATACAATTCAGAACTACCTCCAGTGTTGGTGTGTGATGCTTCCCCCTTTGGCGTAGGCGCAGTCTTAAGCCATAGACTGCCAAATGGGTTAGAGGCGCCCATCGCCTATTACTCTCGCACTTTATCTAGTGCTGAAAGGAACTATAGCCAGCTGGACAGGGAGGCATTAGCGGCTGTAGCTGGGATCAAAAAATTTCACGAGTACTTGTTTGGCCGTACTTTTGAACTCATTACGGACCATCAGCCTCTTTTGGGACTTTTGGCTGGAGATAAACCGACCCCGGCTGCTCTTTCTCCCCGGATGACCAGATGGTCCATTTTCTTGGCCGCCTATTCCTACAGACTGCTCCACCGGCCGGGTAGAACTCTGGGACATGCTGATGCCCTCAGCCGATGCCCCTTGCCCAAACTGTTGGACAACCCAACTCCGGAAGCCCCAGTTTTGCTCATTGATGTTGTATCCCCGGGCCCCATTTCTTCAAGCGAGGTGGCAAAGGTTTCTGCCATGGACTCTGTTTTGCGCACTGTAATGGGCTGGGTAATGCGGGTTGGCCTACCAAGGTGGACAGTGGGGATTTTCAATTGTACTTTAACAAGAAAAATGAACTGTCAATGTTGGAGGTTGCTTATTGTGGGGTGACAGGGTGGTCATTCCTTCACGGTTAAGGCACAGAGTTTTAGAAATGCTGCATGAGGGACACCCTGGTATTGTTCGCATGAAAGGCCTAGCTCGTAGCTATGTTTGGTGGCCACATCTCGACCAAGACGTCACTGAATGGGTGGGGAAGTGCAGGCCCTGCCAGGAATCCCGCCCAGATCCTCCTATAGCTCCCGTACGGGAATGGGAAAAACCAAAGGGATTGTGGGGGAGGATTCACATCGATTTCGCTGGCCCGTTCCATGGTCAGAACTTTTTAATCATTGTAGATGCATATTTTAAGTGGCTCGAGATTGCCTTAATGCCATCTACCACTTCTGAGGCCGTAATCAAAGTACTCAGAAAACTGTTTGTAACACACGGGTTGCCGGACACCCTGATATCTGACAATGGGCCCCAATTCACGGCAACTCAATTTGAGGGCTACCTAGCCGAGTTAGGCATAAGACATGCATTATCCGCTCCTTTTCATCCGGCTTTGAATGGCCTTGCAGAGAGATTTGTGAGAATGGCCAAAGAAGCGCTGTCCCGGCTCGATGCAGGGGACTGGCAAGCTAGAATAGATGAGTTCTTAGCTGTGCAGCACGCCACCCCGTGCCCCACCTCAGGCCGCAGCCCAGCCGAGCTCTTAATGGGCTGAAAACTAAGGTGCATTGGGGACTTCCGGTTTCTCTGCCTTCGGCGACGGCGGTGCCTTTCGGAGCTCCGCCAGCCCCGCCGCCCGTAGAGCCGCTTCGCTACTCAGAAGCGGCTTGAAAGCTTCAAAATCCCAAGGATTGAAGAAGTAGAGATCGCAGGGCACAGGTTGAGCCCCCGTTGTCCCCCAGGGAACTGTTTCTGGGGTGAGAACGGGCGAGGCTCCCTCCCAACCTGCGGAAACTCCGGGCGACGTGGGACGACTTTGCTCTCGCAAAACAAGCCGGCTGCAGGAAACGTAATTTGAAAAGAATAAGTTTTAATAAACAGCGAACCTATCGGAACCCTCAAATTTGGAGACGCAAGTATTAGCGCTTTGCTGATTTTCAAACTGAGACATTTGAGTGAGTGAAAGTGCTTTGGAAAAAAACATGGCGCTTAGCCTTAAAGTTAACGAGCCAATGAGTGTGGATTGGTGAAGTTATTTTGTGTTACAAGTCTTCAAGTTGTTGCAAAGTTGCCTTGTTTGTTAGAGAAGCAAGTGAAAAATTTCTCCCTTTCTAATATTGGACTTTGCTCTACCTTAGCTTTTAATTGAACAAATCTGGGGGACTTTTTTAGAAGTCTTTGTGCAGGAGGGAAAGGAAAAGGAACTTCCCTCTTTAGAAAAACTAGATCACGAGCCAGGATGGCTTCAAAGAAGCAGGAAGGGAAGGCATTAGGGGGGGGATCCCCCACACACAAACATGAAACGCAACTTCCCCCTGCTCAACAGTTACAAACTCAGAAAAAAGAATTTGATGTGGGAGATTTAAAAGAATTTATTTCTAAAACTTTGGATGATAAATTTCAAAAATCTCAACAGGAGATAGATGATAAACTTCAAAAATCACATCAGGAATTTATGCAGGAAATTAATGAAGTTAAAGACATGGTGAAACAGAATCAAAATAAGGTGACCAAAAAAATTTCAGAAGTGGCGTCTGGCCTGGCAAAATTTATTGGGACAGTTGATTTTAAAGTTGAAGAATTTAAATCAGAAGTTAATGTTAAAATGAAAGACAATGATTATAAAATTGATGAGGTTGACAATAAAATGCAGAGAATTGAAGATGAGATTGTTATGATACAATTCCGGGTGATGGAATTCGCCATACGGCTTCGGGGAATTCGAGAGGAGGAGAGACAGGATTTGAGACAAGTTTGCTCTGAAGCCTTGGCTAAGATTTTACAAGCTAATCCTGATTTGGTATTTCATAAAATAGATAAAATATACAGAGTGAACTCTTGGGTGGCCAGACAAAGACAACTGCCCAGAGATGTGGTCATATACTTTACTGATAGAGAAATTAGAAATGATATCCTGAAAAAATCTTTTCACACCTCTGTACAAGTGGGGGGTTCACGACTTGAAATTTTTAAAGAATTACCTCCTAAAATGCTGAAAGCTAGAAAAGAATTTGGTTTTCTTGTTAAGGAATTGAAAAATTTACAGATACCCTTCCGGTGGGACGCACCAGCTGGGATAATTTTCAGATATAAGGGAGAAGGATATCGGTTGAATACCGTGGAGAAGGCACAACACTTTTACAGTACTATTCTTAAGGAAAGAACACCATCTCCACGTACATCTACAGTTTTGGAGATTAAGGAGAGTGAAGAGAGGCAATTGAAAGAACAGTCTAAGCAGGAATTAGAAATAGTGCAAGGTGTAGAAGGAGGTTTTTTGAGTGAGCCCTTGTTGGATTCTTCTCCAATTTTGGATTTGATTCAGTTGACTGAAGTTAAAGATCAACGTATAACTAGAGCTCAATCTAAGCTACTTAAACAAAAGCAACAACAACAACAGGAAAGACAAGACAAGAAGGCAGTTAAGAGTATCATACAAGAGAGTGGCGCTATGGGAGGAGCGAGATCGAAGCTCTCGGATGAACTTCAAATATTTTGCTCTGCGCTCCAGAAAGAGGCTGATGACCTTTAAGTGTCTATCTTGGAATGTCAATGGGTTGAATTCAGCACAGAAAAGGAAGAAATTATTTACATATTTGAAACAATTTAATAATGACATAATATGTTTACAAGAAACGCATATTACAACTAAAGATCAAAAATATTTGATAAACTCAAAACTAGGAGCACATTATATATCTTCAACTTCGCAGAAAAAGAATGGTGTGGTTATTTATGTAAATAAAAAATTAACAGCGAAAGTTATAGAAGTAGATCAAGATGGTAGGTTTGTAGCAATTGAATTGTCCACAGCAAATGGTCAAATTCTTCTGATTGGAATTTATGCTCCCAATCAACAACAGGACTATTTTTATAAGATGTTACATACTAAAATATTGCAATGGGACTATAGATCTATTTTAATTATGGGAGACGGGAATGGAGTAATTGATTCTAAACTAGATAAAAAGAGCTTGGCAAAGTCTAGAATTAGACTACCACAGACTTTTTTTGATATGAAAGAAGATATGGAACTAAAAGATGTTTGGAGAATACATAATCCAAATGAATTGGATTATACTTTCTTTTCTGATAGACACAGATCCTTTTCTAGGATTGATTTTATCCTGTTGTCAAATGATCTACTTGTTAAAACAAAAAGAACAAAGATCTTTCCAAGAACTTTGACTGACCATAGCCCTGTATGGATAGAAATTGAGATGGATAAGGTTGAGAGACGTTCTTGGAGATTAAATGAGAACTTGTTTAGATATGAAAAAAATACAATAGAACTTAAAAAGCATTTGAAAGAATTTTTTGAAATAAATTTGAATAAAGGTACCCCAATTGAAATTGTTTGGGACGCAAGTAAAGCTTATATGAGAGGGGTACTTATCTATATGAATTCTAAACATAGACTGTTCCGACAAAAGAAAAGATCTGAGTTGGAAATGGAAATAAAGAATAAAGAACAGTTACTTATTAAAAATCCAACAGATGAAAGAATACGAAGTGCTATAAAACTTTTGAAAGACCAATTTCAAATGCTTATGGCGGAACAAGTTGCAACAAGCCTACAATACGCGAAGCATAATACATTTTGCAACGCTAACAAACCGGGCAGATGGTTGGCTTATATATTGAGGAAAAAACAAAGTACACGGACTATTGATAGTATTGATATCGGAGGGAAAGAAATTTTTCAACAAAATTTAATTAAAGAAGCTTTTGTGGACTATTATACTAAACTATATGCCAAAGAAGAGGTGCAGAATGGACTTATAGAAAAATATTTAAATGATAAGAGAGTTATAAAAATTACTGATCAACAAAAGGAAAGAATGAATTATCTTATAACAGAGGAGGAGATAACAGCAGCAATTAAACAGTTAAAAACAGCCAAAGCTCCTGGCACGGATGGTTTGACTGCAGTGTATTATAAAACTCTACAAGCTGAAATGGTGGGACAACTTAGAGATTTATTTTGTAATATTCAACAAGGGGGTAAAATACCCCCATCTTGGACAACTGCTTATATATCTTTGATACCAAAAGAACAAGTTGGTCCTAAAAAACCGGAGAATTACAGACCAATATCTCTTTTGAACACAGACTATAAAATTTATGCGAAGGTATTAGCCAACAGGTTGATGCCAGTAATTCAAAAGGTGATTCATGAGGACCAAGCGGGATTTATTGAGGGCAGATATATGAAGGACAACGTAAGGCAAGTAATAGACTTATTGGAATATCTTGATAAGAATAAACAGATCCCTGCAGTGCTGGCTTTTCTGGATGCAGAGAAGGCCTTTGATAGAGTGGATTGGAATTTTCTACTAAAGACTTTAAAAAAGATGGGCTTTGGGGACCAATTTATACAGGCGATTTCAGCAATTTATCAAGAGCAAAAAGCACAGATTATTATTAATGGAAGTCTGACGACTGAGTTTAAAATTGAAAAAGGAACAAGACAGGGATGTCCGTTGTCCCCACTTTTATTTATTTTAACATTGGAAGTCTTGCTAAATACAATACGGGACTCTAAAATTTTGAAAGGTATAATGATAAGGCAAGAGGATTATAGAATAAAGGCATGTGCAGATGATCTGGTGGTTACCCTATCACAACCAATGGAATCAATAATCTTGATGAACGACATTATACAAGACTATGGTAGAGTTTCAGGTTTCAGACTGAATTCAAAAAAGACTAAAATGATAGTTAAAAATATGACACAAGATCGTAAACATGAGCTTCAAAGGAGGGCAGGTTTTGAAATTGTACCTAAGGTAAAATATCTTGGAGTCCAGGTTGCAGAATCAAACATGAAATTGTTTCAAAATAATTATGAGGTGTTGTGGCGAGAGGTTCAGAAAGACATGGAGATTTGGAAAAAGCTGCAACTGTCTTTACTTGGAAGAATAGCAGCAGTTAAGATGAACATTTTGCCAAGATTTCTGTTTTTGTTTCAAATGATTCCGGTGCTTAAAAGTGATAAACAACTGAAAGTTTGGCAGTCTGGTGTGAATAAGTTTATCTGGAATGAGAAGAAGCCGAGAGTGAAATTGAAAATTATGCAAGATGTTCCAGAAAGAGGAGGCCTTAAACTCCCAAACCTACAGTTATATTATGATGCAGCAACTTTAACTTTAATAAGTGATTGGTTTGGAAGTAAAAAGACTGGAATATTGAATGCAGAAAGTTTTGATCTTGAATTTGGATGGCATGCTTATTTATTCTATGACGACAAAGTAGATAAAGTATTTAAAAGTCATATACTTAGAGAATCTTTGATGAGAGTTTGGAAGAAGCACCGACTCAAATGGGATTACAAAATACCGTTATGGCTGGATCTTGGTCATACTATGTGGAATACAAATATAATGTCACTCGGGGGGTTTTTATATAAAGAGGTTCTTTTTACAGATGCGGGCAGATGGCAGCTGAAGACATTACAGACACTGTTGGATGAAGGAATTAATTTAACTTGGTTACAATATAATCAACTACAATTGAGATGGAAAGAGGACCAAAAAACTGGTATTATGTTGCATGAGGAAGAATTGGTCAGACATATAAGAGAGAAAGGTCCAATGCATATTAAAAGGCTTTATAATGTTTTGCTAGAAAGGGATTCAGAAACTGAATTAGTTAAAGATTGTATGATTAAGTGGGCACAAAATTTTGAAGAACCAGTGATGTTGGAAACATGGGAAAAAATTTGGGTTCAAAATGTTAAATTTACACAGTCGCAGAACCTGAGGGAAAACTTTTATAAAATGTTTTATAGATGGCATTTAGATCCTAAAAAGTTGTCATGTATGTACCCTAATGTTCAGCCAAAATGTTGGAGATGCGAATGTTTGGATGCTACGTATTATCATGTTTGGTGGACCTGTAGGAAAGTTAAGGCTTTTTGGATAAAAATATGGTGGGTTATGCAGAATGTTTTGAAGAAAAAAATTCAATTCTCTCCACAATTGTTTTTATTGGGTATAGTTAAGGGTTTTACACGGGGTGAAATAAAATTAATATTGTATATGATAACTGCAGCAAGATTGTTGATAGGTAAATATTGGAAGAATGAAGCTTTGCCTACTATCGAGGAATGGACTTTGAAGATGGCTAGTTTTGCAGAGATGGCGAAGATTTCAGCATACTTAAAGGATTGCTCACAAGAGACTTATGAATGGGAATGGAAAAGGTGGATAGAATATGTTCAGAACAAATACCAAACTAGAAAGTATCAAATAGCTTTTATTTGAAAATAATGTATTAGAAATATCTTAATGTAAAGAGAAAAGAGGAAAAATTATATAGGGGGAGGGATGGGTTCAGGTTTATATATCAGTGTTATTAGTTATGAGTACATAATAGGGAAGTCTGGGGGGGGAGGATTAGGGAGGGTTAGGGAGGACGGGAAGTTTGGGAGGGAGGTGGGGGGGTGAAAAAAAAAAGGGGTGAAAATGTAATTGTAAAACTTTTGCAATAAAAAAAAAAAAAAAAAAACCTAAGGTGCATTCTCGATCGATTGCATCCCAATTACTCCCCCGATAACTTCAAGGGGAAAGGGGGAGGACTAAGACAATTCCAAGTGGGAACACCAGTATTTGCCAGAAACTACACCAACAGGCCCTTGTGGATAGAGGGAACCATTGTAGGGATTACCAGTCCAAAGTCATACACAGTTGATTTAGGGCATGGTAAAATTTGGAGGAGACATATAGATCAATTGCGTAAACGATTACAACACGAAAACTCATTTACTGTGAGTCCTAACTATCAAAGTCTTCCTGACACAGCTACCTCAAGCCCGAGTAAGCCGGAATACTTATCTGGCAACCCAGAGTTCCAGCGCCGCCCCAGCGAGTCGACACTCCCAGCCGGGGATAGCCACACCTCCGGAGAAATCCAGGCGGAGCCGGGAGAGATGGGAGGTCCCTCCGACCAGCTCAACGCCTTGCCAACAACTGAACTGTGCAGGTCAACCAGAACTAAGACACGCCCTGGTCACCTGCGTGATTTTGTATGTAAATATGTAAATAGATAGGATAAGTGCCTTCTGGGAGTGGAGCGGTGTTATATATGTATCTATTTTGTGCGGGAAATTCAAATGTTCAGTGAATTCTGATTGGTTCATGGTTACCTCTGAAAAGTATATAAATAGGGCTGTTGCCTGTGTTTCTTTGCTGAAGTCTCACCCTGAATTAAAGAGCTGTTGTCACTATCTTGCTTGTGCCTCTCGTTATTCCCGCGCTACAACAGTTTGTCAACCAGAAAGCTGGCAATTTGAGACCCAAGTACTGCATGGCAGGATGAGGTCCCGTTCTTGCCCCAGCTCCTGCCCACCTAGCAGTTCGAAAGTATGCAAATGCGAGTAGATAAATATGTACAACTCTGGTGGGTAGGTCAAGTGTTGGTATTCAGCCAGTTCTATCCAGTTTGGGTGAACCGGTAGAGGCGACTGCGGGCTGCCCCGCCCACCTGCGCAGACGTCATGACATCCCATTCTTCTACATTTTCGAGGCACAAGCGCACACATTTGCGAACCAGTAGGGAAGGTAAGTGAATAGCACTCCTGGATAGGTCACAGCGTTCCATGTGCCTCAGCATATAGCCATGCTGGCCACATGACCACAGAAGCTTCTTTGGACAATGCTGACTCCCTCAGCTAGGAAACAGAGATGGGCACCACCCCATAGAATCTGACACAACTGGACAGGAGAAGCTTTTACCTTTTTTAAAAAATCTCAACCTTTGACCACAATTGGATCCAGAATTTCCATTGATAAGCAAGGTAAAAGTAAAGGTAAAGGTTCCCCTTGCACATATGTGCTAGTTGTTCCCGACTCTAGGGGACAGTGCTCATCTCCGTTTCAAAGTCAAAGAGCCAGTGCTGTCCGAAGACGTCTCCATGGTCATGTGGCCAGCATGACTAAACACCAAAGGCACACAGAACACTGTTACCTTCCCACCAAAGGTGGTCCCTATTTTTCTACTAGCATTTTTTACGTGCTTTCGAACAGCTAGGTTGGCAGAAGCTGGGAGAAGTCACGGGAGCTCACCCCATTACGTGGCACTCGGGATTCGAACTACTGAACTGCTGGCCTTTCGATCAACAAGCTAAGCATCTTAGCCACTGAGCCATCGCATCCCATTTGATAAGCAAAGTAGTTATTAAATGAATTGTACCTGGTTTTACTATCAGTTTCACCCCCATTATTAAGTGACTCACCACAGTTGTTAAATGAAACATGTGGTTTTAAGTGAATCTGACTTCCCCTGTTGACTTTGCTTGTGGGAAGTGGGCTTCCTAGCCCAGGTTGCAGATGACAATCACTTGACTCCAGGACACTGCAGCCATTGTAAGTTTATATGCCACCCAGAGTCACTTGATAGTGAGATGGGCTGCACATAAATAAATAAATGCTAGGTATTGTGCCCAAATTTTGATCCCATGACCGGGGGGATGTTACAACAGTCATAAGTGTGCGGACCGGTTGTAAGTCATTTTTTAATGCCTTTTTAATTCCAAATGGTTGCTAAATGAATTATTGTAAGTGGAGGACTACCTGTACATCTATCTAAAATCTGTTGATAGATCCAGAAGTAGGAATGCACAATGAAGTTAGCTACTAAATGACTTAAGCATCTTGTTCTGTCCCCGTCTCACACGCACACACTCCAACAGATGTCCAAGAGTTAAAAACCAAACCAGCTGACGAAATCCTTTTCCTTATGATAACGGAACTTGGCAGCAACCTAGTGGCTGCCTGCCAAGAGTTTATTACTCATGAAGGGAAGAGATAACGTCTCTCCGCTTCTGGTACATCAAAGTAAATTGTTCAATAATTACAGAGTAACTTAAGTCCAAATATAATCCAGCAAAGTCTATAGCAAAAGTTTGGCAATGTAGAATGGCATGGAAGCTTTCAGCTTTGTTTGTCACAAGGTTTGACTGGCCACCACTCTCCCTTTTATAGCCTGTGGGGTATGGTCCAGCCTAATCTTGGGCATGCCTTTTCTTCTGTTGCGCGCGCTTATCTCTGCGACGCTGGCGTGGATCCAGCCAAGACTCATTACTCACATCACTGTCCACCTGTGGCTGCGTGGACGTGCTTGGCCCCGGCCCTATCTCTTGCCCTTCGGCGGACACCGAAGGCATTGCCAAAGAGGAGGGTCTTGGAGAGGGAGGCCTTGCCAACTCCTCTCCTTCACTCTCAGAGTCCTCTCCTGCAGATGACACAGGCTCAGGTAATGGAGCCACAACACATCTTTAGTAAACTCACTGTTTTGTAAGTTACTCAAGCAGTCTGGATTTGCACTATACACTAAGAATAGAATAGGACAGGACAGGACAGGACAGAAACTTTATTGTCACTTTAAATGTACACTAATCAGCATACATTAAAATGAAATTTCATTGCATTCAGCTCTCAAAAGATAGCCATTATGCATATGCCCACATACACACACATATATGACACAGGGAAGCATCACACTCTAATTCGAATGTATAAATGGCGAAGTAAAAGAATCCTGTAAGTTTACAAGAGGGGTAGCATAAGGAGCAAAGCTGTTACAGAGTCTGGAAGTCCTGCTATAGATACTTCGAAACCTCTTGCCAGAGGGGAGCAACAGAAACAAACCGTGAAGTGGGTGTGTGGGGTCTCTAACTATGCTTTGAGTTTGAACAGAAACAAGATTAAAAGTAATTAAGCCCATTGTGTGCAGGAAGCCACAAAGTCATTACCGGCCAACTGCAGCTGATGCAAAGCATCAAAATGAATCAGCAGGACAGGGGAGGACCATGGAGGCATTTTTCCGGGGTGGGGAGGAATCACTCCATGGGAACAGCAGCAGGACACCTAGCAGCTTTCTAGTCAGTTTTCAGCTATCCTGGCCAATGTTTCTCGACTGGCCAGGGAGATTATTCTGGTCACATCCACAGCGGCCGAGAGATTTATTGACTGCTCTCTTCTCCATCACAATCCAGCAGAATTATTTTTCCCAAGCTTCACAGCACAAAACTGGCAAGAAAAAGGACAGGAGTGGAAAAAAGAGAATAAGAGGAAGACAATCTCAATTGTGTGGTAAATTAACCGTTTCAATTTGTCCAGGGTACAGTGTGGCAGAAAAAGGCATTGGAGGTCAGGCAAACAGGAATGAATGATTGGTTGTTGGAGGTGGGTGGGGGGAGATTTTTGTCAGGGCAAATCAGGCTGAAGACAACCTATGATGTTTGGAGAGAGGAGGGGCTTTGACTGCACAAGCGCAGTGGCCATCTTGACCTTTTTTTTTTGGCCCTCGGACACCCCTAGAATGAATTCTCCTGCCACGTGAATCATATTATGGCACATCGTTCCCACCACCCATCTCCTTCCACTTATGACTGTATAATTGTAACTTTGTTGCTGGTATCCTTACAATTTCTATTGATATTGTTTCCTGATTGCTTATTTGTACCTTATGACAATCATTAAGTGTTGTACCTTATGATTCTTGATGAATGTATCTTTTCTTTTTATGTACACTGAGAGCATATGCACCAAGACAAATTCCTTGTGTGTCCAATCACACTTGGCCAATAAAGAATTCTATTCTATTCTATTCTATTCTATTCTATTCTATTCTATTCTATTCTATTCTATTCTATTCTATTCTAACCAGTCTCTAAACAGCAAGCAGATTTCAGTATGTACTCTACTCCTTAACATATTCAATTCTACTATAAGGAAAATATAAGTGGTGCAAGGGTTGAGGGAAGGTTTTTACAATATTTTTTATTAGATATCAAATAGTGAAGATGTTATTTGATTATACGCAGTGGATTTGTAGAGAATAAGATGAATAAGTTTGTGCAAAGCTATTAAGTAAGGAATGTTTCCAGGAAGAATCAATATGAGTTTATGGGGTAAAAAGTAAAAATAAGGTTTTTACAATATAATTTATTTGAGATTGGGTTAAAATATTTTGTTAATGTGTTAATATTTGTAAGGGTTGGAGATGTGATGGTTAATTGTAATTGGGCTCTGATTGTGCAATGCTTGAAGAAAGAAGACTTGCTTATTATTGAAGAATGGACAAGAATGAAGTTGGAGTGATTACTTTCAAGCAATAATTGGTTTAAATAGTTATATTCAGATATGAACAAGGGGAGTTAAAATGCAAAAGGGAGATAAATCTATAGATAGTTAGCTTATGTTTTTTTTGCTATATCCTGTATTTGCTCTGGGAAGTCCCGGGAGGGGGGGTTGGGACAGGAGGGGGAGAGGAGGGAAGGAAAAATATGTGTAAAATTTTTTAAAACTTTTCAATAAAAAAAAACATATTCAGTTCCACAAAAAGATATAGTTTAATTAAATAAATAATTAAGTAAAAGGTACTCACCTCAACCTAGACCTTTCTTCCCCAACCTGATGCTCTCTAGAGGTATTTGAACCTCATCTTCCATAATTCCCAGAGAGCCAGTTCAACCTATTTGGAAGCACCAAGATTAGGAGGGGCTGATTCAGCCCATGAAAGTCTATCTGGTTCCTACATAGAAACTCCTAAGTAGAAGCAGCCTTTCCACCTGGTTTCTTGCATTCTGTCAAATGCCAATGCAGGTGTGTCAAGCTTGAAGCATGCTTATGCTATTATCACTTCTCAGTTTGCCAAAGAACCAGGTGGGAGGGAAGGGTGAGATGAAATGTAGGCTCCAGACATCAAGAAGACGATCTGTGAGAGCCAAGGACACTTCAGCAGGTGTTTGCCAAACGCAAAGAATTTTTTTCATAACAATACAATAACACTCAATTGGACAAAGTGACCTGCATTAATAGGGGAGGGTTAATCCTATAACTTCATTATGTGGGAATTAGCTAGATCTAGTTTTGCCCTCATCAGTGCCGAAATGATGTACTCCATAAAATTTTGCATTCAGAGATTGGGTTGTCTCGACCGTGCTTGCTTTGGTTGGGTTCATCAGTCGGAACATTGACAGGAGGAACTGAATCTGGAGACTTCTGCTAAAAAGCTGGTGTCCTGTCAATTTATTGTGACCTTTTGTGGTTTATTTGGCCTTCTCAAGTGGGAAAATCTGCAGCTCAGGGCAGTCATGCCTAACTCGTCATGGCAGGAAGACTCCAGAGATTTAAGAGTGTGATGGAGAGAGGAGGGAGGTCATCCTGTAGAGTGGAGTTTCATACTCTCAAGAACTTTAAGCCATGTGAACTTCAGCTCCCAGAATGCTGGTTGGGGAATTCTGGAGTGAAAGTCACACATTTTATAGGTTGAAGTCGAGAAACATGGCTGTGGACTATGGTCTGACCTCCGGCCTAAGATCAGGTACATCATTGTCATCGTCACTAGCAGAGGATGATGTCATCCATTGTGCACTCTTGAATGCAACTCCAACAGCTTCTGGTCATGGCTGACTTAGCAGAAGGCAACAGGTTCTGCATACAGAAAGACCCAGCAGATTTTCTGTCTTCAGATAACAGAGCATGACAGAGAATTAGAAGACCCTACCCCAGACCTGAAGGGTCAACAGTTGAGTTCAGAAAAATCCAGTGGTTTTACCTTTTAACACTGAGGAAGGAAGGAGGAAGGAAGGAGGAAGGGAGGGAGGGAGGGAGGGAGGGAGGGAGGGAGGGATTGGGCCAGTCCCAGTTTCCCTGCCCCAAGCAGAAACTGAGGAGGCCAGCTTTTAGAAATGCAGATTTGGTAATCCATTCAGAAAGACTGGGTCAGATCGAAACTCTAGATAAGCAACAGACAAAAGGTTGACAAAATTAGCTCAAACAAGCACCTAGGATTTGCATTTCCTCTTTTGCCTATAGAGCCAGCTATGACCCCTACATAACCTCTGCATTACCCCATAGGAATCTGACAACAGCCAATAAAATATTAAAGGGCATATTCTTGCACAGGAACAGGAAGCTCAAATACAAAGTGCAAATACAAAGCCCAAATAAGGTATAAAAATCCCCCACTCTCATCCCCATTTTGTCAGCTGCACCAGAACCACAAGCCCTGGTGGTTCTGTTCAACAATAAATGGACCCTCTTTCCAATCAGCCTCCAGCCTCCACTTTGTCTCCAGTGCCTTTCTCCCAGCTTGGAACTGGACCTAGATATTTCTTCCAACAGGACGGAAAACATGAGAAATGTGGAAAATGTGGGGCATGAGCCATTGCTGTTGACAAAGACTGAACTGAAGAATGTGTTGAAGAGGCTGGCCTTAACGGCTTCATCATTAAAGTCTTCCCTGTTGGGCCCTTTTAGGGGTGGCTTGGTTTTCGAGTCTTTAAGTTTGGCATTTATGAAGTTATAGAAGGCGCAGGTGGATTTCATGTGTAACAGCTTTTCCTCTTCTTTGCAGTGGTAATTGGTGCAATTCTGCCTTTATCTGGAGGCATAAGGTTTTGTAGCAGCTTTTAAAGTTAGCTACATAGCTAGTTTTGTTTTTTGTCAAAGAGATTTTTTTTTATTGGCGCTTCCTTATTGTTGTGGGTAATTTGTTTTTTTTTTTTGTTTTTTTTTTTTGCTTTTGTTTTGGGGGTTTCTAATGGTATGTATAGTTTAATGACTCTTTTGATCTAGGGACTTTTTATAGAAATTTTTTATAGAAAATGGCAACACCACCCCCTCCACAGTTTTTATGGTCAGATCGGAAAACATGATAATCATGTACTGTGGTAATGAAGTCTGGAAAGGATACATTCAACCACGTCTTGCAGACAAAGATAAGATCGAAAAGGGCCGCATTTGGTAGGAGGAGGAATTCAGGCATTTTGTTTGCAAGGCTTCTTGCATTTAGTAGCTTTCATTTAAGGTCTGTAGTGGTGGATCTTGAAGAAGTTGGGGGTGTGCGTGCCTAGTTTTAGTTGTTGGGGGGTTGTTGAGACGCAGGATGCTAGTCTTGCATTTGATACAGTCAGCGTAGTAGTCGATGTATCGGTCAGTCTCTCCTAGGCCCTGGCATCTTTTAAACTCCAAGTGGCGCTCACAGGCATGGGCACATTGTAGTACTGACAGGTCGGGCGAAATTTCTTATGGTTAGTACTGCTTTTTGCGAGTAAGTTTATTGTGTAAATGAATTTGCATTTGCTGGTTTCACTCTTGCAAACCAGGGGTGGTTTTCAGCTGGTTCACACCTGTTCAGGCGAACTAGTGGAAATTTGGCGTGGTTTGTCGAACCAGTAGGGACCGGGCAACCATGCCCACCACGCCCAGCCACTACTTGCAGAATCTAACCATGTACTTCTGCTCACCACTGCTGTCAAAGGTAAAGCCAAAGGGCATGGGCTGGCGGGTGGGCGGGAGAGAGAGAGCTGGCTGAGGGATGATACCAGCGGCAGGTGGATTGATGCACGTGGGGAGGGAGGCGAGCACGCGGGAGATCGCGGCACCAGAGCTCTTCCTGCGTGTTTCCCCAAGCCAGCCTGGCCTGCAAGGGAAGCACACAGCAGATCGTGGCACTGGAGCCCTTCCCTCTAGCTGGCCTGGCCTGCAAGGGAAGCACAAGGGAAATCCTAGCTGCAGTTTACCCGTGAGCACCATTGGCCGGGAGAGGCAGGGAGAAAGGCCAATGGTGCTCATGAGTAAACTCAGGCTCCTAAGGGGGGGTCAAGCCTCCCCGCTCACAACATCTTCACCTGAGGGCATCGCTGGCAGCCGCTTCCTGCGTCAGGAGGTCTGTGCTCTTTCCGCTGCCGCTCGGACTCCTTGATGCATGGAGGCAGGAGGCGGCAGTTTCTTTCGAAGAGCATAGACTGCCTGATGCAGGAAGCCGCTGCCAGTGATGCCCTCAGGTGAAAATGTTGTGAGAGGGGAGGCTCGACCCCCCGTTAGGAGCCGCGAAGCGCTCACTGCCCCTCTGACACCCACCAAGCCTCCTCCCACCGCACTTCTGTTCCTCCTCACCAGAAGCGCTCCCAGGACAGACACAGAGAGAGGGAGGAGGGAAAGAGAGACAAGAGACACAGAAAGAGGGGGAGGGAAAGAAAGACAAGAGAGGGAGGGAAGGAAAGAGAAAGAGAGACAAGAGACACAGAAAGAGGGGGAAGAGAGGGACAAGAGAGAGTGAGAGGAGATGAGAGAAAGAGAGAGAGTGGAGAGATGAGAAACAGAGAGAGGGAGAAAGAAAGAGATGAGAGAGAAATAGAAAAAAAGAGAGGAGATGACAGAGAGGGAGAAAGAGATGAGAGCGAGTGGAAGAGAGGGAGAAATGAGAGAGACAGAGAGATACCTGTTTAAAAGAAAATAGAAAAATGGCTCTTTGAGTGTTTAAGGTTGAAGACCCCTGAGTTAGGCAAACACCATGATCATTAAGTGAACCTTGTGGTCATTAAGCGAACACTGTGGTTGTTAAACAAGTCCATTTTCCCCAATGGACATTTTTAAATGGAAACCAGAAGGAATTGTTGGAAACTGGCAAAAAACATAGAAAAACTCAGTCACATGACTGTGTGGGATGTTGTAACTGGTCATAAATGTGTGTAGCCACACACACCCAGTCACATGACTACCTAGCCACGCCCATACAGTCACATGACCACCAAGCATGTCCACCATCTCGTGACCACCAAGCCACGCCCACCATCACATGACCACAAAGCTATGCCCACCCAGTCACATGACTACCAGGTCATGCCCACCCAGTCACATGACCACCAAGCCACACCCACCAAAAAAGCCATGCCCACAGAACCGGTAGTAAAAAATTTTGAATACCACCACTGTTGCAAACAATTCTGCAGAAGCATGGGGCCACTGAGCTGTCACTGTTCTTGAACTCAGGGGCGTCATGGGAAACGTCGATGATTTCATCAGGAGAGATGGTCGATGCTTGAAAGTTGCTGATGATATTGCGGATCTTTGTGATGTCATTGGATTCATTGATGTCCTCAAGTCCAAATAAGAGAGTGTTGGGACGCTTCTGTTCACATTCAATCACGTCTTTGACAAGGATGGAGATGTTACTCGCAGGGTTGATGGTTTTCTGCGGTTGTGGTTGTTGGGTTGGGATAAGATTTCAGGATATTGGAGCTTCACTTATCTGACTTATATATTTTTTTCCGAGAGATGCTAATCGTGCTTCAAATCACGCTTCAAAGATGTCAACCCTTTCAAGTAGGACAAAAAATTTGTCCAGTCTGGGTCTGCGTGATGTGCAGAATATTCATCAGGATCACTGTTACGAGGCTCAAGCAAATGATAAGAAACCTGGAAATTTACTGCTTCACACCCAATTCATGAGCTGCTTCTCCAAAAACCTCTGCTACAAATTCTCCAAATGCTACTTTCCGTTTTGGGCCAGGAAACCGTGCTCGAGTGGTGTTAAAGTGCCGCCACCAGGCTGTTCAGCGGGGCTTTGCTGCCTCCTGCTGGTTTAAACCAGAAGCAACATGAGGTTTTCCAGACCAAGTATTAGAAATGGTTAATTCTGACTTTTATCGCTCCAAGAGTTTTACAGCTGTTTCTTGCATTTGGCTAGATGATTTCTGGTTATTCCTCCCAGATGTAGAAAAATATGGGAGCTCAAACTGCCATGTGTCAAGTCATTGGATGAACCCAGCAGGTAATAATAATAATAATAACTTTATTGTCATTGTACGTATATACCCAGTATACCCATACAACGAAATTCACTTAACACCCAAAGACCAGGCCCAACACACATAACAATCCCCAAATACACTCCTACACACCACAAATTCCCCATCCCTAATCCACCCAAACATGCCAGGGTTGACATTGTAACATTGTAATCCACCCAGAGAGTGCTATAAAGCACTATGAAGCAGTATATATGTCTAAGTGCCATTGCTATTGCTATTATTATTCCATAAAGAAGGCCTGATACCTGCTATTGTCCAAGTCCCTTGACACAACAGACCAAGTAATGCTGTCCAACAGCTCACTGATGGTGGCCCTTTAGTTCATGGTTGAGTGCAATTATAGCTCTGGGATAAAAACTATTCAGAAGACGTGTGCAGTGGTGGGATTCAGCCAGTTCGCACCACTTCGAGAGAACCGGTTGTTAACTTTCTGAGCAGCTTGGTGAACTGGTTGTTGGAAGAAATAATTAGGGCAGAGAACCGGTTGTTAAATTGTTTGAATTCCACCACTGAACGTGTGGTCCCAGTTTTAATTGTTCTGTAAGGAGTAAATTTTTCTGCATGAAACTGGATGGGATCTAAACCAGAATCCTAGAACTGGGGAGATATAGGCAGTCCTTGATTTATGACCATAATTGGGGCCTGAATTTATGTTGCTAAGGAAGGTGGTTTTAAGTGAGTCATGCTCCATTTCCTGGCTTTCTTTACCATGGTTGTTAACTGAATCACTACAGTTGTTAAGTGATCATCATCACATACAGTTGTTAAGCAAATCCAGCTTTCCCCCATTGACTTTGCTTATCAGAAGCCAACTTTGGAAGGTCACTGCAATGGTCCTAAGTACACGCCAGTTGACGAGCACCTGGATTTTGATCACATGACTCGAGATGCTGCAACCGTCATGAGTGCAAGGATGGTTGTAAGTCATTTTTTTCAATACCGTTGAAATTTTGAATGGTCACTAAACAAATGGTTGTAAGTCAAGGACTACCTGTATTTGAGGCCATCAAGTCAAGTCCTGCGCAGGGCAGGAATCCAAATTCAAATCCAAGCATCCACATTTAAAAATACATTTAAAAAAAAAAACAGGCAGAGTTTCAATATCGCCACCATGACCGACACTTTGACTTTCCTTCAACTTGCCTTCAACACTCATGTTCTACACTTGCCTTCAACACTCATGTTCAACTTTGACTTGCCTTCAACACTCATGTTCTACCTTTCTGTAACTCAGGTTTGTTATTCTGCATCCTTTGCTCTGGAACAAGAGAGTCTTTAACAGATTAACAGAGTTGGAAGGGACCTTGTAGGTCATCTAATCCAACCCCCTGCCCAAGCAGGAGACCCTACACCATTTCAGTCTAGTCTCTTCTTGAAAGCTTCCAGTGATGAAGCTCCCACAACTTCTGAAGGCAACTTCTGTTCCTTTGATTGATTGTTCTCACTGTCAGAAAATTCCTCCTTGTTTCTAGGTTGACTCTCTCCTTGTTCAGTTTCCATCCATTATTCCTTGTCTGGCTTTCAGGTGCTGTGGAAAATAGCTTGACCCCCTTCCTCCTCTCTGGCGCAGCCCCTCAAGTATTGGAAGACTGCTATCCTGTCTCCCCTGGTCCTTCTCTTCACCAAACTAGCCAGGCCCAGTTCCTGCAACCGTTCATCTAATGTTTTAGCCTCCAGCCCCAAATCATCTTGGTTGCTCTTCTCTGCACTCTTTCTAGAGTCTCAACATCTTTTTTATAAGGGTGGTGACCAAAACTGGATGCAGTACTCTAGGTGTGGTGTTACTAAGGCTTTATAGGACCTCCCTTGATCTTGATTGCATCCCTCTGTTCATGCAGTTTAGGATTGAGGAGCTTTTGATCTTCTGTGCGAGCTCCTTTCAGGGGTTGAAGAGAGTCAACCTATCCCCTCTGTCATCCTTTCTCAAGGCCGCATGTCCTTCATTCTCTTTCGATCAGACTCGGCCTCGGAGTCCTCTTAATGTGTTTTCCTCCAGGCCTTCAGTCAGCAGGAAAGGATGCAGCATAATTGTGCTGACCTGGTGGCCAAGATCTAATTGGGAGCAGGGCTTATTTATTCATCCTATGTAAAAGAGCATCGATTTGGAAGAGTAATGTAAGTAAGTAAACAGAGCCTGTTTGGTGTAGTGGGTAAGGCACCGGGCTAGAAACCAGCAGACCTAGGGGTGAAATGCTCCCAATTCAAACCGGATCACCCAATCTGGTAGCGATGGAGGCGGGTGGTTCGGAGAACCGGTAGCAAAAGTCCCTGCGCCCCCCACCCCGCATGCCCAGCTGAGCTGCATGATCATCAGAGGCTGTTTTTTTTACTTTTAAAAGCATTTTTTCTACAACCTCTTCAACCGAAAAAATGCTTTTAAAAGAAAAAAAAAGCCTCTGATGATCGCGCGGCTCAGCTGGGATCATCAGAGGCTTTTAAAAGCATTTTTTTCTGCAACCTCTTCGGCTGAGGAGGTTGTAGAAAAAAAAATACTTTTAAAAGCCTCTGACGATCCCAGCTGAGTTGCCCGATTGCCAGAGGCTTTTAAAAGCATTCTTTTTTACAACCTCTTCGGTCAAAGAGGTTGTAGAAAAAATGCTTTTAAAGGTTAAAAAAAAAAAGTGGGCAACGCCCACCCAGTCACCTTACTGCCCCCCCAAGCCATGCCCACAGAACCGGTAGTAACAAATTTTACATTTCACCACTGAGCAGACCGTGAATTTTTCTCCCAGCTTTGGTATGAAAGCCAGCTGGGTACCTTTGGGCTAATCACTCTCTCTTATACCCAACCCACCTCAAGAGGAAGGAGTATTAGGTAAAGTTTATATGAAAAAATAGGTGGAATAAAATTCTAAAAACTAATAGGGTTAAGTAAAATAAACTGTGCCAGGAACCAAGCACCCACTTTCCTACACAGGTAGCCCTTCATTTGCAACCATTTGCTTAGTGTCTGGAGTTACAATAACTCTGGAAAAAGTGACCTACAATAGACCTTCTGGTGACAATCACTGCAGCAGCCCCACAGTCACATGACCTAAATGCAGGCAATTCTGGCGACCAGCCCAGGGGTGAAATGCTCCCGGTTCAGACTGGATCGCCCGATCCGGTAGCGATGGAGGCGGGTGGTTTGGAGAACCGGTAGCAAAAATCCCTGCCCCCCCCACCCCACATGCCCAGCTGAGCTGCACGATCATCAGAGGCTTTTTCTTTTTTTACTTTTAAAAGCATTTTTTCTACAACCTCTTCCGACGAAAAAATGCTTTTAAAAGTAAAAAAAAAAAAAGCCTCTGATGATCGCGTGGCTCAGCTGGGATCGTCAGAAGCTTTTCAAAGCATTTTTTCTGCAACCTCTTGGCCGAAGAGGTGGTAAAAAAAATGCTTTGAAAAGTCTCTGACGATCCCAGCTGAGTTGCCTGATCGGCAGA
This sequence comes from Pituophis catenifer annectens, assembly GCF_029215685.1. Classification (NCBI taxonomy): domain Eukaryota; kingdom Metazoa; phylum Chordata; class Lepidosauria; order Squamata; family Colubridae; genus Pituophis; species Pituophis catenifer. The sequence continues at coordinate 26,531,747 of NW_027256889.1, forward strand.
GGCTTTTCAAAGCATTAGAAAAAATGCTTTGAAAAGTTAAAAAAAATATAGTTGGTCACGCCCACCCAGTCACATTACCCCACCACCACCAAGCCACGCCCACAGAACCGGTAGTAACAAATTTTACATTTCACCCCTGCACCAGCCTATATTTTTACAATAATTGCAGGGTCCCAGGGTCATGTGGTCACATTTGCGACCTTCCCAGCTGGCTTCTGGCAAGCAAAGTCAACAGGGGAAGCCAGATTTGCTTAACCACCATGTGATTCACTTAACAACTGCAGTGTTTCACTTCTCAGCCATGGCAAAGAAGGCTGTAAAATCAGGTGTGACTCAGTTAACAATCACCTTGCCTGGCAAAGAAAATTCTGGTCTCAATTGTGGCTGTAAGGACTAACTGTAATTTACTTCAGAACTTATAATTGACTTCAGGAGGAAGAGAGATGTACATTTACCATGGTACATAAATGGCAAGGAGATGAAGAGGGTGGGTAGTTTTAAATTTCTGGGCATTTATATCTCGAAGGATCTCTCATGGACTATGAATGTTAACATGCTTGTGAAGAAGGCAGAGAAGAGGCTGTACTTCCTGAGAATGCTCAGGAAGATAAATCTATCTCAGCATCTACTTCTGTCCTACTATCGCAGCACCATTGAGAGTGTCCTGACATACAGCATTCTTGCATGGTATGGGAGCAGCTCTGTAGCAGACAAAAAAGCTCTACAGAGAATCATTAAAACTGCCAAGAATATCATCGGGCTTCAGCTACCAGCCCTGGATGACATCTTCGAATCTCTCTGTTTGAAGAAGTTGCATAACATTCTCAGAGACTCTTCCCATCCTGCTTACAATCTTTTCAGACTGTTGCCTTCTGGCAGAAGATACAGAACAATTAAAACTCGGACCACACGTCTTCTGAATAGTTTTTATCCCAGAGCTATAATTGCACTCAACCATGAACTAAAGGGCCACCCAGTGAGCTGTTGGACAGCATTACTTGGTCTGCTGTGTGGGTGTTTGGGTGGCTTAGGAGTGGGGAATTGTGGTGGATGGGAGTGTGTTTGGGGATTGTTATGTGTGTTGGGCCTGGTCTTTGGGTGTTAAGTGAATTTTGTTGTATGGGTATACTGTATATTTATTTATTTATTATATTTCTATACCGCCTTTCTCCCGTAGGACTCAAGGCGGTGTACAGTCAAGAAAAATATAGATACACAAACATCATAAAATTGCTAATTAAAATTATTATTATAACATAGTTTGGCCCAATTAAATAGAACCTAAAATTAGATAACATTTTAAAAACATTCACATGTTCATATGTTTAGCCCCGCCTGTTGGAACATCAGGGTTTTGAGGGCACAGCGGAAAGCACAGAGATCAGGGATATTTCGTATCTCAGGGGGCAGTTCATTCCAAAGGGTTGGAGCCCTCACAGAGAAGGCCCTCCCCCTGGGAGTCGCCAGTCAGCATAATTTGACTGACGGTACCCTGAGTAGTCCCTCCCTGTGAGAATGAACTGGTCGGTGGGAGGCTATTGGTGGCAAAAGACCGTCTCGTAGGTACCCAGGTCCTAAGCCGTGGAGCGCTTTAAAGGTGATAACTAACACCTTGAATCGCACCCGGAAGACCACCAGGAGCCAGTGCAGCTCGCGGTAGGAGAGATGTTACATGGGCGCAATGAGCTGCACCTATAATCATCCGCGCGGCTACATTCTGGACCAGTTGGAGCCTCCGGGTGCTTTTCAAGGGGAGCCCCATGTAGAGAGTATTACAGTAGTCCATACGGACTACTATATACGTACAATGACAATAAAGTTATTAATTCCAGCAGGTTAGTTGATCCACACATCTTCAGGTGGCTGAGGTTGAGAAACGTTGGCATGGGGCAAAGCAAACAGGAGCTTGAACTGTGCATTGAGAAGGCCCTACCTGTTTCATCTCAGACTGGTCCTGCCTTCCATTAATCTTTCAATCAGTAAGTCTATTCTGACATTTTTCAAAATAGGTTGACTGATCTTTCAGGAGACCAGGAGACTCATGTTCAGAAATAGCCAAAGGACAGATTGTAAGCATGCCTGCAAGTTGTCCCTGGGCTTAGCTCTCAATTTATGACACTTGGGACCAGTTTTGATCAGTAAGTGATATGGTCATTAGGTGAGTCCATCCCATGACCAGACCCAATTTTACAACCATTTTTACCTCACCAAGTGAATTGGTGTCGTCATTAAGTGAATCACAGTGTTGAGGTCACTGCCCAGAGCCTGAAGAGTGAGCTTGGCCACAGCTCATGTTGTCAATATATAGAATTTTCGCACAGCAGGAGAAGAGGAGAAACAGTATAGCCTGAGGGAGAGAAGGAGATAGGATGGGGAGGCTTCTGTGGGGCAAGGCTGAGGGAGAAAAGGGGATAGGATAGGGGAGGCTTCTGTGGGGCAAGCCTGAGAGAGAGAAGGGGGATAGGATAGGGGACGCTTCTGTGGGGCAAGGCTGAGTGAGAGAAAGGGATAAGATGGGGAGGCTTCTGCAGGGCAAGCCTGAGGGAGAGAAGGAGATAAAATAGGGGAGGCTTCTGTGGGGCAAGGCTGAGGGAGAAAAAGGGATAGGATAAGGGAGGCTTCTGTGGAGCAAGCCTGAGAGAGAGAAGGGGGATAGGATAGGGGAGGCTTCTGCGGGACAAGCCTGAGGGAGAAAAGGAGATAAAATAGGGGAGGCTTCTGTGGGGCAAAGCTGAGGGAGAGAAAGGGATAGGATAAGGGAGGCTTCTGTGGAGCAAGCCTGAGAGAGAGAAGGGGGATAGGATAGGGGAGGCTTCTGCGGGACAAGCCTGAGGGAGAGAAGGAGATAAAATAGGGGAGGCTTCTGCGGGGCAAGCTTGAGGGAGAGAAAGAGATAGGATACGGGAGGTTTCTGTGGGGCAAGGCTGAGGGAGAGAAAGGGATAAGATAGGGGAGGCTTCTGCGGGGCAAGCCTGAGGGAGAGAAGGAGATAAAATAGGGGAGGCTTCTGTGGGGCAAGGCTGAGAGAGAGAAGGGGGATAGGATAGGGGAGGCTTCTGTGGGACAAGACTGAGGGAGAGAAGGGGAGAGGAGAGCTGATCATAACTACTCATTAATTTTCAAGCTTTAAGGGTTGATTTATCAAGCCCAATCACATAGTTTCATAGCGAAGCACGGGGATCCAGTTAGTTAACTATAAATGATGGTCCGGGGCATGGGAGAAAGCCAACATCATAAGGACAGGACTTCTAAAAACCATTAGCCAAGTTGTTCTTGTAGTACTAGTAGTCCTTAACTGACAATCATTCATTTAGTGACTGCTTGAAGTTGCAACTGCACTGAAAAAAGTGTCTTATAACTGTTTTTCACATTTACGACCATTGCAGCATCCCCGTAGTCATGTGATCAGAATTTGGACACTTGGTAACTGGCATATATTTATGACAGCTGAAAAGTCCCAGAGACATGTGATCCCCTTTTGCCACCTTCTGAAAAGCAAAGTCAAGGGGGAAACCAGATTCACTTAACAACGGTGTTACTAACTTAACAATTGCAGTGATTCACTTAACCAGAAAGATTTCAAAATGGGGTAAACTGTATTTAACAACTGTCTTGCTTAACCATGGAAATTTTGGGCTCAGTTGCGGTCATAAGTCAATAGTTAACGGGATGTAAGAATGACTCCTTGGTGTTTTCTCCTTGGGGAAGAATCTGTTGTGACCTAGGCCCATGTAGTTATTACCAGACACAATCAGTCCTAAATAAACATATTTTATTAGAACAGCTGAAAATTACTTCATTCTCAGCTTAGTCTAAATTAATTCCAAAACAAATTCTTCATAAACAGTCCTTCGGCCTTATCATAAACCTTTGTCTTCTTTGGCACCCTGCCAAAGGCTTTTCTTGGCAAAACCCCACGAAGTTCAGAAGCAAGAGACACTGACAAGAAACAAATGTAGCAACGTTGCTTTCCTACAAAGATCCCAAGAGCCTTTGCTGCTCTTTTAAGCCTTCTGGGAGGGGCCAATCATCTCCTGGCCTTACTCCTGAGATGTCCTTTTTGCTTTAGCTGCTCTTGCCTTCTGGCAGCTTTTCACATGCATGCACTAGGAACAGGCTCCTCCTGTTCCTCTGCCTCTCTGATGTCTGACTCTGGAGGCTCCAGAGTCCGCACATAACTCCCCGATGGCCCTGGCCCCATCTCTGCCTCTGACGCAGAGCCTTCAGGCTGCTGGCGGGCCACAACAGAATCGGTCTCCCTCCAACCGCGTTTTCTAGAAAGGCACTCACAAAATCCACCATCTGTCTTTCCTTTCTTTTATTTGTCTGGGCTTCGAAGAATGGAGAAAAATGGGAAAACCATCTAAAAGTCTTGGGAAAGCCTCTCCAAAATGTTGATGGCTTCTGAGTGAGTCAAATACAAGAGGGGTGCTTCAGATTGAGCCCCTGGTTAGGAAAACTGTCCCTCTCTGATAGAGTTAATCAGCAGTATTTTTCCCTTTATGGCAGCTGCCAGCTGTATGAACATAATTAATTATATTAGGGGGCCGGTAGATTAGCCAATTATGAAAGTGCCGATGTTCTGATTTTCCTTTAATTAATTTGTTTTGTTTACAATGCAGCAACATCTGTCAAGGCCCCAATGGACTAAAGCCGGAATAAAACAGAACACATCTCTCTGGGATACAGAATTCCTCCAGAAAACAACACTGTCTTTTAAAGTAATATTTCATTTCTAGGATATTGTTTAAATACAGATTTTTAGCAACTGGTAGCCCTTTGTTCTCCTCACCTAGAACATTTTTTTTTCTTTTCATAAACATTAGCCATGTGTTGGCCCAAAATGTTTTAAATCACTACAGGTGAATTCCATTGATAGGACTGGGAAGTTTAAATGCTTGGGTGGCTTTAAAAAATGATCTATTTCAAAACCATTTTAGTTCATTCACTAAATCTGAAGATCTGATTTTCAACTTTTTTAAAAAAAAAACCTGAAGATAGTTTGAACAGAGATCAAGGTTTTTCTATAGTTAGTTAAACCAGCTTTGTGACTTTTGCTATTGTTTCAACCTTGGTGGCGCAGCGGACTAAAGTGCTGTTAAGTAGCACTTAGCTGCCAGATGCCTGCAATTACTGCAAGCTCAAATCTCACCAGGCTCAAGGTTGAGTCAGCCTTCCATCCTTCCGAGGTAGGTAAAATGAAGACCCGGATTGTGGGGGCAATAAGCTGACTTTGTATAAAAAAGAACACCGCTTAGGGGGGAGCGAAAGCCCTACTAAGCAGGTATATACAAAAGTATGCAGGCTATTGCTTAACGCATTGTAAGCCGCCCTGAGTCTCCGGAGAAGGGCAGCATAAAAATCGAACCAATAAATAAATAAATAAATAAATTTGCCCACTCTGTCTAAAGAACACAAGAAATCTGATGAAAAAACAGTGAAATTTGGCATCCTTTTAAAATCACTTTGAATGTGGATTCCTCTGCCTCTGGCCTGCATTTTAATGATAGTCATTAAAGCCATTAATGCTGGCATAAGAGAAAGCTCTTTTGAAAATTCACTGCTGCTTTAGGTCAAGTCGATTGTTAGGTTGACGAAATTAACATTAAAACTTCCTTTATCAAAAATGAAGGTGGGTGTACTGAGACAAGACTCTTAGTGAATCTCCTTCCAAAAAACATTTCTCTCTCCAAGGATGTGTCAAAAAAAAGGGGGTATCTCCAGACAAAATTAATGGCTTTGAAGATATTTGCATATATTTGAAAATATTTGTTTTAAAACCTGACCTTTATTGAGCACCAAGAAATTCTGGGTTCCATCTGGAAAACATGAATGGCCAAGAAATTCAGCAAATTCGTTGTCTGACCCAAGCCATTCATACCATCAGCCCAAGTGATGTCACAATGCATTGCCTGCTCACATTAGTCCTTGAGCTTAGGAACAAACGCCAATATTGGAGGCACTGTTTAATATACTATTAAAATTCTTTGTGTCTATGACTTTTAATTAGATGAAACTGAGCATCACAAGGCAACAGGTGAAAAGGAGTCTGGTGGCGCAGTAAACTAAGTGCTGTTAAAGTAGCACTTAGTTGCCAGCTGCCTGCAATTACTGCAAGTTCAAATCTCACCAGGCTCAAGGTTGACTCAGCCTTCCATCCTTCCAAGGTAGGTAAAATGAGGACCCGGATTGTGGGGGCAATAAGCTGACTTTGTATTAAAAAAAGAACACCGCTTGGGGGGGGCGAAAGCCCTACTAAGCAGGTATATACAAAAGTATGAAGGCTATTGCTTAACGCATTGTAAGCCTCCCTGAGTCTCCAGAGAAGGGCGGCATATAAATCGAACCAATAAATAAATAAATAAATAAATAAATAAATAAATAAATAAATAAATAAATAAATAAATAAATTTGAACCAAGGTACCTCAAAAGGGCCAATGTATAGAATGCATCCAAAATTTGGGATCCAAGATTCCTGTGGAATTAACATTTGGCAAATTTCATAAAACATTTTATGATACAGTACAAAATGTCATAAACCATTTCCTGTGGTCAACTGCTAATGTTTGACTGTGTTGTACAGTACAACATGGTTTACTTTCAAGATGTGCTCTGAATATCTCCCTGAATTTTAAAGAATTTTTCCGATACATTAGAAGCTCTGCTCTTGTTGAAGATATGTAGGAATCCGGTAAAGGAAATATATTTGAAACAATGACCCAGCATGTCATAGGTTGCCTAGTTTTCTTTTTCTTTTTTTTTTTTTATTGTAAAAGTTTTACCATTACATTTTCACCCCATTTTCACCCCCCTAACCCACCCCAACCTCCCCAAACCCCCCCTCCCTAGCCCCCCCTAACCCTCCCCTCCCCCCCGGACTTCCATAGAATGTACCCCATCATTATCCCCTTTATATAAAAAAAACCTTGAACTCTAAACCCCCCCCCAACCCCCATATCATTTTTCTTCTTCAGATAGTTCAAATATTTCTATCTTAATATAATATAATATAATACTATCTTAATATAATACTACTTTCAGTGAAAAGCTATTTGATACTTCCTAGTTTGATATTTGTTCTGCACATAATCTATCCACTTTTTCCATTCACATTCATAAGTCTCTTGCGAGCGGTCTTTTAAATATGCTGAAATCTTCGCCATCTCAGCGAAACTGGCCATCTTCAAAATCCATTCTTGAACAGTAGGCAAAGCTTCATTTTTCCAATATTTACCTATCAACAATCTCGCTGCTGTAATCATATACAAAATCAATTTTGTTTCATCCACTGTAAAACCCTTAACTATACCCAAAAGAAACAATTGTGGAGAAAATTGAATTTTTTTCTTCAAAACATTCTGCATGACCCACCAAATTTTTATCCAAAAAGCCTTAACTTTCTTACAGGTCCACCAAATATGATAATATGTAGCATCTGTACAATCACACCTCCAACATTTTGGCTGAACATTAGGGTACATACACGACAATTTCTTAGGATCTAAATGCCATCTATAAAACATTTTGTAAAAATTTTCCCTCAAATTCTGCGACTGTGTAAATTTAACATTCTGAACCCAAATTTTCTCCCATGTTTCCAACATCACTGGTTCTTCAAAATTTTGTGCCCACTTAATCATACAGTCTTTAACTAGTTCAGTTTCTGAGTCCCTTTCTAACAAAACATTATAAAGTCTTTTAATATGCATTGGACCTTTCTCTTTTATATGTCTAACCAATTCTTCCTCATGCAACATAATACCAGTTTTTTGGTCCTCTTTCCATCTCAGTTGTAATTGATTATATTGACTTCCGGGTTTGTCTGCCACCGGCGAAGACGGTCGCTTCTGAAGGACCGCCAGCCCCGCCGCCTGTAGAGCCGCTCCGAGTGAGGGGAGCGGCTTGAAAACTCCAAAATCCTGAGGATTTGAGGAGAAGAGGGAAGCAAGAGGCAGGTTGAGCCCCCGTGAACCCCCAGAAGTTTGCTACTGGGGAGGAAACGGGCGTGGCTCCCTTTTAACTTGCGGAGACTCCGGACGGCATGGGGCGACTCTGCCTGTCAGAGCAAGCCGGCTGCAGCAAACATTTAAAAAATAATTTTGCTATAACACAACCTCAACCCCTAAACCAAGAAACTGCAAGTATTTTCCTGTTTTTGAACTTTTGATTTGGGAAAAGTTAGAGCGAGCGGAAACGGCTTGAAAAAATGGCGCCGCTCCAGTGTTAACGAGCTGAAAGGGAGAGTGATCTCGCAAAGCTATTTCAACAAGCTACATTGTAGCATTGCTTGTAGCAAGCGAACAGAGAAGAGTGGAAGAAAAATTCCTTTTTAAAATAAACCTGAGCTTGCTCCAGCTTACTTAATTTCTAATTAGATCAAATCTGGGGGACTTTTTTAAAGGACTTTGTGGAGGTGCAAAGGGGGGGGGGAAAAGACTTCCTTTTTTCAGAAAAGTTAATTTACGTGGCAGAATGGCTTCAAAGAAACAGGAAGCAAAGGTTGCAGGGGAGGGATCTCCCACTCACAAACCGGAACAGCAGCCCCCTCCCAGTCAGCAGAGTGAGGGAAAGGATTTTGATGTACAAAGTTTGAAAGATTTTATTACCCAGGCTCTGGATGATAAATTTCAAAAATCACAACAGGAAATGAAGAAAGAAATTAATGAATTTAAAGAGGCAATGAAAGAAAATTATGACAAGGTGTCTGACAAATTGTCAAATGTGGTTTCTGATTTGGCAGAAACCATTACCAAAGTGGATTCCAAACTGGAAGAATTTAAATCAGAAGTTAATGTCAAAATGAAGGATACTGATTCTAAAATTGTTGATGTGGACAATAAAGTGCAGAGAGTTGAAAATGAAATTACAATGATACAGTTTCGATCCATGGAATTTGCTATAAGGCTTCGAGGAATAAAAGAGAATGATAGGCAAGATCTGAGACAGATTTGTTCGGATGCCCTGGCTGTATTGTTAAAAATTGATCCAGCAGACGTGGTTTATAAAATAGACAAAATTTACAGAATGAACTCATGGGTGGCTAGACAAAGAAAATTGCCCAGAGATGTGGTGATATATTTTACTGACAGAAGAATAAGAAATGATATTTTGCAAAGATCCTTTCTTTCCTCTGTACAAGTGGAGGGAGCTCAAATTGGAATCTACAAGGAATTACCACCTAAGATGTTAAAAGATCGAAAAGAATATAGGTTTCTAGTGAATGAATTGCAAAAGCAAGATATACCATTCCGGTGGGATGCCCCAACTGGTATAATTTTGAAATATAATGGAGAGAGCCATCGATTGAATACTTTTCAGAAGGCGGAATATTTTTATTATAATATTCTTAAAGAAAGATCATCATCCCCACGTACATCTACAATGTTGGAGACAAAAAGTGACAAGGAAAAGCAACCTCAGCATGAGAGGGAACAACAGTCCAAGCAGATGGAATTAGTGGAAATGCAGGGAGCTGTTGGAGGAGGAGGTTTTATGGAGGAATCCCTGTTAGAATCTTCACCAATTTTGTCAACAAGAGATGTCGCTTTGGATCTAGCTCGGATCCCTGAAGTTAAGGACCAGCGCATAACTCGTGCAATTTCTAAGCAAATAAAAGAAAAACAACAACAAGAAAGTCAACATAAAAGGGGAGCTAAAAGCACCACACAAAGTGAAGCCATGGGGGGAGCGAGGCCGAAGACCTCAGAAGAAGCGAGGCAAGGCAGCTCATCGCTTCAGAAAGGTCAAGATGACAATTAGGCTTTTATCTTGGAATGTTAACGGATTAAATTCACCACAAAAAAGGCAGAAGTTATTTACATACCTGAGACAATTTAATAATGACATAATTTGTTTACAAGAAACTCATATTCGAACTCAAGATCATAAATACTTGATAAACTCTAAATTAGGAACACATTTTATAGCTTCAACCTCAGAAAAAAAGAACGGTGTGGTTATCTATGTAAATAAAAGATTGTCTGCTAAAATCATAGAAGCAGATGAAGGTGGTAGGTTTATTGCAATTGAATTGCATACGGCAAGCGGTCAAATTCTTTTGATTGGAATTTATGCTCCGAACCAACAACAGGATCATTTTTATAAGACTTTACATAATAAAATATTGCAATGGGATTACAGATCTATTTTAATAATGGGAGACTGGAATGGAGTAATCGATTCTAAACTAGATAAAAAGAGTTTGGCGAAAGTAAGGCTCAGACTACCACAGACTTTTTTTGACATGAAAGAAGATTTGGAATTAAAAGATATTTGGAGAATTTATAACCCAAAAGAATTGGACTATACTTTTTTCTCTGATAGACATAGATCTTTTTCCAGGATTGATTTTATCTTGTTATCAGATGATTTACTTGTTAAAACAAAAAGAACAAAGATATTTCCAAGAAATTTAACTGATCATAGTTCTGTATGGATAGAAATTGAGATGGGAAGGACTGAGAGAAGGTCATGGAGACTAAATGAAAATTTGTTTAGATATGAAAAAAATATAACAGAACTTAAAAAACAGATGAAAGAATTTTTTGAGATGAACTTGAATAAGGGTACCCCAATTGAAATTGTATGGGATGCGAGTAAAGCGTATATGAGAGGGGTACTCATCTATATGAATTCTAAACACAAACAGAATCGACAAAAGAAAAGATCCGAATTGGAAGTAGAAATAAAGAATAAGGAACAGCTACTCATTAAAAACCCAACAGATGAAAGAATATCTGGTGCTATAAAACTTTTGAAAGATCAATTTCAAATGCTCTTGGCGGAGCAAGCTGCAACAAATTTACAATATGCGAAACATAATACGTTTTGTAATGCTAATAAACCGGGAAGATGGTTGGCCTACACTTTAAGGAAGAAGCAGAGCTTGCGGACTATTGAGAGTATTGATATTGGAGGGAAAGAAATTTCTCAACAAAAATTGATTAAAGAAGTTTTTGTAGACTATTATACTAAATTATATGCTAAAGATGATATACAGAATGGACTTATAGAAAAATATCTAGAAGAGAAAAGAGTTTCAAAAATTACTAGCCAACAAAAAGAAAGATTGAACTATCCTATAACTGTTGAGGAAATAATCGCAGCAATTAAACAACTGAAAACAGCTAAAGCTCCTGGAACAGATGGATTGACTGCAGTATATTATAAAACTTTACAAGCAGAAATGGTGGAACAACTTAGAGATTTATTTTGCAATATACAACAAGGGGGTAAAATACCCCCATCATGGAAATCAGCATATATCACTTTGATACCAAAAGAACAAGTAAGTCCTAAAAAACCGGAAAATTATAGACCAATATCTCTTTTAAATAATGACTATAAAATTTATGCAAAAGTATTAGCCAACAGACTGATGCCAGTAATCCAAGAGGTGATTCACGATGACCAAGCGGGATTTATAGAAGGCAGATACATGAAGGATAATGTAAGGCAAGTTATAGACTTATTGGAATATCTTGAGAAGAATAAACAGATCTCTGCAGTGCTGGTTTTTTTGGATGCGGAGAAGGCCTTTGATAGAGTGGACTGGAATTTTCTACTAAAGACTTTAAGAAAAATGGGATTTGGAGACCAATTTATACAGGTGGTCTCAGCAATTTACCAAGAACAAAAGGCACAGATTATTATTAATGGAAGTTTGACATCAGAGTTTAATATTGAAAAAGGGACCAGACAAGGCTGTCCGTTATCCCCATTGTTATTTATTTTAGCATTAGAAGTCTTGTTGAACACAATACGGGATTCGAATAACTTGAAAGGTATAGTGATAAGGCAAGAGGATTACAGAATAAGGGCATTTGCAGATGATCTGGTTGTTACCCTAACACAGCCGATGGAATCAATAATCCAGATGAAAGACATTATACAAGATTATGGTATAGTATCAGGTTTTAGATTGAATCAGAAAAAAACTAAGATGATAGTTAAAAATATGACACAAGATCGACGACATGAACTTCAAAATAAGGCAGGTTTTGAGATTGTACCAAAGGTTAAATATCTAGGAGTTCAGGTTGCAGAATCAAATATTAAATTGTTTCAAAATAACTATGAAGTACTGTGGCGAGTTGTACAGAAGGATATGGAGATGTGGAAAAAACTGCAGCTGTCTTTACTTGGGAGAATAGCAGCAGTTAAGATGAACGTTTTGCCAAGATTCCTTTTTTTGTTTCAAATGATTCCGGTGCTTAAAAGTGATAAACAACTGAAAGCTTGGCAAACTGGAGTGAATAAGTTTGTTTGGAACGAGAAAAAACCGAGAGTGAAATTGAAAATTATGCAAGATGTTCCAGAAAGGGGAGGTCTTAAACTTCCAAACCTACAGTTATATTATGAAGCAGCAGCCTTAACCTCAGCAAGTGATTGGTTTGGAAGGAAAAAGACTGGAATATTGAATATAGAAAGTTTTGACCTTGAATTTGGATGGCATGCTTATTTATTCTATGACAACAAAGTGGATAAAGTATTCAAAAGCCATATACTTAGAGATTCTTTGATGAGAGTTTGGAAGAAGCACCGATTCAAATGGGATTATAAAATACCGCTATGGCTGGATCTTGGTCATATTATGTGGAATATAAATATAATGTCACTCGGGGGGTTTTTATACAAAGAGGTTCTTTTTACAGATGCGGGCAGATGGCAGCTGAAGACTTTACAGACACTGTTGGACGAAGGGATTAATTTAACTTGGTTTCAATATAATCAACTACAATTGAGATGGAAAGAGGACCAAAAAATTGGTATTACGTTGCATGAGGAAGAGCAGGTTGCCTAGTTTTCACTCATGCCAAGAACATCTCTACATACAAATTGAATTAATAAATAAATCTCTTAGTGGAGACGTTTGAATGGATGCATGAGAAGTCATGCAGGAAACCAGAGGGATATTCACATGGCCACCTCATCACTGCAAGAATTCTACATTTCATCAGAAGAATTTCTTCTAAGCTCTCTTCCCCTTTGAAAGCAAATTATCGTTTAACCAGTTGAACATTGTTTCGTTTAGGGCATGCTTTCATTCATTAGATGCAAATTGGCTTTTTCAGAAAGTTCTGGGCACTAACAAAAGCTATTGATTTCTGGTTCCCTTGATAATTGTTGTGGTTCTTTATTTTTCTGCTGTTATAGTTGTTTTATTCTTTTCTCTTGTTTTGTGATCTTTCCTTTGTTCTTTCTTTGACCTACAACTGCTGCGATTAAAAAGAAGTATTTTTGTTTATCACTTTAGCCACTTTAGAGTGATTGCAACAAGAACTGTTACCTGCACATGTTTAAAACATGTAGATAAATAAAATAGAGTAGAAGAACACAGTGTCAGTGCAACCACTATTCCTAGCTGACACTTATATTTCCATATGCTTTACATAGGACTACATTAAACAATAAGAGAGTCTATTTGGCGTTGTGGTTAAAGGTACCAAGCTAGAAATTGGGAGACCTTGATTTCCAGCCCTCCCTTAGAATGAAAGCTGGCGGTGATGTAGGAAGTTAGCACCCACCCCTTTACTAGAAGAATGAAGTGTTTTAGGAAATATTATAAGGGCAGAATATTATGTTTCCCTGGATGAGAAATGGAGAAACATGTTTTAAAGACAAAGCAGCTCCCACCTTCCTGCCTCCCCCCCCCCTTTTGTCAATGGGCCAGAGGCAGAAACCCAATCCTTGGTCAAAGGACCATCATCTGCAACACAATGGAACCCATCTAGCAACAGAAATTCACCACATGGCACCTGGGAAGATTACATCAGCCAACAAGGCTAGCTAAGACTCCCACCCCCTGGGAGTCTGATAACCAATCAGGATACTCTTTCTGGTCCCCAGGAAGTTCAAAGCTCAGAGAGGGCATAAAACCAAGGCACGCTCAGCATCTCTGCCCTTTTCTGTTCAGGAACTCAAACCATGTGATCCTGTCCACCATTAAACCATCTTTCCAAGCAGTCTCCATGTTTCCAGTGTCTTTTTCCCCACTTGGAGCTGAACCCAGAAGGATATTTCTTCTAACAGTGGTTTGGGGACAATTGTGCTCTCTCTAAACCAACCCAGCGCACAGCTTGATGTCCTCAGCAATGTAGGATGTGGAAATATACCATATTTTTTGGAGTATAAGACATACCTTCCCCCCCCCAAAAAAAAGAGGGTGAAAATCTGGGTGCTTCTTATACTCCGATGTAGCCCCACCCAGCCTCGCAAATGGAGATTTCAGAGGCTGAAAGAAGCTTCTGAAAGAAGCTTCAGAAAAAAAGCCTCTGAAAGGCTTTTATCTAAAATAATATGGTAAGTAACAAAAGAAGAATCAGTAAAGGTTCTAACCAAACTATGCTAATAAACCTGGAGAATGACACAATAACCAAGAGATCGGAAGAGGTTAATCTATATACCAATACCAAAGAAAGGAGACTGAACAGAGTACAGATAGTCCTTCAGAATAAAAGCCTCTGAAAGAAGCTTCAGAAAAAAAAGCCTCCAAACAGAGCTTCAGAAAAAAAAACTTTTTTTCTGAAGCTCTGTTTCAGAGGCTTTCAGAGGCAGAAAAAAAAGCAAGGCACAGAGCTCACAACCAACAAACCTGTTGTTAAAATTCACCTCTGGGAACAGCTGATTGGGGGTATTCCAGGAGACCACTCACCAATCACCTTTTTTCATATTTTCCTCTCCAAAAACTAAGGTGCGTCTTATACTCTGAAAAATACGGTACATATGCCACTCTGAATGGTACAAAATAAAAGTGGGATATATACATCTAATTATAAACAAACCATATTAAAGAACTGTAGAACTGATTGACACTTAATTAGAGGAGAAAAGAACCTGAGAAAATCTGTGCTTGATCAGGTCAACATTTCTTCCCATTTATCATCTTGTTTCCACGATGGCCCAATCAGATGCCATTTGGAAGGCCACCAACAAATTAGTACAATGGCATTCACAAACGCCTGCATTCCTCAGCGATTAACAGGAGAATGGTTGTACAGTCTCGGCCTCCAAACAAACCTGTCGCCAGGAGTAGAATGCCTTCTTCATTTCCTAGCTTAAAACATGTTTTGTTAACTGCTGTCACACAGTTTCTCTAAGGTCAATTCTTGGCTCTTCATAGAAATGTCAGGCCCATCTCGTTAGGAATTATGCTCTTATTTGATGTTGCTAATGCTTTGCTTCTACTGAATCAGTGGCAGATCACCTTGGTGCAGAGAGAGGCAGGGTGTGAACTAAAGGATTCTGCTGATTATGCATGGGATTCAATCCTAAACCATCTCCAGTAAGGGGAACTGTGAACCTTCCATGTCTCCAAAATCACTGCCGGTCCTTCACATTGAAAGCCTACTGGGTAGCAATATGGTCAAGAAAAATAGAATTCTCTTTCTCTTTGGCTGGACACCAAGAAGCCCTTTTGGTGGTCTGCAGAAAAATTATTTGCATTTTTTATATTGCACTAAATACTATTTATCTTTTTAAAAAATTCATATTGGTGGTCCGCGGGATTTAAAATTATGAATTTAGTGGTCCCTGAGGTCCGAAAGGTTGGTGACCCCTGCTCTAAGATATCAAATATAAAGCTTTGAGACAGTGGTGAAATCTAAAATTTGTTACTACCGGTTCTGTGGGTGTGGCTTGGGGGGGGGGTAATGTGACTGGGTGGGTGTGGCCAATTTTTTTTTTCTTTTGAAACCATTTTTTCTACAACCTATTTGGCAAAGAGGTTGTAAAAAAGTGCTTTCAAAAGGCTCTGACAATCCCAGCTGAGTTGCCTGATTGGCAGAGACTTTTTTCCTTTTAAATGCCTCTGCTGATCAGGCAACTCAGCTTGGATCATCAGAGGCATTTAAAAGAAAAAAAAATTTTTTTCTTTTAAATGCCTCTGACGATCCAAGCTGAGCCACGCGATCATCAGAGGCATTTTTTTTTTTACTTTTGAAAGCATTTTTTCGGCCGAAGAAGTTGTAGAAAAAATGCTTTTAAAAGTAAAAAAAAAAAGCCTCTGATGATTGTGCGGCTCAGCTGGGCATGGGGGGTGTGTGGGCAGGAATTTCTGCTACCGGTCTCCAAACCACCCGCCTCCATCGCTACCAGATCAGGTGATCCGTCCAAACCGGGAGCATTTCACCCCTGCTTTGAGACCCCCTGTGATGCTGACACCCATCCATACCTGTCAGGCCTTACTTGACTAGACTAGCCACCCCTCCAAGACTGAGTGGCTGTGGTTTCCAGCGTCCCGATATAGCCAGCTTACACCATCGCTGACTATTGGGGATGAGATCATAACCCCCTCAGAGAGGGCTCGCAACTTGGGCGTCCTCCTGGACTCATGGCTGTCTTTGGATGATCATATGATGGGCGTGGCCAGGGGGGCTTTTTATCAGGTTCGCCTGATTGCCTAGTTGCGCCCCTTTCTGGATCGGGACGCCTTGCGCACAGTCACTCACGCCCTCATCACTTCCTGTCTGGACTATTGTAACACTCTCTACATGGGGCTCCCCTTGAGGAGCACCTGGAGGCTCCAACTGGTCCAGAATGCGGCTGCGCGAGTAATAATGGATGCGACGCATCGCTCCCATGTAACACCTCTCTTGCACAAGCTGCACTGGCTCCCGATGGTCTTCCGGGTGCACTTCAAGGTTTTGGTTACCACCTTTAAAGCGCTCCATGGCTTAGGACCTGGCTATCTACAAGACCGCATTCTGCCACCGATTGCCTCCCACCGACTGGTACGCTCACACAGAGAGGGCCTCCTCAGAGTGCCGTCAGCCAAACAATGTAGACTGGCGACCTTCAGGAGGAGAGCCTTCTCTGTGGTGGGCCCTGCCCTCTGGAATGAATTGCCCCTGGACATACGAAGGATCCCCGACCTCCACGCCTTCCGTCGTGCAGTGAAGACCGTGTTATTCCAGCAAGCCGCTCTGATGGGATAAATGGTTTTAATTTGGTTTTAATGGGGTTTTAAAATTGGTTTTAAATGAGAGTTTTAAATTCAGCCTATGATTTAATTATTTTAATCTGCTTTTAAATTCTATTTTGTACACTGTTTTATTATGGTTGTTCACCGCCCTGAGTCCTTCGGGAGGAGGGCGGTATATAAATTAAATAAAATAAATAAATAAAATAAATAGGAGTATTTTTTTTTATTTTTTGCTCTTGTGGATTAAATTGAATTTACTACATTAGTTATGAATGGCATGAAGATATGAGAGGTTTTGAGAGGCTGGAAAAAGCCATAAATCTAACAACCA
This sequence comes from Pituophis catenifer annectens, assembly GCF_029215685.1. Lineage (NCBI taxonomy): Eukaryota > Metazoa > Chordata > Lepidosauria > Squamata > Colubridae > Pituophis > Pituophis catenifer. The sequence continues at coordinate 26,549,000 of NW_027256889.1, forward strand.
AGACATCTGTGGCAAATCCACAGGCAATTTATAAATGGCAACTCGGTCCACGTCAGCCGGATCTCCAGCATGAGTTTTCCCTTTGATGCTTGCTTGCTATCGTCTGCCATAGTAACGGGGAGGGGGGGGCATGGCATTGGGGTTGGGGAAGTGAGCTGGTGTGAAGACAACCCATGTGAATAAAAAGTGAGGTTTGTTCTCATGAGTTATTGCGCAGCTGAATGGGGATTGGACATTCAGCCTGGGTCCCTGGGGGGAGGGATTTGGGGAAACTTTCAATATGTAACTTTTGCGCCTGTTGGCTCAGATCTTGCTTTTCTTTCATTGCTATCTGTCATGGTAAATGTCTAACTACTACATCTCCCTGATCACCCGGACCTGCAAGGGTTAACTGATCACATATCCCATAACCCCTGTAACCACTCCTTACCTCTTTGCCCCTCCTCCTGGGTATAAAGTCTCCGACCATATGGTCCACAGAGTATTCCAGATGTATACCTGAAAGAGAAAGGTACAAGGTCAGTGACCTCCAGTACCATTAAATCTATAATAAAGTTACAGAAAAGAATCGAAGTCTGCCTTTGAGTTATTGGGCTAGATCCAGCTTTCAACACTATCATTTCAAACTCAGTAAAAATACCTCTTCTCTACTTCAATGGGAGTCGGGGGTTTCCTTTCTTGGGATTTGAACAGAGGCAGACCTGACAGTCTAGGTCAGGGGTGTCCAAACTTGACCCCTTGAAGAGTGGTGGACTTCAACTCCCAGAATTCCCCAGCCAGCATGCACTATAAATATGAGCAAGTTGCTGGCTGGGGAGTTCTGGGAGTTGAAGTCCACCACTCTTCAAGGGGCCAAGTTTGGACACCCCTGGTCTAGGTGATTAAAAAACAGGGAAGAAACATTTCAGAACATAGTGTTGTGGCCTACCAGCGGCCTGCGCAGATTGTGGCTGATCCCGACGACGAGGAGGCTGGTGTGGTGTCGCGCCAGCAGCCTGTGCAGCCAGCGCTCGAGTCGGACAGCAAGGAGGCTGAAGAGGATGTGGTGCCAGAGGCAGAGACTCAGCCAAGGCCTTCAGAACCTCCAGAGGCTCCTTCAAGTGAAGAGAGTGAAGTGGAGGAGCCTCTTCTCAATGCTTGAGCACACAAAGCTGCCAAAAGGCAGGAGTGGCTACTCAGGAGGAGGTCTTCTCGAGAGTAAGGCTTGGGGTTAATTGGCCACTCCCTTAGCCTATTTAAATTCACACAGAGATAGCAAATGTTGATGGAAACAACGTTTGGTCCTACACAGAGCATTTTGAGAGTGAATTTTTTGTTACAACTTGGTTTCTGGGCTGATTGCCAACCCTTGTCAGACTTTGTTTAATCTCTATAATTCATAGCAGGCTGATAAGGACATTGGTGGTTAAAGCCTGCATTTTGAAAGGGGTCTGTTTGTATTAAACAGAGTTTTTGGAGCTCTGTGTGTGTGCTACACTTCTTGGGATCCATAGCTGGGGCAGAACACATTAACTCCAAAGAACTTGGTATCAGTGAAGGTTGCTAATTCCTCTTGCAGTTTCCAAGAATTTTCTCCAAGACTAGCATGAAAGAGACCTGCCTGAAGTTTGTATAAGGCTTGTTTTTACAACCTTGCTTGACTTCAACCAACTTGACAGCAGAGTTTGAGTGTCTTCACTTTCATAGAATTCAGGAACAGGAAGACAGATTTTCTAAATGACATTCAAGCTCTTTCTGGCCTGGTTGATTGTACCACAGTATCTGACCCAGGGGAACCATGAAAAGTATATTGTAAAGTTGTTTACTCCAGTTATTGCTGGAAATGTGTCATTTTGGGAAGCTTAGCAATGCTTTAGTTCTACGGTCAAGGATAGCTTGTAAGTCAGCTCCTCACACATCCATTGTCCTCTAGCAAAAGATCCAAGAGCCAAACTATACACACATGTATATTTTTTCTTATCCTTTTTAAAATATTGCCTTCCCAAGAAAGATTTGGGGAACTTATGCAATTGGATTGACTCTGGTGAATGAAGATGTATAAGCCCTGGTGGCACAGTGGTTAATGTTATGTAAATAGGTTTGTTTGGCGGGAAGTTTGAATTAACTGACCCTCAGCTGATTGGCTGACCACCACAGCTTCAAGGTATATAAAGGGAGCTGTTTCCCTAGGTCAGTTGCTGGGTTCTCACCCTACAATAAAGAGCTGTTGTCACTCACTGCCTGGCTTGCTGCGTCCTCATTCACCCAGCTTAACAGTTAAAGTGGAGTATTGCAGGCAAACTTTGCCCACAGCCTGGAGCTCAATCCTGACAGGACTCAAGGTTGACTCAGCCTTCCATCCTTCTGAGGTAAAATTGGTAAAATGAGGACCCAGATTGTTGGGGGCAATATGTAAATAATTTATTTATTTATTATTTATTTATTTATTAAATTTGTATGCCACCCCTCTCCGAAGACTCAGGGCAGCTCACAATGCATTTAAAATCATTATAAAAAACATTTAAGAATTAAAAACATTAAAAACATTAAAACTCATTCACACCATTCATGGCCGGATCTCGCCGGATCACAAGAGCGAGGTCAACGGCCCCAGGCCTGCCAGAAAAGCCAGGTCTTCACCGCTTTTCGGAAGGCCAATAGGGTGCGGATGGTCCGGACCTCAGGAGGTAACTGGTTCCAGAGAGCTGAGGCAGCCAGAGAGAAGGCCCTCCCCCGCGGACCTGCCAGCCGACGTTGTTTAGCTGATAGGACCCGGAGGAGACCAACTCTGTGGGATCTTACCAGTCGTTGGGAGTTATACGGTAGAAAGCGGTCTCGAAGATACCGCCTCGGAGATACAATGCATACATTGTAAACCTCCCAGTGAGTGTAAAGCTTTAGGGGATGGTATATAAGCCTAAAAGGTTAATAAGACTAGGTATGCTAGGGCACTTTTGACATTCTTAGAACATGGGTGAAACCAAAAAGTGTGAGACGCTGCTAAATTGCCACTCCCAGTTGTCCCATCCAACTGTACTTTGCAATTCAGCTACAACTGGAGGACTTCTCTGTCTTAGAGGAACATCCCAACCATGTATTCTGATGCCAGCAGTTCAATACAGCCAAGCAAATGAAGTCAACTCTGCACCCAGATAGGCTCTGATACATTACTGGAATTCACCATACTTTCTTAAATCCCTGTTTCGTTGCTGCACAGGCTGTATGTTAAAAATAATTCATTAAGTAATTTGCTCTTGCAATTAAGCATAACTATCAATCTTGCAAAGGATTATAAAAGTCTGCCTTTTGTTGCCGTATAAATAAAGCCCTATGCTGTAAAATACACACTCATTTAAAAAAAGTTTTGCAACATTATTTAACTGTTATTTCCAGAAATCAAAGGCATAATAGTGAGAAATTTCTGATTGAAACAGGTGTTATGATGTCAAAATAGCTCAGTTAATGGCATGGTGGGTGGGTGGGAGAGAGAAATAGGGGAGACAACAGTTATCAGATACCCCTTACACATTTGAAAGTGCTGGTAATTAATTACACTGGCATAGAACATAAAACCTGAAGACAAGTTCTGGTTTGGTTTCATGGAAGCATACTACAATCGGTAAACTCACTCTCTTGTCCTGCTGCTGGCTGGGGAATTCTGGGGGTTGAACTCCATGCATCTTAAAGTTGCCAACGTCGGGAAACATTGTCGTAGATCAGTATTTCTCAACCTTGGTAGCTTGAAGATGGGTGGACAGTGCTGGCTGGGGGATTCTGGGAGTTGAAGTCCATCCATCTTCAAGCTTCCAAAATTGAGAAACACTGTCCTAGATCTTTGCACCAGGTCCTGTGCCAAAAATCTTCACTCCAATTGCATCCATGACTGTTTTCAAACAGTGAACATTGTGAGTCCTGCCATTAGCTATGCAGAAAAATTCCATCTCTTGAGACAAAATGCCTTGCAGATACTTAGGGATCCTATTTAACTGCAGCCTATGAGCTTCTAGCTCTGGATGGGTAACAGTAGGCACTGCATGGGAGAATGCCACAATAGTCAAGCACTGTGTCGAGAATACCATATAAGGTCAGGTCAGCCAAGAATAAGGACTTTATTTATTTATTTATTTATTTATTTATTTATTTATTTATTTATTTATTTATTTATTTATTTATTATTAGTTCAATTTATATATGCCACCCTTCTCCGGAGACTCAGGGCGGCTTACAATGCGTTAAGCAATAGCCTTCATACTTTTGCATATACCTGCTTAGTAGGGCTTTCGGGCTCCCCTAAGTAATGTTCTATTTTATACAAAGTCAGTTTATTGCCCCCACAAACCGGGTCCTCATTTTACCTACCTTGGAAGGATGGAAGGCTGACTCAACCTTGAGCCTGGTGAGATTTGAATTTGCAGTAATTGCAGGCAGCTGGTGTTACTTAACTGTGCTTTAGTCTGTTGCGCCACCAAGCATCAAGGACTTGAGTGCTCTGGACTCTCTGACAGGAATTCTTCAGATGAAGAAGATGGTCAACCAATCTCTTGTGAACCAGAGGTATCTGGCCCTGGTCTAAGACTTGGACCAGAACCATTGCTTGCTAATGTACGATCCTTTGCTCATGATTTAGGTCCAGTCTCATCAGTAGAGCCATTGGATCAAATACAGGTAGTCCTCCACTTACGATGGGTCACTTACCAACCATTTGAAGTTCCGACAGACTCTGCAAAAGGTACTTGCAATCTGATTTCAAAGTTAAGACCACTGCAAGGCCCCTGCCATTGTTTATCCATTATTGTCTGCAGGGATGCTACAGCACACACACACACACACACACGCACACACACACACACACACACACACACACAAACACACACAAACACACAAACAATCTCCCCCCCCCCATCCCACCAGGTCCCCTCAGGCCTCAGCCTGCTCACAATCATCCAGACAAGGGAATTGAAACTCAGTCAGCAGAAGTTACCAGCACACGGAGGACAGTTATGGCTTGAAGGTAATTCCCATCCAACCACCCAAGGGACTTGTAGAACTCAGACAGTCTTCTCGAGATAGGGAAATCCTTTAACTACATAAAACCACTCCCCATCCCAGAACACTCACCCCAAATTGCAAGATCTCAAGCACACAAAAGATTAAGAGTTAAACACGCCTCGAAAGTAAGACATCCCCTGATAATAAGCCCAATCAGGCTTTTGAGCGTATGTGCTAAAATAAGCCTCCCCCAAAAAATAAGCCCTCCCCAAAAAATAAGCCCTCCCCAAAAATATTTAAATGCAGAGCTGAAAATCAGGTAAGATGGCAAGAGGAGCCGCATCTTGCTCCACGCGCCCCAAAATAATAAGACCTCCCCAAAAATAAGACCAAGCGCTTATTTCAGGGTTCAAAAAAATATAAGACAAGGTCTTATTTTCGGGGAAACAGGTAGAAAGTATAAAGAGTCATAATGGCTAGAGCCTCGGTGGTGCAGCGGACTAAAGTGCTGTTAAAGTGCTAGCACTTAGCTGGCAGCTGCCTGCAATTAGTACAAGTTCGAATCTCACCAGGCTCAAGGTTGACTCAGCTTTCCATCCTTTCGAGGTAGGTAAATTGAGGACCCAGATTGTGGGGGCAATAAGCCAATTTTGTATAGAACAACACCACTTAGGGAGGGCCAAAAGCCCTAATAAGCAGGTATATACAAAAAAGTATATACAGGCTATTGCTATAATGCATTGTAAGCCGCCCTGAGTCTACGGAGAAGGACGGCATATAAATTGAACAAACAAACAAACAAACAAATAAATAAATAAACAAACTGGACACTGTTTTCCAAGTGAGATCTCACCAAGGCAGTATCTCTATCTCAAATATCTTATCAAAAATGTTTTGTTCAAAGTTTGTTGAAAGAGTTTGAGGCCAAAACACATTTTGTTGTACTGTTTCCAAATTTGGCCTTGAAATCCAGAAGGCAGCAAGGAGTTTTCTGTACCTCAGTGCTATCCTCTAATAGTAATCCTGGTCTCTACAGTTTGATCTGGCAAACCTACTTCTGGTGTATCTGTTGGTACATAAATCTTACATTCCTTCTACAGTGTCAGATTCTAGAATGGAGGTACAATACATTTTTTCAGGAGGATGGCCTTTGAGTGGGGCACCTGAAGACAGTTCTCCAAAACATATAAGATGTCAGGAGGGGAAAAAAACACCTGAATTCAAAATCATGTTACCGTATTTTTCAGAGTATAAGACTCACCTACCGTTTTTGGTGAGAGAAAAGAAGAAAGAGAAATCTCCCCCTGCCTCTGCCTCTGAGCAATTTTGCCTCGTTGCAGCAAACAGCAAACAGCCTGCTTTACTTTCATTTTCGTTTTCAGCATAGCTTGATTAGCACAAGGGAAAAGAAAATCTGCCCCAGCAATTTATCTCTTTGCAGCAAGCAGAAGAGCCCTGCTGCAAAACAGCTGAGAGCAAATCAGATGAGAGTCGGGAGGCCGATCCAATCAACTTGTGCTAATTAGGCTGTGCTGAAGCTGAAAGGAGCTGTTTTTTCTTGCTGTTTGCTTGCTGCGAGGCAGAGGCCAAAGGGTGGGGGCCATTGGGTGGGCGGGGCTACATCCGGTGTATAAGATGCACCTAAATTTTCACTTCCTTTTAGGGGGGAGAAAGGTGCATCTTATACTCCGAAAAATACAGTATTCACATTTGAAATAATTCAGTGGTGTCAATAGAGGTAGTCCTTGACCCAAAGGATCAGGGATGGGTTCTAAAAAATTTTAAATTTAAAATTTAAAATTTTTTTGGGCGTGGCTTGATGGTCATGTGACAATTCTTTAGGATTTAGCAGAGGAACTGGTCTACCAGGCTTTTAACTGCTTGCAGAGCTGTACCGATCTACCCATTTATTTTTTGCAGGCACTGGTCTACCACCACACTGCCTTTTAACACTGATCAGCTGTAAGGCCTTTGAAGCCCCTCGGCAAGAGTTTAAAAAGTTTTTTTCCTTCTAGCCAATCAGCTGGGACTCAGGAGGGAGCAATAGATTGGGGATGGGACCAAATAAAAGGTAAGAGTAACGCGGGGGGCGGGGAGGGGGGCAGAACCGGTTCGGTGATGTCATATCGTCACCGCTACTGGCTCAGCGGAACCGGGAGGAACCCACCACTGCAAAGGTGCTTTTGCAGGAGGGAACTGAACTTTCTTCTTGTTGTAGGTAAGTCTGTAGGATGAACACCCTTTGAGTGATGAGGGAGTAGGAATGGATTTCCAGAGAAAAAATTGCAGATTACAGGAACCAGGAGCATTACTCAGGTGACCCTGAGGACACAGATCAACCTCCAAGTCCTTCAACAACTCTCTAAAACAGTGTTTCTCAACCTTGGAAGCTTGAAGATGGGTGGACTTCAACTCCCAGAATCCCCCAGCCAGCAGCGCTGGCTGGGGGATTCTGGGAGTTGAAGTCCACCCATCTTCAAGTTTCCAAGGTTGAGAAACACTGCTCTAAAAGGATGCAAATGATCAGCTGTCTGCAAGGAGTTAGAGCTGTTAGAGCTGAAGGAGCCTCTTGGATGAGAAGTGAAATATCTTCAAAGAAAACCAAAACAAGAAAGTCCAGCTGCCTCCTGAAAAAAAAGCACCTTTGGGACAAATATGACCTGAATGACTGAGAATCTCTACTTGCGACAATTGAGCCCAAAACTTGCTAAGTGAAACATTCGTTGTGAGTTTTGACCCATTTTATGAATTTTCTTGCCATTATTGTTAAGGGAATCACTGCAGCTGTTAAGTTAGTAACATGGTTGTTAAGTGACTCTGGCTTCCGCATTGACTCTCCTGGTCAGAAGGGGATTGTGTGACCCTGGGGCAATTGTGACAGTCGTAAATATGAACCGGTTTGCCAAATGTCTGAATATTGATCATGAGACCCTGGGGATGCTGCAACGGTTGTAAGTGTGAAAAAACGGTCGCAAGTCACCTTTTTTTTCAGGGCCATTGTAACTTTGGATGGTCACTAAATGAATTGTTGTAAGTCGAGGACTTTATTATTATTTATTATTACTCCACCAGCCTGGAAATAAATTGATCCTCAAAGAATTCTTGAGACTTCTGGCTTGGAAAAACAGGCCTGGAGCATTTTCTCAAGGAGGAGGAGATGTCAAGATGGCCCAGGACAGTGTCCCTTGAAAGAAAGAGTGTCATTTTCTATTAAATTGCACCATCTGGTGGTCAGAGTAAGAGGTTGCTGCCTCAGCAATGGCCAAAAAGTGCGCCTGAAAACAACTGGACGAGAGATTTTCTAGAGCAGGGCTGTCAAAACTCCCAGCCCATGGACCGGATGCATCACACGGTGGTTATGCCCACACAGGGGTGAAATGCTCCCGGTTCGGACCTGATCCGGTAGCAATGGAGGCGGGTGGTTCGGAGAACCAGTAGCAAAAATCTCTGCCCCCCCCCATGCCCAGCTGAGCCGCACAATCATCAGAGGCTTTTTTTTTACTTTTAAAAACATTTTTTCTACAACCTCTTCGGCCAAAAAAATGCTTTTAAAAGTTAAAAAAAAAGCCTCTGATGATCCCAGGTGAGTTGCCTGATCGGCAGAGGCTTTTTTTTCTTTTAAAAGCCTCTGACGATCCCAGCTGAGTTGCCTGATCAGCAGAGGCTTTTTTAAAAAGCCTCTGATGATCAGGCAACTCAGCTGGGATGGTCAGAGCCTTTTGAAAGCATTTTTTTACAACCTCTTCGCCAAAGAGGTTGTAGAAAAAATGCTTTTAAAAGTAAAAAAAAAAAAATTGGCCACACCCACCCAGTCACATTACCCCCCACCAAGCCACGCCCACAGAACCAGTAGTAACAAATTTTAGATTTCACCACTGCGCCCACGCCTGGTTTAGCGAAGGGGGGGGAAATCCCGATACGTCACGTGATGCCGCCGTGACGACATGAGTTTGACAGCCCTGTTCTAGAGACTCTTTCCCTTTACCATCACTCCACAGCTTCCATTTCTCTTGGTGGGGGGCACCTGACAAGGCCAGTGGTTGGCATGAATTTCTTTTGCTGGTAGAATCTCACAGCAGCAGCAGCAGATGCTCAAAAACTCTCTCTGGTCGAGTCCCCCAAGGTTTCCTCACATTACAGGCAGTCCTCGACTTACAACAGTCTGTTTACGGACTGTTTGAAGTGACGTAGGAGCATTTTCCACTTACAGTCAAGTGCTGCAGCATCCAGGTAGTCACATGATCAAAATTCAGATGCTTCACAATTTGTTCACATTTATGATGGTCACAGTATCCGGGGGTCGTATGATCCCCCATAACAACTGTGGCAAGAAAGGTCATAAAACAGGGCCAAAGCTCAGCTAACAAATGTCTTGCTTAGAAACAGAAATGTGGGGCTCAATTGTGGTCGTAAATTGAGGACTACCTGTAGTAGACTTCTGTTGCCCATAATGGAAACAGTAAAAAAAAAACCATGAAAGAATTATGGCGGGCGGGGCGGAGATTTGTTTTGCAGAAAGAGAAAAGAGCTAGAAGAAAGGCAATGAGAAAAGGGGGGAGGGAAGCCTGCAGAAGCTACTTATCAGATGATCAGTGATGGTTAACCTTTTTGCCATCGCGTGCCAGGAGCTGGGGAGGGGGGGTGTTCGTGCACATGCATGTCCACACCCATAATTCTATGCGCCCTGCCCCCGCGCATGCACGCACGACACCCCCCCCCCACGTTCCCCATGCTCTTGGCACGTGATGGCATGGTAGGCCCATTTTTTGTTCTCCCCAGCCTCAAAGAGCTTTTCTAGGAGTCTGAGGAGAGCGAAAATGGCCTTCCTCACCACCCCCACCCCTGGAGGCCCTCCAGAGGCTGAAAATGGCCTGTTTGCCAACTTCCGGTGGGACCGGAAGGCCCAGTTTTTGCTCTCCAGAGCCTTTCTAGGAGTCTGGGGAGGGCAAAAACGGCCTTCTCCCCCCCTCCCGGAGGCCCTCCAGAGGCCAAAAACAGCCCGTTTGCCAACTTCCGGTCCCACTGGAAGGGCCTCCGGGGGGCTGAGGAGGGCCATTTTCACCCTCCCCAGACTCCTAGAAAGGCTCTGGAGGCTGGGGAGAGAGAAAAACAGGCCTTCCCCACCACCCTCCAAAGGTCCTCCGGAGGCAGGAAACAGCCTGTTTCCCTACTTCTGGTGGGCCCAGAAGGCCCAAAAATCAGTTTTACCCTCAACAGCACAGAGGTGGGTTTCAGCAGGTTCTGACAGTTCTAGAGAACAGGTAGCCGAAATTTTGAGTAGTTTGGAGAACCATTAGTAAAAATTCTGACTGGCCCCGCCCCGATCTATTCTCTGCCTCCCGAGTCCCAGCTGATCAGGAGGAAATGGGGATTTTGCAGTAACCTTCCCCTGCCACACCCACCAAGTAATGCCCACCAAGCCATGCCACGCCCACCAAGCCATGCCCACAGAACCGGTAGTAAAATATTTTGAAACTCACACTAAGTTGCACTCTTAGCAACTTTAAGAATGTGTGGACTTCAATTCCTCAGCCAGCATATTTGGAGTTGCAATCCAGCCATCTTAAAGTTGCCCCAATTAAGAAACATTGTTCTAATGCAGGGGTCCCCAAACAATGGTATGTGGACCAGCATCGGGCCATGGCATGCCAGAAACCGGGCCACGCAAACAAGCGAAGCCCCATGCAGGCAGCATGTGAAACCAGCCGTCCCTGGTACCTAAAAGGTTGGGGGCCGCTGTTCTAATGCATCCTACAATGAGAAGGGAGTTGGACTAGACCAGAGTTTCTCAGTCTTGGCAGATGTGGATTGCAACTCCCAGCATGCTGTCTGGGGAATTCTGGGAACTGAAATCCACATATCCTAAAGTAAGATTAAATTGCTCAAAACCCTCTTGCAACTCTGGGATTCTATTCAGAAAACAACTATTCCAGAGCCGGAGGAGGCAAGGGATTCTTCTCCCGAGCCGATTCTCCATTCGCTGTACCCGGCGGCTTCATTGAAGCCAACACCGAGTGGGAAAGCTTGGTGGAAAAGAGGGGAGTTTGCCAGCTCTGTGTGGAAAGTGCAGGCTGCACGAAGAGACTGAAGTTCCTCCCCGATGTCGGCACAGTGAGAGGATGCCTATTATGGCGCCCCGAGGCTGTGGCTATACTGCTTGAGGAAGTCTATTCATCCAAACCAAACTAAAAGACTGATTCGGTAATTTGAGACTGTGATTCGATTGGAAGCCGCAAGGTAGTGGAGTTTAAAACTTTTCCTACTCCCAGAGCCTAAACTGAGTGCGGTGGCAATGAAGTTAGTTGGCAGTTTGAGAAGATTATCAATTTTGGATTATAACTGATTACTGCGATCTGATTTCACCCTGTTTTTACGATTGGTGAATTTTGAATTTTGACTTACCATTTGGGAATGTGATCCCCCATAGACCTTGAAAGAAAGAGTGCTGTACTTCCTTTGATTTTCCTATCTTTGACTTAGTACTAACATTTTCTGTTTTTGAAAAACGCCATTTGTATGAGCAATCACTTTTGAATTTGCTTTCCTTGTAAGAAGAGCTGGAGAACTGGAAAAGTTGGTGTCTGCTGCCATCTAGTGACCAAAATTGCTAACTACACCTAGATTCATTATAGTTGGACTTTTCCCCCCTCCCTTTTTTCCCTTTTCCTTTCCTTTCCTATTTTTAGATAGCCAGTAGGAATTAGATACCCAGTAGCAATTAGTTAGCAAATTTACCCCTAGTGTGGTTTGGACATTGGATGTAACGAAGTAAGAGTGAATTTTGATAATAGGTGGTGAAACCATTTGGTGTTGTATGATTGCTTGGAAAGACTTTTTAGGAATATCCAAAATGGCTACCATGACTACTACTTTGAAGAAGAAGGCAATTACAACTTCTTCAGCCTCATCTCCATCCACTACCTCTGTGACACTACGAAGATCATCAGAAGACGTGGCTACTCCGGGAAAAGCATTGACGCAAGATATTCTCCAGTCTATACAGGAAACATTGATTAAAAATCAAGATTCAACATCAAAAACCTTGGAAGAGCTGAAGAGAAATGTCGAAACGTTAACTACTGAGACAAGATTGTTTCATGCAAAGTTTGAGGAGGTCCAAAATACTTTGACTAATCATGAGGAACGGATTTAAGCTTCCGAGATAAAGACCGAGAAGGTGACATGTAGGATGGAGCGGCTCGAACTCCGGCAAGCCTTGGCTAATAAAAAAATTGAGGAAGAGATTATATTCCTCGAAATGGATAGATCTGGCTACTTCTTACGGTTTCAGAATGTCCCTGAAGAGAAAGGTGAGTGCTTGGATGTACTAATGGGAGAGATCGTTGCAGGAATTACTGGAAAAGATTTTGCAGAAGTTTCAAGAGATATTGACGATGTGTACCGAGTATATACCAGCTATGCTCGGCGCAACAAGCTCCCTAAAGAGATCCATGTTCGATTTACTAGAACAGCACTAAGAGATGAAGTGTTTCAGAAAACGAGAGACCAAGCTTTTACCTACAAAGATAACCGACTAACAGTATTGCCCCAGTTCCCGAGACGAGTACGAGACATTCGAAGGAAATATGACTTTTTGATAACATGGTTGAGGAAGCAAGGGATACGTTATCGTTGGCTTTTACCGGAAGGCCTGATGTTTACCTGGCAAGAACAGAGGCTACGATTGGAATCCATACAGGAAGCACAGGACTTCGCGGAGGCCTATATTAATCTTAGTGACCCAGAGAGTGAAGGTGGTAACCTAGGTAAGAGCCAAGAAGAGGTAGCCCAGGGAAGAACAGCCACAGAGCATATTGGACATGACAAAGACACACCCCACTCTGGAGAAGAAAGAGGAACGAATTTCCAAATGGAGACCAGATCCCAGAAACTCAAGAACGCAGGCAAGTAGAGGTATGGATGAGGTGCTCAACCTATTTTCCGTTAACATCAATGGCCTGAATGCTCCCATTAAGAGGAAAAAGGTCTGGGCTAGACTTCAAAAAGATAATTCTGATATTATATGTTTACAGGAGGCCCACATAAGGAAAGACCACTCTAAGATTTTAATTTATCCTAAACTGGGGAAGTTGTATGTATCCTTGGCCGACCAGAAGAAAAGGGGAGTTGTTGTTTACGATCGGAGAGGCCTGGTGAAACGTCAAATATATGCAGATACAGAGGGTAGGATACTGATGTTAGAGATTAGTATTGGCCAAAAAATAGTATTGTTAGTAAATATATATGCCCCTAATGTTAACCAAATGGGTTTCTTTAAAGATTTGTATGAAAAAAATCAATGAATTAAATTACGAGCATGTATGCATAGTAGGTGACTTCAATGCGATTGCTGATACTTCAATTGATTATGATCCAGGAAAGGGCTCTCCTAAATATAAAAAAGGGCATAGGAAGGTACTCCGTAAAACATGGGATAACCTAAAAACAGAAATAGGGTTAAGAGATGTCTGGCGAGACTTCCATCCTATGCAAAAGCACTTTACATATTTCTCCCCCAGGCACAGATCATGGTCCAGGATAGATATGGTCTGGCGACATCAGATCTGAAAGAAGACATAAATTCGGTTGAAATAGGGACGAATATATGGGCAGACCACCACCCCCTGGTAACAAATTGGAAGGGGTCCACTAGAAGAGTGAGATGGTCTATGAGGACTGAGATCATGAAAGACGAGGGATTTATAAATACGATTAAAAAAGAATTAGATCATTTTTTTACCGAAAACAAGAGAGAAGATACTTCTCTTCAAAATATTTGGGATACTGTTAAAGCAGTAGTTAGGGGATTGGTAATAAAATATACAGCTACCAAATGGAGAAAGGAGAAAGCCAAAGGGATTGAGTTAATGGCTGAATTGGAGAAAGCTGAAGGAGAGCTGCGTTTAGATCCGCATAATAATTTGACTAAGGAGAAAATTGACTTGATTAGGCATGAGTTATCTATCCTAGACCAAAACGATTTGGCGAATAAAATCCGGAAATGTCGACAAAATCAATTTGAGCATGCTAACAAGCCGGGCCGGTGGTTGTCATATAGATTAAGAAAAGAGGCAGAATCTAGAAAGATTGAATTTTTACAGGACTCTATGGGAAATTTGGTAGGTACTTCAAAGCAAAAAGCAAAGGTGGCCCAAGATTTTTATACCTCCTTATATAGCCAAGAAATCTATCAGGAAGATAAACTCAAGAGTTATCTCCAGAATCTACAATTGGAGTTGATTCCGGATCACTGTAAAGAGATTTTAAATGCAGAAATTACAGTTGGAGAAATAGCAGTAGCTATCAAGAAACAAGCCAATGGCAAAACTCCAGGACCGGATGGGATTCCTAGTGAATTTTATAAAAGAGTCTTTGACTCACTTAGTTTGCATATTAAAGATCTATTTAATGAGGTTTTACTATATTCTAGGATACCCCGGTCCTGGACAGAAGCCTACATTTCCCTAATCCCGAAACCCGAAACAAATAAAACTCTGATCCAGAACTATAGACCAATCTCGCTCCTGAATGTGGATTATAAGATTTTTGCGACAATACTAGTTGAGAGACTCCGGGTGTTCCTGTCCTGATTTATCCACCAAGACCAGAATGGTTTCCTGCCTCATAGGCACCTAAGAGATAACGTAAGGGTGGTATTGAATGCCTTAGAATACTATGAGACACACTCTGATAAACCAATGGTAATGATTTTTCTGGACGCCCAAAAGGCTTTTGACAGAGTCAGCTGGAATTTTATAATACAACAATTAGAAGTGATGGGTTTTGGGCCTCAATTTACAAGGGCAGTTCAAGCCATCTATTCTAAACAGTCGGCAAGGCTATTGTTTAATGGATCACTATCAGATGAGATACAGATTTATAAAGGTACCAGACAAGGATGCCCTCTTTCACCGCTGCTATTTATTTTAACACTTGAACCACTTCTTAAGACGATCAGGCAGGATTCGGAAATTAAGGGCTTAAAAGTTAAAGGGGAAGAATACAAACTCCAAGCATTCGCCAACGATTTGGTTTTCATATTAAAAGATCCTCTTAATATGGGACCAAAATTACTTATGAAACTAGACGAATACGGGGAGATAGCGGGATTAAAAATCAATAAGGATAAGGGACTTCCGGTTGGTGACTTGCAGCGACAGGGTATTTAGTGAGAGCTCGCTGCTCCTCAACACCTTTTAGCACCGCGTTTTGGGGATCCCCTTGGGGGACGCGGGACCCGGAGAGCCCTGCGGACAAAAGAGGAAGCCAGGCAAGCGGAAAGTGGGTGCGATCACCTCTCGCTGGACCAGGTGGCTCTGTCTAACCAACGCGGTGAGCCGGCCATTGATGGCGGGCGCGAAGCAGCAATAGCCAACAAAGACGGGAAGCTAAGAAGAAGATCGGAGGTGCGGTGACAGATTTAAGCCTATTTCCCTATACCTATGATTGTGCGGTAGAGAGGGGATCGGTGAAGTTGGGAGAGGAGTGCTCGGAGCGGCGAGAGGCAGAGACGGAGAGGGTGGAGCAGCTTGCACTCCCGGCGATCCGACAAGCCGAAGAGCAGACGAGAAAACAGGGGGAGTGGATTGCGTCTGTAAGGAGCTCTGGAGGGTGCGGTGTGGCGAGAGAGTAAAAGAAAAAGGAAAGACCATTGGTGTGGCTGGCTTTTTGTATTGTGATTGAGTGGAAGAAAGCAGGAGAAATACAGTGACTAGCTGTTTGAGGCTTCCAGCAAACAGGAAGTGCGTCCATTGATCCGGAAGAGTGGAATAGCAGTGGTTGAACAAGAAGACACTCTGGCAGAGACTACCACCATTGAGTTTTGTTGGAGCCCAGCAAAGTGGGAAACTGAAGATTTCCTATTTATACTCTATAACCCCGTAAATACTATAAATACTATAAAACAACATACTTATACCCACATATTTATATGTTTATATTTTCCTTATCCTTCTCTTGAATATCTGTGATATTAATAAGTGAACTCTGTTTCTCTCTCTAATTTTATAATTTTATAATTAATATTAATTAGACCTGTTAAGTCATCTTACAGATATATACAAAAAAAAAAGGTTGATTATATATGAGAATTTAGATTTCTATAATTATTACTAGTTAAGGGGAAAAAAATAGGGTCGGGTTTGTATCCTACTAATTAAATTATTATATAGGATTTTATATTTATTTATATTTATTGTAATCTATTTATACCTATTTATACCTATTTATATCTATTATATCTATTTATATTCAACTTTTATTAAGAGCTGAACTTAGAATTTATTAACTCATTAACTCATTGTGGTCAACTTATATAATTTAGAATATCTATTTGTATTTATCTATATCAATACTATCTATTAGGATTTGAAATTAGAATTTATTAACTTAAAATAATTACTTGTACTGCTAGCCTTTAACAATTTACATATATTACTTACTCTTTTCTAAGATTGAATTTAGATTTTATTAAGTGATTAATTGACTAGTATCGATATTTTGTCTACCTATTTGGAGGAGAATTATATAATTATATAATTAGTGATTGTTAATTGCTGGAAACTTTATAGTAGCCTACTATAGTAATTTGGAAATTTAGAACTTAGTATTAATTGGAACTTATTGAGAGTGTAGAGAGGACCAATAAAGGAGCGAAATAAAGGTCTAAGAAAGCTCCTCAGAGAAAACGTGGCAAGTGCCACTGGATGAGAATTTGGAGAAAGATAGAGGAGATAATAAGAGACCAAAAATCGGTTCTGAAAGAAATGGCAAGTTTGACCTCCACAATTGCGAAAACTGGTAAAAAAGCGACATCTATACCTACCTTAGCGATGTCTTCCCCAGCCACCCAGAAATCAGCAGAAGGTCTCCAGAAACTAGACAAACCCCCTATAACTCCTACACTGCAAACGGTACAAACATCTCTTCAGTCAATCCAAGAAACAATGCTTGCGATGCAAGAAAAACTTTTGAATAGTCACTCCGAATTAAAATCAGACATCCATGCTCTTGATTTTAAAATGAATGAGATCCAAACTGCTATTGCTAGTAATGAAAATAGAATTCTAAAAGCAGAACAAAGAATTGAAAAAAACGAGAAAAAACTGGACACAGTGGACCAAACTTTGTCGGCACAAAACAAAGAAACAGAAGACGCGCTGATCCAACTTGAGATGGACAAGGCCTCATTTTACTTGCGTTTTCAGAACATCCTGGAAGATAAAGATGAGGATTTAGGTGATAAGATGGCGGAGTTGATTGCAGAAACTCTGCAGCAAGACAAGCAGGAAATAATTCGTGAGATTGACGAGGTGTACAGAGTTCAGACGAATTACGTAAGAAGAAACAGACTCCCCAGAGAGGTCCATGTGCGTTTTGCTAGAAAAAAAGTTAGGGACATCCTGTATAATATAGCTCGGGAGGAAAAAATTACCTATGGGGGAAAAGAAATTAATATTCTGAAACAAATTCCGAGAAGAGTGAGGGAAAGGAGGAGAAATTATAGGTTTTTGACAAATCATCTAAACAGGAGAAATATAATTTTTAGGTGGCTTTTGCCAGAAGGATTGCAAATTTCCTGGCAAGGGAGGAAAATAAGAATTGATTGTCTAAGTGATGCTCAAGACTTTCTAGAACAACTAAGGGGAGGAGAGGAGGAACAAACCAGTAAGGAGGATAACGAGATAGTAAATACGGAAGAAGAGATATCCCAAGAGCAAATTACTAGGGAAGACATAGAAGAGGAGAAGAAAAAGGAGGATACTGAGGAAAGAGGGAAAAAATCAAGACCAGTGAGAGCAGTAACTTTAAAAGGTAAATAAGAACAAGAGACTAGAAACCAATTTCAGGAATGAATGATACCAAGATCATATCGGTAAATGCGAACGGCTTAAATGATTACAAAAAAAGAAGGATAATATTGTCGAAATTGGTGAAACAAAATCCCGATATTATCTGCATCCAAGAGGTCCATATAAAAAAAGATGAAGCTGACTATTTAAATTACTGTAAATTTGGTAAAGTATTTTCCTCACTAGCTGAGAAAAGGAAAAGGGGGGTCGCCATCTATGTTAAGAAAGGAATAATGGCAGAATGTAAATATAAGGATGGAAAAGGGAGAATACTCATAGTTGAAATAATGAGAGGTAACTCTAGGCTGCTATTAGTAGGGGTTTATGCACCGAATAAAAAACAAGGGAAATTCTATAGGAAACTGCAGGAACAGTTGGCAAATTGGGCACATCTTGAAATATGTATGCTAGGGGATTTTAATGGAATTGTAGATCCAAAGCTTGATTATCAGTGCGATATAACCAAAAAGAATAAAAGATCTCCCTTACCAAAGACTTTCTTTGATTTGGTGGATGAGATAAATCTAATTGACATGTGACGTACCTTACACCCCCAGGACAGACAATTTACATTTTATTCCATCCCACAGAACTCCTGGTCCAGAATCGATATGGTTTGGGTTACTAGAAAATTGGCGTTAGAAATTAAGAAAGTTAACATGGGCACCAATACTTGGGCAGATCATAAGCTCCTTGAAATCAGTTGGTCCCATGATACGAAGAAAATACAACAGAGATGGACCTTAAGGACCAATCTCCTAAATGAAAAAGAGTTCACACTCAAATTGAATGAAGAAATCAAACGCTTCTTCTTAGAAAACGGGAATCGAGGGACAGCCAAAGAAATTGTGTGGGACACCATAAGGCCTATGTCAGAGGAGTAGCTATTTCATATACTGCCTTTAAAAATAAGGAAAAAAGAAAGAGTAGAGAAGAATTTACTCAAAAATTATTACAAACTGAGGTTGAACTACAGCAACGACCGGGAGATGAGGCGACGAAACAACAGTGGTTGATGATGAGACATAGATTGAATCTATTGGACCAGGAGGAGATAGCTCAAAAAATAAGAAGATCTAAGCACTATTGTTTCGAGAACGCTAACAAGTCGGGGAGATGGTTGGCGTATAAATTAAAAAAAGAGAAGGAAAAAAACCAAATACTAGCTTTAGAAGACCCACAGGGCATCCTGCTGACGAAGGAAGAAGACAAATTAGAAAGCATAAGAAAATTTTATGAATGTCTTTACAAAAATGAAGGAATTGAGTTAAACAAGGTAGAACAGTATTTGTTGGAAGCCAACCTTCCTCAAATTTCGGAAGAAGAAAAGGAAATGTTAAATGAAAAGATCACCATAGGGGAGTTAAGAACCGCCTTATCCAAAATAAAGAAGAATAAAACTCCAGGCCCTGATGGTCTCCCCGGGGAACTATATCAAAAATTTGATGATGCCCTGAAACTGGAACTGTTAGAAATTCTAAATGATGTTATTGCTGGCATAACAATCCCAGACTCCTGGAGGGAAGTGTATTTGACTATCATTCTGAAAGAAGGTGCCGACCCGAAGCAGATCTCCAACTATAGACCCATCTCACTGCTTAACGCAGATTACAAATTATTTATGACTATAATAGCGGAGAGATTCAAGAAAATTCTAAATCGATGGATACATAAGGATCAAAATGGTTTTCTCCCAGGGAGACAGATTAGAGACAACTTGAGAACAGTCCTAAATACCATTGAATATTATGAACAACACCCTGAAAAACAGATGGCTTTAATGTTTGTCGATGCCCAAAAGGCATTCGACAATTTGAATTGGACTTTCATGATAAACCAAATAGATTTAATAGGATTTGGGACTAATTTTAGGAGGATGATAGAGAATATCTACCAAAATCAGAGGGCAAATATATTAGTAAACAGAGACAGAACCCAGACATTTCAGATCCAAAGAGGAGTCAGGCAGGGATGTCCCCTATCCCCCTTACTTTACATTCTAGCATTAGAGGTCTTACTTAGAAGGATTAGAGCAAATGAAGATATCAAAGGCTTGACGATTAGGAAGGAAATATTTAAAACACAGGCTTTTGCGGACGACGTTGCCTTCATAATAGAAGACCCATTAGACACCGGCTCAAAATTAATGCAGGAAGTACAGAATTATGGAGAAGTCGCGGGCCTTAAACTTAATAAGAACAAAACTAAAATAATTGTGAAAAATATGACAAACCTACAAATGAAAGAATTAGAAGATTTATTAGGCCTCCAGGCAGTTAAGAAGATAAAATATCTGGGAATATGGATTACGGCGAGACTCTCTTCATTAAAAGATGATAACTATATCCCCTTATTGCAGAAAATTAATCAAGACCTCGATAGGTGGAGGAGGCTTAAATTGTCCCTGACTGGTAAAATTGCGGCGATCAAAATGAATATCTTACCGAAATTTCTATTTCTATTTCAAAATATACCGATATCACTAGATAAAAAAATTTTTTTGGATTTGAATAAACATATCAGGAATTTTTTGTGGGAGGGCAAGAAATCAAGGATTTCTCTCAAGACACTTCAAGGGAAAAGAAATTTGGGAGGGTTCGGGCTCCCTGACTGGGAATTATATCAAAAGGCGGCAAAAATAATTTGGATAAAGGAGTGGATCAAATTACAAGAAGGTAGAATTTTGACACTAGAAGGACACGATCTCCTTGAAGGATGGCACGCTTACCTCTGGGATACAAAGGATAGGAGGAAAACTCATTTTTATAAACATAAAATTAGAGAGACATTGATTCGTACGTGGCTGGAAATTAGACAGAAGATATATACCAAGGTTCCTAGCTGGTTGTCGATTATGGATGCTCTAGTGGCCCCAAATAGGAGAGGGAACTATAAATTGGGCACATATAAGGATATCTTGGATGAAGAAGGGAAGCTCAAATCCTTGGAAGTATTGAGGGACCAGGGGGTTTAATCTGGATTGGTGGAAATATCTCCAGATTAAGTCTAGATTTCAAGAAGATAGAGATAAATGTGGTATTGAAATGAAATATGGATATTTTGATAAAATTATTTGGGGACCAGATAAGAAAATGTTATCGAAAATCTATAACTTTATATTAGATGAGGATAGAGCCGAGACGATAGCTAAAAATCAGCTAAGCATTTGGGAGAAAAACTTAGGATATGGCCTTAATTTCAATGACTGGGAGATAGCTTGGAACAGGAATTTCAAAATAGCGAAATCGGTAACATTCAGGGAAAATCACTACAAAATGTTGCATAGGTGGTACCTAGCCCCGGACAGGCTGGCCAAAATATTTCCAAATTCCTCTGCTTTATGTTGGAAATGTGGAAAGACGGTCGGCACCTTTTATCATCTGTGGTGGACTTGCCCTGAGACCAAAAAGTTTTGGTTAAAGATTCGACTCTGGCTCTCTGAAATAACGGGACAGGAGATAGCCCTGGCCCCGGAATCTTTTCTCTTAGGTATGACTGAAGATGGTCTCGACAACAATAAAACCCAACTGGCAATTCAAATTATTACTGCGGCTAGTTTAGCCTTTGCGAAACTCTGGAAATCTAACTCTACCCCCTCTGAGGAAACATTAATAAATAAAATTCTAGAGTGCGCAGAGATGGCTAAATTGACGAGCGAGCTAAAAAATGAAGAGAACTCTAAGTACTACGAAGTATGGGGAATTTGGTATAACTGGTTAAAGAATAGGATAAAAATATGATAATAGGCTATGATTTGTTAGACACCCGAAATGGACTTAATTGTATAGAAATGTAGAGAGTTGTATAGAATTGTATATCGTATAGTTATGGATGGAATTCACCTAATGTTTGATCTATGAAATGTGTAAACACTGCATCTCGGATCAAGATTGTGATTGTACATTGTCTTTTTAAAATTGGAAAATTCAATAAAGTATTTAAAAAAAAAATCAATAAGGATAAAACCAAAATGTTAACAAAAAATTTGTCAGGTGCCCAAAAGGAACAGATCCAAAGTATTATGGGGATTAATTGTGTCAAAAAACTTAAATATTTAGGTATTTGGCTTAGAAATAGATGTTCTTCTATCAAAGAGCTCAATTATTCTAAATTATTAATAGACACAGCGAACGAAGTGGAGAGATGGCAGCATATTCAGATCTCATTTTTGGGTAGAATTACCGCGATAAAAGCCCATGTTTACCGAAATGGATCTTTTTATTTCAAACGGCTCCTGCAAGATTGGATAAAATTTTTTTTAGGAAATTAGACCAAATTCTAAGTAAATTTATTTGGCAGAGTAAAAAACCCCGTATAAAAAGAAAAATGCTGCAAGAGCACAAAACAAGGGGCGGCTTGGGGCTCCCTATGTATGGGAGCTTTACTACCAAGCTTCATCCCTGGTTTGGATAAAAGATTGGGTGATCCTCTCAAGAAAGCGCATTTTAGCAATTGAAGGATATGATTTGCAGCAGGGATGGCATTTCTTTTTGTGGTCTCAGAAAGACAAACAATCCAAATATTTTACAAATCATTATATTAGAGGAATTTTATTAAGGGTTTGGGAAATGGTGAAAAAGCAAGTTTACACACAGATTCCTAAATGGGTGTCTCTGTTAGAGGCAGTGACCCTTCCGACTGTGCACAACACAAAGAGGAACTGGGTTTATGGTGACTTGTTGGATGAAGTCGGGAGACTTAGACCTAGAGCCGATCTCCAAACTAGAGGATTAGACATAGACTGGTGGTCCTATGCGAAAATTCAAACTAGATTCGCTAGGGATAGACAGGAACATGGTATTTCCCTTCATTTACAAACTTTTGACAAGTTTCTCCTAAGTGGCCAAAGGAAATTTATTTCCAACATTTACAATTTTCTTCTATCCAATTTTATGGCGGAGGAGATTGTAAAGGACACGATGATTGCCTGGGGGAGAAATATTGGAACAACAATTCAGCTTGATGCATGGCAAAATGTATGGAACAAAACTATGAAATTGACCCTTTCTTCCCCATTCAAAGAAAACTTTTATAAGATGATCTACCGTTGGTATCTCCCCCCCGCCAGAATCGCTAAGATGTTCCCAGGATCCTCTGATAGATGTTGGAAATGTAGGTCGGCCAAGGGTACTTTCTTCCATCAGTGGTGGATTTGTCCGTTGACTAGACGTTATTGGGGGAAAATACAGCAGTGGCTGCTGGAAATAACAGGTGTGAGCTTTCCCCTTCACCCAGACCTCTACTTACTAGGAATAAGACCGATCCACATTGACAACAAGGATTGGTACATATTTGTCCATGTCACAACAGTGGCAAGAATGGCATTTGCCCAACTGTGGAAAGATGCAGATACGCCCCCCGACCATCTGATAATAAATAAGATTCTTCGATGTGCTGAGATGGACAGGTTAACATATATATTAAAAGATAAGAAAGACTCAATATATAATAAAAGTAGGGACAGATGCTTTGTCTGGCTTAAAAAAAGGTTAAACCTAGGGTGATAAGATCGTTTTATTAGATTAAATAGATACTTAATAGGCTATATAATTCTTTATAATCTTGAAAAAAACAGGCCAATTGTTTTGTAGATAATTAAAAGAACTTGATTGTATTGAAATGTTTGGTTAGGATGATATTAGTTAATATTAATTGGAGAGTGAGTTTAACTCTCAGTTAGTCATGTTTGTTGTTTCGTTTTAGTCTTGTGTTTATGTGTCCTTACATTTCATTTCTTATATTGTTTTCCAATCATTATTATGTGTCAATTTTACTGTAAATATTTAATAAAGATATTTAAAAAAAAAAAAGAAAGAAAACAACTATTCCAACTTTTTCCTTACCTCAGCACAGGTTAAAAAAAAGATTTTTTAAAAAAACCTCAAAACCCCAGAATCTTACAAAAGTAATAAAACCTTTATTTTTATTTTTTAAAAAAAAACACTTTTGAATGGTTTTTTAAACATGGAAAATAAACTTTAGGAACAGTTGTCTTCTACTCAGACAATAACTTCAACCCCCAATACAATTCTCATTTTCCTCATGGAATCTGCCTCTTGCCCAACATGCATATTCAAAATCATCAGCATATAACATAAAACCATAAAACTATCCATCTCTTTTTTGCCCTGGAAATTACCAAATGCCCAATTTCCATTAACTTCATGGAAAACGCTCATTTTAAGTCTTGAGTTTGCAATGGTTTCTGGTGAGCCAATTAGCTACCTGTTTGTCACAATCATGGTATGTGATGGACATACTAGGATTTGCGTAATTTACAGTATCCAACTCAGTGTTTTTCAATCTTGGTAACTTTAAGGTGTGTGGAACTTTAACTCCCAGAATTCCCTATTGGCTGGGGAAGTTGCCAAGACTGAGAAACACTAAATACATTTTTAAACCCCAATCAATGCACAATTGAAACCTAAATGTACCCCAGGCTCTTAGAATGATAAGGACTAAATATGCAAGCAGGTTAAGAAAGTAATGAAGCTTCCTGCACCTGCAGCTTATTCTATCCCTATTTCTACCCTGTTTGCTCTCAAAGAGGAGTTGTCCTCTATTTTGCAGCTTTAAACTGCCATCATCACATCTGTCACCCTCCCAAGCATCTCAAGTTGGTCCTATGTAGTATCCACTGTCTTGCTGGACTGGAAATGACTCTATTCCTGCTGGAATCTGAGACAAGGCAGGGATCATTTCCTGTGTAAGGAGACTAAATGGTTGAGCTTCCAGATTTTGAATGCTGGACTGCATCTGTGTCACATATTGGATGAGACATAAAGTTTCCTGCACAGATGGGCTATGTTCTCCAATCGTGTTGCTATAAGGAATCTGGGGTGAAAGTTGAGCCTGACATTCTTCAACAGGTGTCACCGCTTCAGCACAAAGGACAGTAGGTGAAAGTGGATTTTCAAAGGTGTTTATCCCTTGGGCTCCATATGGTAATGCCATATGAGTTCCATGTTGATCTGGATGTAAAACCCCAGAAGGTAAAAGAGGCTCAAGCATGCTACAGAAATCGGATGGATGAGGATCAATGCAAAACTGTATCTCTTCCCCACTCTGACACGGCTGCACTCCCAAAATTTCCAGGGTTGAATTGCCCAACTGTTCTCCAGTTGAAGCAGAATCTGCTGTTGAATGGAAAGTATCGCCCAAAGAAGTTTGATTGACTTCATCTCTTGCATCTTGGTGGCAAGAAGAGGAAGGCGCTCTACACAGTATGTCTCTTTTGAGCTGTTCTATGAGACCGAGAAGACTATCAACTGTCAGCTCCTCTTGCTTTGGAAGGCTTGACAGACCTTCCCCAGAGGAAAGGCCCTCTGTGCACAGAGGCTGCGAGGTCTGTTCCTGACCAACAGCTACCTGTAAATGTGATGGGACAGTGAAGTAGCTGTTTTCCGGGCTGACCTTAGAAGTGACTCTCTTTCTCTTGGCTTTAGGTGGAAGATCATGACTTGTCTTCAGGATGTCCAGACGAGTTCTTTTGGGCAAAATCAGCCCTAACAGCAAAGCTGGATGGCATTGATCAAGCCCTGTTGAAAGAAACAAAGCCACAAAATTAAAAGGACGTACCCAGGGACAACTTCACAAGAGTCTCAGCCATTTTTAAAAGAAGCACTTTCTTTTCACCAGTTGCCAATACTGAAAAGAACGAAGTTCGTGAGGCAGGAACTTGTGGTTCTCAAGTTCCAGACAGAAACATAATGTCAACCTTAAGCATACCGTTCCCAATCTCAAGGCTGTGAAGAGAACAGCCAATTTTCTACTGTCTTTTCTGCAGGAAGTAAAAGCCTACCATTTAAATCATGCATATAGTGTATATGGCAATGTGATGGTGAATCTTTTGGGCTTGGCATGTCAAAAATTTGAAATGCCTAACCTGACTCCACAGGCATGTCAGTCTCTCTTACATACACACATACATCCTGAACAAAAGAGAAGCAACTCTTTTTCATTCATAATCCAACACACTTCTAGTTCACACAAAGTTGATTGCACACCATTGCTGATAGCATGCTCATTTTGCAGACTGTAGTTGCAAAATATTTGCAAAAATATTCTCTATGCTTGCTCCTCGAAAATGATCTTTGTGTGCAAACAACCACCCCGTGTTCCCATTGCATTTTGCAAGTTGCACTCTCTTTTGTGTCATTATCAATCACACCTTTGAAGATGACAAACTATATGCTGATATGGATGGGGAGAATCCATTTTAAGCTTTGGGTGGTGCAGGGTCACACGTATCTCTTGTGTTTGTATTCATTCAGTTTCTTTGGTAATTCAAACAGGGAGTTGTTGTTGGATGTTGGTGAACACTGGCATGTCACGCAAAATGTCATGGTGTATCACTTTGGACATACATGTCATAGGTTCACCATCACTGATATAGATATATAGACACAGATTATAGAGATGAGATATAGAGATGGAGATATTTATTTATTTAGTGTAGAGCAGTTAAAGGTATTAATTTTGGTGGACTGCCATAAGCAAAACTATATGTATATGATTTTCTTCCTGTCTCCACTTAAGCAATTAATCTAGGGATGTTGTGTCCCCAAGCTCTTGCTGTAAGCAGTTTCCTGAATACGGACATTCTGTAAGAGTCTGAAGAATTGGGACTTTTTGGTAATTGTGGGATTTTAAAACAAGTCTTTAAATTTGTTGGCCCTTATTTATCCAAAAGATTTAACTAACATTATATAGGTGCTGTACAATGCTTTACCTTAGTGCCCTAGAGATGTTCTGAAGTACAACTCTCAGAATCTTTTGCTTAGATTCGAAACAAAACAATGCAATGAAGGAGACTAATCTGCTTTCTTTAGAAAATGACGGAGGTGAATTGCTTTGACCAACTGGTATGCGCTCCCCTGCCTGTTTCTCTTCATCCCTCACTCTGGATCTAAGTAAATAGCACACTTGGTAGCTGTGCATATGATTCTCTGGCATTTTGCAATGCGAAACGAAAGGACAAGGCCAATTCCAAATGTCGATGGAAAAAATTTAATATCCTGTTCCAGTTGCCACAGGACAATCAAATACCATGTTGTCTCAAAACAGGCATGCAAAGGTCATCATAACAAAGCCAGTGAAAATGACAGCATTAGGCGGGGGGGGGGGGAGGTGGGAGATGACAGCTGAGGAAAGCAGACTTCCCGAAAGGTCCAATCATTAAAGATTCTGCAACAGTGCAGAATAGTTTTGGCTCATGTGGAGGTTGATTGTAATCCGTCCCACGCATTGGAGATTCAATGAAGTTCAATAAAAGTTCAAGCATCTCCATATTTGCCCCTGGAGCATACAAAAGTATAGGACACTGAATCATCCAAGGGGCCTGATATCCATCACACCCAGCAAAATCAAAATTGAACCCATCAATATAACACAAAGTTGCATCCCCTTTTTGGGCTAAGTCCATCTTTGCCTTTAGAACTTCATACAAACAAATTTATTTATTTATTATTTATTTATTATTCAAATTTCTATACCGCCCTTCTCCTTTCAGACTCAGGGCGGTGAACAGCCAAAATAAAACATTTATACATAAAGTGCGATTAAAAATAGATTTAAAATAATTAAATTTGGCCCATAGTTTAAAATTTATCAATTTAAAATCATATCAAAATTTAAAATCAACCATAAAATCATAAAATCAAGAGAGACCAGCTAACTGAAAGAGATGAGTTTTTAGGGCCCGACGAAAATACTATGTTTCAATTTCCAACAGTCCCCATTGGCTGACCTGTTACCATGTCTATTCCAGCTCATAATTACTTATATTGATACTCCTCCTTTTATGACTGGAATATACAGAAAACTGAATAATGTAATATTCTTCCCAGACCTGTATTTGAAGACCCAATTTCACAGTTCCCTTCAAATACCTAAGAATTCCTTTTTATATCCATCCAAAGCAATTGAGTTGGTGCAGCAGTAAAGCGACTTAGACTGCTTACTGCACAATGTCTGGTCTGGACCTCATTGTTGGCTAGTATCTTCCTTTTGTACACCCATTTGCACCCTATGGCTTTGCAACCCTGTGGCAAAGTCATAGATGTGAACACTCTATGTTCACCAATGGATTTCTTTTCCTTGTCCATGGCTTCTTTCCACTTTACTTGTTCAATTATAGGCAATGCCAATATTTCCTTGTTGTCTTGTTGTCTGCTACTTTTGCGCACTGGGAATGCCTTAAGACTTTGATTATTTACATACTGCACAGTCCAAAGATGCCTTACACCCCTTTAAGTTTATACCTTCTGCAAACTGTTGAATCTTTTATAAAACTCTGAAGCTGGCATGGCCAAGCTTTCTATGCAAGAGATGAACACATGAATCATGTTGTGCCACATTCCCAAATGTTTGTGTACATTTAACCTTTTGTCCCTATAACACATAAAGATTATCCTGCTTTTTGCCCTGTGCACATACACTTACATTTCTCTTTATGAGACACCTCCCATTTACAAATGTGGTCTCAAATCCATGCTTGCCTAAGCTAGAGACATTCAGTAAATTATGCTCCATTTCAGGCACACATAATATATCATTAAACCTTTGCTTCAAACATGGAACCAGGACACTGCCTTTTCCAATAACTTTAGCCTTCTGGCCATTTGCCAAGGCTACTTCATCTCTTCCAGCCGGATCCATCCTGGAAAACAATTTTGAATTATTAACAATTGTTTGACTAGCCCCACTGTCTATTAACTATTGGTCCCTACTATTACAATAGCCAACTTTTGCAACAGCAGCCTGTCCATCTGTTGTCCCTTTTCTTTTCAAATAGTCTTTCTTCAAATGAGTCTTATCACCACATATGAAGCACCATCTCTGCTGTGGGCTGTATTCCGGTCTCTGCAGACATCTTGTCTGTTGCTTTTCTCTCTCTGTTCCTTGGGCCCCCACCTCAGGAATTTCTGCTCGTGGCTTTTTCTAAAATGGTGTTTGTTCTCCTCAGAAATTAAATAGACTTTAAGGGCCTCCAAACGGAACTCTTGCTCTGGTTTGCATTAAATACTGCTGAAACAATGTCCCATGTTTCATCAAGGCTGTTTAACACTGACAGCACCTTTTGAGATTCAGGAATCTGCATCCCACGCTGTTCCAGCTCAATGAATAAAGTCTGCATGTGCAAAAAATGCTGCTCCACACTCGCTTGTGGCTGCAGCCTGGCTCTGTACAACTTTCTTGATAATTGCACAATATTGCATGCTGATGCACTCACATGCACACTTCTCAATTTCAGCCAGACCTCCTTTGCAGTCTTTAAATCAGCTACATTCAAGAATTGTTCATCTTCTAAACTTAAGATGATGTAGGTGAGTGCCTTATCATGCTGCCTTTGATCTGCAGCTGCTAATTGTGCCAGGGGTAGATTAACAACAATATCCCAAAGCTCCTTAGCCTTCAGGAAACATTCCAATTTTGCAGCCCAAATAATATAATTCTTCTGTCCCAAATGAGGCAGAGAGCTCTCCCTGAATTCAACACCCATCCTGCAATCTTTCTCTGCCTTGTCTCTTTTACTATAACACAGGCAGTCCTTCAGCTTAATTACAGTTCAGTCTTACTGTGTCTGATGTGCTCTGGGTCCATAAACTGTCAAAGTTCGTTGCAGCATATACACAGACAATTCAGCAGGATTCAAATTATATAAGAAACTTTATGTACAATACCATACAGCAGAATTCAGCATACAGTATCAGGAACACAGAATCAATATTCATAGAAGCAAGTCATTACAGAGTAGAGAGATACAGAGGCTAATATATTGTACAGAGGCCAAACCAACTCTTATATACAGTTCAGCAAGTCTAAGCCCAGACTCCAAACTGTCTCTTATGGCCCCACACAAACAAATACTATGTTTCAGTTTCCAAACAGTCCCCATTGGTTGACCTGTTACCATGTCTATTCCAGCTCATAATTACTTATATTGACACATTTTATGTGAATTTTATGTTATTTCTCTGCAAGAATTCTCAGTGGTTTCCCTCTCTGGTCACGTTAAACATAACAAATTATTGGCAATTATTAGAGGAATTTCTCAAAGCTTGCAGGTTCGGCATCCTTGACATAGATGATATCCTCCTTGGTGCACATACCAGAGCTAACATTTCTGAGTAGTGTCTCCTTTGCCAACTCTCATTCACTTAAATGTTATCTTAATCTGGAATTGCTTTAACAGAGTGACATCACATAGACTTCCCTGTCAATCTTGCTAACTACAAAAGGTCTTGACACCATTTAATGCATCTTCCCACAGAAAACTTCATTTCTATACCTTCCAGTATCTTGTGTTCTCTCAGGCTTTCTCATGTCAGCTTTCCTGAATCCTGTTTCTTTTTCTTTGGGTTGAGTTCGAGCTGCAACACTAGAACTGACATCTACTTTGGCCAGGTTGATTACATTGACTGGGAATCTGAGTTTAATTTTTCTTCTACTTCCACTCTCCACTTGTCTTGTACATTTTCTTGACATGTAATCAGAGAACTCTGTCAACCCTGGGCGAAACGACATTTTCTTTCGGTTACTCCTGCTCTTCCAGATACCAATAATCCTTGCAATTATCTGTGTGGTCCTTGATGCTCTCTGAGCTTGGTTGTTTTCTTGTAGGGGTTTCATGACCCAACTAAGTAACATCATCAGTACTAGCAGCCTTCTGCCATTCCCTTTTCTTCTTCTCATCTTTTTTTTTTCACTTCTCTGATTGCACTTGAGCTCTCATACTTCAGCTGCAAAAGTTCAGGTGCCACTAGATGGCAGCAAAAAAAATACAGAACACTCTCTTTCCTGTCATCTACTGTGTTTCCCCGAAAATAAGACCCAGACTTATATGGGGGGGGGGCAAAAGATGCATTAGGACTTATTTTTGGGAAAACATGTACAACGCGGGCAAGCTGAGAGATGGTGGGACAGATTGACACCCAATTTAATGGAGGGAGGCGATTCCAACACACAGCAGCACTGGCAGCAGGCAGAGGCGTGGGGGGGGGAGCATCTGATTTCTGCCATTCTCTTTCTTCTTCAGCCTTTTTTTTTTTTTCATTTTGCTGATTTCACTTGAGTTCTCGTACCACAGCTGCAAAAGTTCAGTTGCCCCTAGATGGCAGCAAAAAATGCAGAACACTCTCTTTCCTGTCATCTAGTGGCCATTCCAAGGTCTGCAGTCCAGAAATGGTAACTCTACAAAAACTGCTGAAACAAAGAGAAGTTTGCTTGAAAGAAAACCCATAACGGAGAGGTTGTATTAAATTATAATAGCCAAAGAAATAAAAACAAAAAACAAATCTATTTTCCTTGACAGGAAGCTTATCTTACAAAGAATATTTGTCCTGGTTTTAAGCTGTCCAGCTTCCTAAGAACCAAGAACATAAAAGAGACCTGGTCTGGTTCCTACCTGGTCCACCTACCGGGTGGAATTGGGAAGGCACCAATTGGTAGGCTGGTAACGGCACCAGGAATATCTCCATCTGGCTGCTTTCCACAATGCCGTATCTCTGTCTGTTGTTCAGATAGGTATACAATGTGTGGTAAGAATTGAAATCTCTGGATAAACTGGGGCGGAATCGTATCACCCCCATTTCCTTAATGGAAAGGTAAGAGAAAGGCCATTAGCTGATGGGAAAAAAAATGCAACATAAACATTTGTCTATATAATTTATGGTTTTTCTTGCAAGAATTAAAGCAGGAGCTGCCTATACGACCAGCACACTACAGGAATAGGCAAACTCTTTGTGGATTGTGTGTGTGTGTCTTTGTGTGTGTGTGTTCAGAGACTTACTGTACTTTATGTTAAGAGTTACACTGGCAAATTAAGCCTAACCCAAGAAATAACTGAAGAAGTGGAAACTGCAAAAGCTTTGACCTTGTGAGTGTAGAATTTACACTCAGGGGGTGTTCCAGATTTCAGCTCAGCCAGCTGACTTCATAAGCTAAACAGAGAGGATTTCAAGAATGGGAATCCTGAAGGGAAAAATTCTTCAGGAGGTTTGAGGGAGTCTGAAAAACAACTTAATTAAAGCCCAAGCACAAACAGTGCCAGAGAGAAAGAAAAATGAGAGACAACTGATGAGACCAGCATCGTTTCAAAAGATGCTCTCTTATAAATTCAGAAACACAAAGGATAACTTTTTTTAAAAAAATGGAACAAAAGGCTGTATAATGAAACTAAAATACAGCCCAAAGATGGGGTCAGGGAGGCTAAAACTGAGAATGAATTGAGGCTAGTGATGAACACAAAAAATAAATAAATAAATAACAAAAAGGCTTCTTTGAAGTATGTACCGAACTAAAGTCAAGGCAATAGGGAGTCTGCTGGTTGGAAAAGATGGACAGATAGACTAGGAACAGATCCTATGAGTACTAGTCTTTCCTTCAGCACGCAAGCTTCCTGGATGACTTTGGGCCAGCCAGACACTTTCAGCCAAATCAGGGGATTCCATTCCAGCTATGGGGAGAAGGTTGGATTAGATGGCTTCCAATGCAGGGATGAAATGCTCCCGGTTCAGACCGGATTGCCTGATCCGTTAGCGATGGCGGTGGGTGGTTCGGAGAACCGGTAGCAAAAATCCCTGCGCCCCTCCCCTCCACCATGCCCAGCTGAGCCGCACAATCATCAGAGGCTTTTTTTTTTTTACTTTTAAAAGCATTTTTTCTACAACCTCTTCTGACAAAAAAATGCTTTTAAAAATAATTTTAAAAAGCCTCTGATGATCGCACGGCTCAGCTGGGATCGTCAGAGGCTTTTCAAAGTATTTTTTCCTGCAACCTCTTGGTCAAAGAGGTGGTAAAAAAATGCTTTAAAAAGCCTCTGACGATCCCAGCTGAGTTGCCTGATCGGCAGAGGCTTTTCAAAGCATTAGAAAAAATGCTTTGAAAAGTTAAAAAAAAAAAAAGTTGGCCATGCCTACCCAGTCACATTACACCCCTCCACCAAGCCACGCCCACAGAACCAGTAGTAACAAATTTTACATTTTACCCCTGCTCCAATGTCCCTCACATCCTATATTTGGAAGTGGAAGTAGGTTTGTTAGGATATGAGTAACCATTCCTAAACAAAGGAAGAATTTGGGAAAAATGAAAATACCTCTCTCTTTGTTGGCCATATGCTGTCTACATAAACCCAGACATCCTTGGGGAGAATATTTCCCTTTGATTGAAGAACTGTTGGTAAAGCCTACAAGAAAATAAAAGAGGCAAACTTTCAGTGTTGCAAAAAAAGAAAGCTCCATATATAGTAGTAAAGCTAATCCAACGGATGCACTTTTTATCAGCATTCCTTATGGCAAGGTAAAGATAAAGAAGTCCCTGCAGATTTTATTCTTGCCAACCATAGGGGACGGTGCTCATCTCTGTTTCAAGGCCATTGAGCCAGTGCTGTCTGAGGACATTTCTCTGGTCATGTGACCAGCATGAGGTCCCAGACCGCTGCTACCTTCCCACCAAAGTGGTACTTATTTATCTACTCACATTTGCATGCTTGTTGTGGTCCGCCAGCAGCCTGCGGAGCTGGCAATGGAGTTGGACAGTGAGGAGGCTGGGGAGGAACATGGGCCAGTCCTGGAGTCTGGGGAAGGCTTGGATAAGGGCTCTGCATCAGAGGCAGAAATGGGGCCAGGGCCATCTGGGAGTTATGCATGGACTCCGGAGCCTCCAGAGTTGGACATCAAAGAGGCAGAAGAACAGGGGGAGCCTGTTCCTAGTGCGTGCATGTGCAGAGCTGCCAGAAGGCAAGAACAGTTAAAACAAAAGGGACGACTTGGCAGTAAGGCCTGGAGATGATTGGCCCCTCCCATAAGGCTTAAAAGAGGAGCAAAGGCAAGTGGGCCCTTTGCAGGAAAGCAATGTTGTTGATTCTGTTCCCAGTCAGCATCTCTGTTTGATTCTGGACTCTGTGTGGCTTTGCCAAGTAGGTCTTTGGCAGCATGTCAAGGGAGGTAAAGGTTGGTGATTATCCTGAAGGACTTCTCCCGAAGGACTTTTTGCAACTAATTGGGACTCAGCTGTGAATGAACGTAATTCACAGCTGTTGCAATAAAAGGGGTTTTGGGGACTACTTGTGTGTTTTAATGACTCTGGAAGTTGAGGTCACAACACTGCTTGGTTGGCTGGAGCTGGGGCGAGGATGGAAACTCACATCACATGGCACTCGGGTCTCAAACCTGGGCTGCCGGCTTTCCAACCAAAAAGCCCAGCATCTTAACCATGTGCTGAGCCACACCACGTAATTATGGACTATAAAAAAATAAGAAAACCAACAGGGCCAAAACCCCATAGCAAAACCACACAGATATGTTTGAGGCTCTCTAATAAGCTCCTGATGGAAGCAGAACATTCCTGCCCTATCCATAAGAATATAAGAATAACTGTGGTCCATTTCTGTAATCATAACTAATCTGATTGCTCTTTCTTTTCTCAGTTCTGCAATATCCCTCCAGGAATTCAGTGACCAAATAGTATACATTACTCTAACCATGGGTGCATTAGAGATGTATACAGTGAGTCCTCGGTTAACAACCACAACTGAACCCAGAATTTCTGTCGTAAGTAGTTGCGGTCATTAAGTAGGTCATTATGTGACCTGACTCAATTTTACAACCATTTTTATGATGGTCATAAAGCAAATCCATTCTCCTGAATGGGTGTAATGCTGTATTCCAAATTTCAAATGCCAAAAACCAGCAAAAAGTACTGGAAACTGGCAAAAATTGCAGTCACATGACTGGCTTGCAACCAGTGTCTCTCAGTCTCAACAACTTTAAACTGTGTGATTTCATCTCCCACAATCCCCCACCCAGCATTCATTAAAAAAAAATAATTCAAACCACTTATTTGAGATGTGGCGCTATCAAAACTGAATGAATGAATGAATGAATGAATGAATTCACTGCAGTTTGTTTCCTTTTCCAGACACCACTTCTTGCAGCTCAGTGCATTGTAATGCATTATGTAGTTATGTATTTAACATTTAGCCATGCTGGGTAATGTTCTAATGACAGAAGTGGAATAATGGAGAAATTGCACAATCCTTCTACGGGAGAACAAGAGCAGCTGTGCTAATATTATGTAAGTCAGGACATCAGGAAATTTTCTGCTGCCATCATCGCATCCCAATGAGGAATAGCACTAAAATATTTTGGCCCTTTTTGGTGGTGTTATGGGCAAGAAGAGGAATTAGAAGGTAATTACCATTTCAACTTCAAAGATGGATACCCAAAATCACATTGGCAAAATTGACCATTCTGTGGCCGAATTTCAGCAACAGGTCAGGTCTTGAGGTGCTCAGAGCTGCAAATGGGGTGTCGAGTGTGCATCTCACAGGTAGCCCATAGCGGATTCAGTTACTTAAAGCTACCACTACCAGTGGGGTCCTTCAGAGCACTCTGCACTTGGTTGTTTTCTACAAACATTTCATTACTCAACTAGGTAACATCTTCAGTGCTAGACTAGAACTGATGTCCTAGCACTGTTGATGTTACCTAGTTGGGTAATGAAACATCAGCAAGGAAACAACTAAGCCTTGGTAGTACAGTGGTTTAATGCACCCTGTTATTAAGACCAGCTGCCTGCAATTTCTGCAGGTTCGAATCTCGCCAAGGCTCAAGGTTGACTCAGCCTTCCATCCTTTCTAAGGTAGGTAAAATGAGGACCCAGTTTGTGGGGGCAATAAGCTGACTTTGTATAAATATACAAAAGTATGTAGGCTATTGCTTAACGCATTGTAAGCCGCCCTGAGTCTCCGGAGAAGGGCGGCATATAAATCAAATTAAAATAAATAAAATAAATAAATAAGCTCAGAGAGCACCAAGGACCCCACAGTTCAACTCTGAGCTACAAATATTCTCTTCTATAGGTACCCTACCTGACAGAGATGAGGACCAAAACCAGAAACAGGATATGCTTTGGCTACAAACTGCTTCACACTGAACATCTGAATAAGCCCATTCCAGATGACTGAGTAGCTGGACTGCTTTGCCACTGGTCGATTTCGGTTTGCAGCGCTAGCAAAGGCAGACCTAAAGAAAGAGAAAGAAATCTGCAGATTATGGTCTGTTGCACACCAGCTACTATTTCATGTCTTAATTAATCACTATGGGTTTCCACTCAATTTTAATATGCTAATATTTCTACATAATAAATTTTGAATAGAAATTATTACTGAAAGCCAAAGCACGTTTAATAGAGATTATCTGACATGGATCCAGTTGAAAGAATCACTTTGTCTCAGTTTGTAGCAATCCAACCAGCATACAAGCAAATAACTGAGCAGGATTCATTTATAGAAGAAACTTCTTTATATACAATAATATAAAACATGATGCATGTATACAATATCCATGCAGCTCTTGCAACATGGTAGAGAGAAGTAGAAGTAGCAAGGACAAGGACAAGAAGCAAGGAGGCAGAACGCTCAATCACAGACAAATGAACTCTTTTTTAATAAAAAAGTTTTTATTTTCTGATCAAACAAGTATACAATATAAACAATCATTCAAACTATCATCAGAAAAAAAGAAAAAAAAATCAATTTGGTAAACTCAATCTTCAACCCCTCCTCACCACCCCCCACCCCCGACTTCCCAGAACAAAAACAGGGCATAGATTTCACCAAACATTCGCTAAAATAAACTAGCTAACTGCAAGATTTAATAACTCCCAAGACCCCTTAACTCCCCTTTTACAATTTCATCAACCTCCCTTTTTATAGACACAAAATAACATGTAATCCAATAACTCTAAGAATTTTAAAACCATTAACAAATATTAAACATTCAAACCTAAAAACATTTTCCCCCTCCTACTTTTCTCAAAGTTCAGATATTTTGAAATCTCATAACAAAAAATAAACCTTAGATATTCACTAATTAAATTTCTACATTTTTATAATTAACCATTAGTACATTAACTAGAAAACCAAAAAAGATTAATCAACATATTTAAAAATCAATATTCAACTTTATACTTTTTCCCCCTCAGTAGTTATAACACCTAAAACATAATCATTTTTAACCATGAGTAGAACAACTACAAAGCCAAAAGAAAAGGTTAATCTTCCATTCTTGCTTTCTTTTTATATTTTTTCCAGTCTTTCTGCATCCCTCCTACTTCTATTTTGAGGAGGTTTTTCATTTTAATTTGAGGTTGATATAACTGCAAAGATTGTCCCCTTTTTAAGAAAGTTTCCTCTGATTTAGAGCCCCCAAATCGCCTCTTCATGCTTATATAAATTAGTTCATTCCTTCGTCTGTAAAACCAAAGTTTATCAAGAGTTTGTGAAAAAAAGTTCAGTTGTTTCTTTTCTATTAAATGTATAGATTCCACTGACAAATCTCCTTCATCTTCTGAAACTTCGAAAGCCTGGTCATTTACTACTTTTTTCCAAACCAAGTCATAATTTTGAAAGATTCTATCAATTTTTCCGAAAAGAGCAGAGAGTAAGCTCGAAAATTCTTGAGAAGATTCTTCCACCCTCTCTGCTGCAATATCTCCTGAATTGTCATCATGCTCCGTAGTTGTTTTTGTTTCCTCAGTCATTTCTGTTGTTATCCCTTTAAGAATTGCTATTTGGTTACTTATAGCTGCAGTATGATTATTCATGGCTTCTTTTATAAATTCTGTAAGTTCTGCATCAAAATCCTTATAACTCTGTAAATCAGACAACTGTTTCGTTTCTGACACCTCCAAATAGCATCCAGCACTTTCAAGATCTCCTTTCTTAGAAGCCATTTTATTTTAAAGAGATTTTCTTTCTTCCCACAACCATAAAATCATAAAGTCAGAGCCATCCTTTTGAGCAGCTTTCAGCAATACCAAACGAAATAATCTTTTCCCAAACAGCTCTTCAAAATCTATTCCAGCAACTTAAAGCCAGTCTCTGAGCACGAGTCTATTAGCAAAGACTTTCCTTTCTAACTTTCAGTTTTAAAATCGCAACAAAGAAACGCCATCTTAACTTCCAGCTCAGAAAATCCAATTAGAAACATTGTATCCCCGGAGTTAAGTATTATACTTGCAAAAAGCTTGTCCTCCTGCTTCTGTTCCGCCTGCTTTTTTGAAATCATTTAATCTTCTGTTCGACAGCAGAAATTGGACGCAACGCCTAGCTCTGTAAAAAAAAACAGAGTCCCCCCAGATCCGGAGCTTCAGTGGGCTGAACAGGGAGCTCTCACCCTCCTAACCCCTGGAATTAATCCAGGGGTTTTCGGGGAGCTCTACCCTCACCCACCTGCTCTCCTCCCCTTCTTTTCCCGAAGGGGAGATTTTCAAGCCGTTTGACAGCTGATTAACGCTGTCAGAACGGCTCAACGGAATCACGGGGGCGGCGGTCTAAAAAGACCGTCAATGGCGCTGCGGAGCCAACCTGGAAGCGACAAATGAACTCTTATATACATGGAACAGTTAAGCTAAGCCATGCCCAGGCTCTGAGCCATCTGACATGGCTCACAACAAATCCTGTGTCTCAGTCACCAAACAGTTCCCATTGGCTGACTTGTTGTTATGGCTATTCCAGTTCATAAATTCTTATACACTGACGCACTTTGATTGTGAGATGGGCAGTATATACATTTAATGATTGGATAAAATTAAAACTTAATAAAGAAATGCACAACAGATGTACTTGAGGGATGGTCACAGAGCAAGCAAACAAGCAAGAGATGAAAGATGGGTTTAATATCTAGCTGCCGACTGCTTGGCATTGACCAAAAGGATCTAACCAGTTTCTTTCTGGTTTTGCCGATACCTTCTTTTGCCAAAATGAAATACCTTGGGCTGCTTTGGCCAAAGAACAAACACTGACTTTATCTCCTATTCAAAGCCTGGAGAGAAGAAATAAACAGGCCCCACATTTTTTCAGCTCAAGTATCTTCTTTCAGAGAGAAGACAGACCAATTTGCATGGGATGGAAAAAGGAAACACTCTAGCCCAGTGATGGCTAACCTTTTTGCCATCCCATGCCAGGAGGGGGGCAGACAGGGGTGTGTGCACGTGCATGCCCACACCCATAATTCCCGCCCCACCCCACCATGCACGCATGACACCCCCCCACACTCCCCCCGCTCCTGGCACACGATGGCCCAGTAGGCCCATTTTTCTCTGTCACCTGGCTCCAGAGCCACTCTAGGAAGTTGGAAGTTGGACTCTCTAGGTCCCACCGGAAGTTGGCAAACAGGTCATTTGTGGCCTCTGGAGGGCCTCTGGGGGGGGGAGGCCGTTTTCACCCTACCCAGACTCCTAGAGAGGCTCTGGAGGCTGGGGACAGCAAAAAACGGGCCTTCTGGTCCCACCAGAAGTTGGCAAATGGGCCATTTCTGGCCTCTGGAGGGCCTCCGGGGGAGTGGGGAAGGCAGTTTTCGCCCTCCCCAGACTCCTAGAAAGGCTCTGGAGCCAGGTGAGAGAGAAGAACAGGCCCTCCCCACCACCCCCCGAGGCCTTCCAGAGGCATGAAACAACCTGTTTCCCTACTTCTGGTGGGCCCAGAAGGCCTGAAAATCAGTTGGCCAGTGCGTGCATGCGCGCAAGAGCTGAGCTTGCATGCCCACTGATATGGCTATGCATGCCACCTGTGGACGCATGTCATAGGTTTGCCATCATGGCTCTAACCTCTTAAATCTCCATTAAACACACTTCTTGCTGTCCAGAAAAGAATCTGGAAAGCAATCAGCCATAAATTAGGAGAATAAATTTGCAAAATGCAAAACACAACCTTACCTGCTAGAAGCTCAAATAATTTAGAGATGACCATTAGATGAAAATAACAGTGCCAAATTTTGCTCTGCATTTGACTTTCAGTATGTGTTCTTCTCCTGAATGTGATAGCGACTGGAAAGTTGGAGGCAGGGAGAAGTTTTGTCATTACAAAACTCTGCCTGGTGTCAGATTCGATGGTGTCCAGCCACCATGTTCTTTGGCAGCCTGGTTTCTTTTTACCACTAACTCTTCCAAACACAATTGTTTTCTGCAGTGAATTCCTCCACATGACATGGCCATAGTAAGTTGAGATGCAATTTCATTATTTTGCCTTTTAGTGATATGTCTGGTATCACTCCAAGTACTTCAGTACTGTTAGTCAGCCGAGAGGCTGGAATATTCACATAGCATTCCTTAAGATTTCTGGAAGCTTTTATTGAAAAGGTCAAGACACTCCGTAGTTTATGTTCACAGAAATGTGAACACGTGATTTGAAAATCATAAATTCCACCTGATTTGAAAATCATAAATTGAGACAGACCTGCCCTCATCCTGAGGTCTCTTGTCAATCTCCGAGCATGTGATGTTTTGATGCAAAATCTGAGAGGGATTTGTGTCCTGCTTAAAAGTAAATTTATATGTGGCCGGCTCAAACATCCGCTCATTCTCAGCAGCCAACTCTCCTGCAGAGCCAGAAAGAAAGATACTTGTAAGTATTGTTTTCAATTACAGGAAGTTCTCAACTTACGACTACAACTGGGATCACAATTTCCATTGCTAACAAAGGTGGTTGTTAAGTGAGTTGTGCCCAATTTTACAAATATTTTTGCCATAGTTATTAAACAGATCACATGAATACATTGTGAATAAATCACATTAAGTGATTACATGGTTAGTAAGTGAATCCAGCTTTCCTCCATTGACCGCTTGTCAGAAACAAGTTGGGAAGGTGGCAAAGGGTGATCACATGACCCAGGGATGCAGCAACCATTGTCAATACATGCTGGTTGCTAAAGGTACAAATTTCGATCACATGACTTTGAGTACCCTACAACCATTGTTAAGTGCAAAGATCAGTCAAAGCTTTCAACACTTGTTAAACGAATGACTGTAAGTCAAGGGCTACCTGGGCATTTTAAATGATCCTCTGTTGAGTTTTCAAAACCCATGTTCACAACCCTAACGTGAAAAGTTAATAAACTTTTTTTATTTAAAGTAGTTGTTTTTAACGTGTTTAGTTTGATAGATTTAATATGATTTTAATTGATTTTGAATGGGAGCAGCCAAGACGTGATGAGAAAATGGGCAGCTAGATAAATGCTTTCAATCAATAAAATATAAACCAAATAAATAAACTTACTTATTTGGTTGCTTCCAACTAATGATGGCACCTCGAGCAGCGATGATTCCTAAAAATAATGTACCACCAGGAGAGTTACTGTGCTTTTAATGTTTAGCCTCACCAGCTGACATCTATAATAAAGTCAATGAAGCTTGCAGCTTTAATACTATTTGCAAGGGGAGGAGAGTGGTAGGCAGGTAGCCAATGGAGCTGAGTAATACAGTTTGCTACAGGTAGACCTCAAGTTATGACCACAAGTTGGGACCAGAATTTCCATAGTTAAGCAAGGTAGCTGATAATTGGGTTATACCTGATTTTACATCACTTTTTTTTTTGCCACAGTTGTTAAGTGAATCATGCAATCATTGAGCAAATCCAGCTTCCCCCATTAGGTTTACTTGTCAGAAGCTGGCTAAGAAGGTTGGAAATAGCAATCGCATGGCCCTGGTGGGACACTGCAAAAATAACCGCTGGTTGCCAAAACCTCAAATTTTGATCAGGTGACTGTAGGGTTGCTGCAACTGTTGCGTGCGGACAGCTGTAAGTCATTTGTTTTAAAGTAGCTTACAAATGATTGTAAATTGAGGGCTACCTTTAACAATATCAGGAAAGGAAGTCACTAAGAAAAATCTAAACATAGACAGAACTCAAGAGTTCG
Source organism: Pituophis catenifer annectens (assembly GCF_029215685.1). Taxonomy (NCBI): domain Eukaryota; kingdom Metazoa; phylum Chordata; class Lepidosauria; order Squamata; family Colubridae; genus Pituophis; species Pituophis catenifer. The sequence goes on from NW_027256889.1 coordinate 26,590,518, forward strand.
ATTTCCAGTGTAGAAATACCCATTTGGTTAATTTCTATGGCAATTAAAGGAAATGTTAATACCAAGTAGAGTAATGTAGGATGATAAGAGTCAAAAAGGAACTTGGAAAATCATCTAATCCAGACACCCTTTTGCGATGTTAGCTCCACTATCTACAACTAATTATACAGAATCCCAAGAATTTCACCATATATAACATGAATGCAAACCAAGGGTGAAATTAAAAAAATTCCCCTACCAGTTCTGTGGGCGTGGCTTGTTGGGGGAGGTCATGTGACTGGGTGGGCATGGCCAACTTGACATCACTCACATCGAGGGGCTCCTCACCGGCCCCTCCCCTCCCAGCCATTCCTTGTCGCGAATGGCAGGAAAATGGGGAGGGGAATATTCCTGCCTACCATCCTTCCCTCAGCCTGTGCTGAGATTGAGGAATGGATGACAGGCAGGAAAATCCCCTTCCCCATTTTCCTGCCTTTCACAAAAACAGCTCCATTCTAGCTGCCCCCCCTCCCCCCTCCCTCCTGGGGACTACCTTAAAAGGGACAGGCTGCAGCAGCTCTGTTCTGAATGGAGGGAGAAAAGTTAGCATTCTCTCTGCTGCATTGAACATTGAATTCTGTGGAATATCGAGTGGCCGGAAGAGGTGAATGGCGACCGGCCGGGCGTAGGTGGGGCCAAGGAGGGCTAATTACTACCGGTTCGGCGAACTGATGCCGATAATCCTTAGCGGTTCTCCCGAACCAGTCCGAACCGGGAGGATTTCACCCCTGCTTCAAACTCAAGAGAATTCCCTACAGCAAGGTTCAGTTGGTTGCCCTGGCCTGAACACTACCATCTACTCACAATTATTTCTTCAGATGCCACATCTATATCTGCTTGTCTGTATATCTCAACAATTCCTTTGTGGGTGAACTTTTCAGAGCAATGCCTTGGCACTTCTCGCTCCACTTTCTCAATCATCTCCAATTCCTGTAAGCATGAGAATGACACAGACATGTCTCCAAGGAGGAGGATCGTTTCACACATGACATTCAAAGGTACGTATCTGATATGGGAGTCAAGATGTTTGGTGACAGACCAGCGGCTTCTGAAATAAGCTGCTGGCTTGTGACAGCCTGACCATTTTTGGCTTAATCAGACAACCCCAAAATACCACTCAAGGATAAGAAAAGTACCCGAAGTAGCCCCAACAACAGTAGGACCCATAAATCTAACTAAGCAGTGAAACAGATGAATGTCAACGCCTATCTCCCACCTGCAGAAGCAACTAAAACATGAATAATGGATCCACCTTGATTTTTTTACCCCTCCAAAGATTATCATAGCAATAGCAATAACACTTGGACTTATATCCCGCTCAGTGGTGAAATCCAATTTTTTTTACGACCGGTTCTGTGGGCGTGGCTTGGTGGGCATGATGTGGCTTGGTGGGCGTGGCAGGGGAAGGATACTGCAAAATCCGCATTCCCAACCCACTCCAGGGGAAGGATACTGCAAAATCTCCATTCCCACCCCATTCCTGGGGAAGGATACTGCAAAATCCCCATTCCCACCCCACTCCTGGGGGAAGGATATTGCAAAATCTCCATTTCCACCCCACTCTGGGGCCAGCCAAAGGTGGTATTTGCTGGTTCTCCGAACTGCTCAAAATTTCCACTACCGGTTCTACAGAACCTGCTGGATTTCACCCCTGATCCCGCTTCACAGTGCTTTATAACTCTCTCTAAGCAGTTTACAGAGTCAGTATATTGTCCTCAAACAATCTGGGTCCTCATTTTACCAACTTCAGAAGGATGGAAGCGCAGGTAGATAACCACCTGGATCAAGCTCTTAGTACCACCCGTAACAACTATATCACTAAATATTTCCAGGAGTTTTGGCTCGTGGCTGCAGAAATACAGGTAGTCCTCGGCTTACGACCACAACTGAGCCCCAAAATTTTTGTTGCTAAGTGAGACATTTGTTAAGTGAGTTTTGCCCCATTTTATGACCTTTCTTGCCAGAGTTAAGAGAATCAGTGCAGTGCAGTGGTGGGTTGCTCCTGGTTCGGTCCGGTTCTTGCGAACCGATAGTAAAAGCAGCGGGAGGTTCCGTCTATCCGGCTGGACGTCATCGTGGATGATCTGCGCATACGCAGAAGCTCCTGCACCTGCGCTCCCGTTGCGAACCGGTAGTAAAGGTAAGTAGAACCTATCCCTGCTGCAGTTGTTAAGTTAATAACAGAATTGTTAAGTGAATCTGGCTGCCCCATTGACTTTGCTTATCAGAAAGTCTCTCAAGAGATGATCACATGACCCAAGGACATGACAGCCATCGCAAGTACGAATCAACTGCCAAGCATCTGAATTTTGATCACGCGACTATGGGGATGCTACAATGGTCACAAGTGTGAAAAACGGTCATAGGTCACTTTTTTTCAGAGCCATTGTAACTTTGGTCACTAAATGAACTGTTGTAAATCGAGGACTACCTGTATTGATTTTTATATTTATTTATTCATTTGTATCCCGCCTTTATTCTTTTCACAAATAACTCAAGGTGGTGAACATATTCTACACTTTCCTCCTTCTACTGGTGGCAAGAGTCCCTTGAAAATAAAATGGGTGGCATATACATTTACTAAAATGAACAAACTTGGCTGCCAATATTAACTTTTGCAGATGGAGGAAATAAGACTGGATTTGTACCCGTAGCAAATTCTTACCCTTCCAAATACCGTATTTTTCAGAGCATAAGACGCACCTTTTTTCCCCCTAAAAGGGGGTAAAAATTTAGGTGGGTCTTATACACCGAATGTAGCCCCGCCCACCCACTGGCCCCCACCCTTTGGCCTCTGCCTTGCAGCAGTTACCTCCTTGCAAGCAAACAAGAAAAAACAGCTCCTTTCAGCTTCAGCACAGGCTAATTAGCACAAGTTGATTGGATTGGCCTCCCAACTCTCAACTGATTTGCTCTCAGCTGTTTTGCGCAGGGCTCTGCTGCTTGCTGCAAAGAGGTAAATTGCTGGAGCTGATTTTTTTTTCCTTATGCTAATCAAGCTATGCTGAAAACGAAAATGAAAGTAAAGCAGGCTGTTTGCTACAACAAGGCAAAATTGCTCAGAGGCAGAGGGAGATTTCTTTTTCTTCTTTTCCTCACCAAAAAAGATAAGTGTGTCTTATATTCCAAAAAATATGGTAATAAGGGCAGAGGGACCTAAACTTACATGTTTGTTCTTCTTGGCTCTCCACTCTGCTAATTCCTTGGAGGCCATCTCTAAAGAGTTCATCTGAACAAGTCTCCTTGGGGTGATTTTTCCAAGCACCAACTTGTGGAAGAGCTGGGGAAAACACACAAGCAAAAGATGTTTTGCACGAGAGCTGTGATTAAAACAATAATAGCTGGCCTAAAATAGCCTTATTTTCCTTTCCGTGAAAGAGTACAAGAAACCAGCAATGCCTCTGAAACAAATAGTCGTATAGATTGCAAACCAGGATCTGTAATACAATATTCTAGCAAATTGACTGGGTCAGCTGGCCTCTCACTGCCTTCTCTAGATTTCTCCAACTCAAAATGGCTAAACTTCTTTCTTTCAAATTGGTGGGTGGGCCCCCATTTGCATTTCACCATCCACGGACAGCAAGTCTTTTCTGTCCTGTGAATTGCCTTTATCTCACCCCCAGCCCACAAACACCCCTAAGTTGTGCTTAGCTGTAGAAATGTTAAGGTAATATTCGCTACTTATTCCAACACTGTTCAAGGATGGCCTCCAAATATGTCATATTTGTTTGTTTCAATCACCTATATAACCTTCCAGGAAAGGTTGGGAAGTGAGTCAACGTAATTAGTCCTCAACTTATAACCGATTGTTTAATGTTTGAAGTTTATTTTTGTTTATCTACTGTGTTTACCCCCAAAATAAGACCCTGTCTTATATTTTTTTTGAACCCTGAAATAAGCGCTTGGTCTTATTGCCATGCGCTCAAAAGCCCAATTGGGCTTATTATCAGGGGGTGTCTTATTTTGGGGGAAATAGGGTATTTATTTGATTAATATGTCACCCATCTCAGAATAACAGGGACCTTGTAGGTCATCTAGTCCAACCCCCCACCCAAGGAGAAGACCATACACCAGTAGTGGGTTGCCCCCAGTTCGCAAGAACCGGTAGTAAAGCTTGTGGGAGGCCCCACCCACAGCCCCGGATGTCATCATCAGCGATTTGCGCATGCAATCCTGTTGTGAACCAGTAGTAAAGGTAAGTAGAACCCACCCCTGCCCTACACCATTTCTGACAGATGGCAGATTGAAAGCTTCCAGTGATGAATCTCCCACAACTTCTGAAGGCAACTTCTGTTCCATTGGTTGATTGATCTCATGTCAGAACATTTCTCCTTATCTCTAAGTTGAATCTCTCCTTGACCACTTTCCATTCATTATTCCTTGTCTGGCCTTTGGGTGCTTTGGGAAGTAGGCTGACCCACTCCTCTCTGTGGCAGCCCCTCAAATATTGGAACACTGCTATCATGTCTCCCCTGGTCTTTCTCTTCACTAGGCTAGCCAGGCCCTGTTCCCGCAATCATTCTTCATATGTTTTAGTCTCCAGTCCTCCAATCATTCTGGTTACTCTTCTCTGCACTCTTTCCAGAGTATCAACATCTTTTTTATAGTGTAGTGACCAAAACTGGATGCTGTATTGTAGGTGTGATTTTATTATGGCTTTATAGAGTGGTATTAGTACCTCACGTGATCCTGATTGTATCCCTCTGTTAATGCAATTTAGGATTGTGTTGGCTTTTTTGGCTGCCGCTGCTCACTGCTGGCTCATATTTAACTGGTTGTCCACTAAGACTCCAAGATCCCTCTCACAGATGACTGTACTACTACATGTTTACTTTTGGTTTTCTCACTTTGAAAAGTGCTGCAGTTACAATGGCATTGAAAAAAGAATTACAACTGGCCCTGCAGTCACATGATCAAAAAGCATGTTATGATCATAGGTTGCAACACCTGGGATCATGTGATTGCCAGTTGTAACTTCCCAGATGGTTTCTGAGAAGCAAAGTCCATGGAAGTTCAGATTTGCTTAACAACTATGTGATTGACTTATCTGTAGCAAAAAAAAAAAGATAATAAAACCAGGTGTGACTCATTTAATGATCACATAGTTTAGAGATTGAAATTTTGGTCCCAATTGTGATCATAAGTCGAGGACTACCTGTAGAGGCAGCAAATGGACCAACACGGGTGACAGCAAATTTCATGCTGATACAGCTTTCTGGCAACTCAAGGATGATTACATATTACCATTACTCCTTGTTTAGCAACCACAGTTGGAACTGACAACTTGGTCATTAAGCAAAATAGTTGTTAAGTAGAGTTTTAAGAGTGCCTATAGTTCTATTTCAGCTTTTCTTTGCTTTACAGACTTGCAAAGGTCATAAATACAAGGACTGGCCATAAAGTTACTTTTTCATCACTGTCATCTGTGAGCAGTCATTAAACACAGAAGTTGCTAAATGCTCAGTACAGAGTTAAACCCAAGAATTGCATGAAAAGCTCATTTTAAACCTTACCTAAATTGCAAATTATATGATGCAAATTCTAGCAGAATTTGGAGGAGCCATAAGCCCTAAACCACAGCCTCCTTAGCCTTCCTTTTATACTATTTTGAATAAAAACTGAGCAAGAATAATTTATAATTTATAATTTATCTTATAATTTATCATTTGCCTCAATTATTGATTATTCTTATAACTTATAAGAATAATTTATCCTGCTCACTAGATATTAGTTTAAAAGTACCCTTTCTGGTTAAATGTAATTTTAAATGGAACAAAAAAAAAATGAATGACAGCCCAGGATGGTAATAAAGCAAAGCCATAGTTCCTTGCTTCATAGTTAAGATTCTCTTTAATGTTTTGAAATGAATTATGAGGCAACTTAGCTTGCATTTTTTTTTGTATTTATGACCTGGTTGTCTGTTGATTTCAGATTGAAGAGCAGACTGCGATACTTATTTTTATAAAGCCGATCCACACGGCCAAAATGTTTGAATATCTCTGTCTCCACTTTCTTTGCTATTTTCGATGCTATATTTTTCTGCACATCGATGTCAACGGAATCATTCAGCCTGAAATGCAGAGGCAGGAGATAAGTTGGTGTAACCAGTCAATCGCTCGCACCAAATAACATGCGTTCTTTTCATTTCCACCAAAAATTAACAAACAGACCATTTAGAATGCTGTTCTCTTAAGACTTTTCAATTAAACGCATTATTTAAAGATACTGGAAAACACCAAGGAAGAATCTTTGCTCTGGAGTTCTATGAATCTCCTCGGATCACCCTGGGGATGCCCTTTCTGTGATGTCCCGTTGCCTGGAAGCGGTACGGGCCTCGATGGGAAGAAACAGGTTCAGACTCAACCCATCCAAGACTGAGTGGCTATGGATACCGGCATCTCGTGATCTAGTGGCCCCGTCACTTGTGATGGGAGGGCAGGTCCCTCAGAAAGGGTCCGCAATCTGGGGGTCCTCCTGGATCCACGGCTATCTTTAGAAGATCATTTGATGGCCGTGACCAGGGGGGCCTTCGCACAGGTACGCCTGGTGCACCAGTTGCGCCCTTTCCTAGATCGGGATGCCCTTGCCACAATCACTCATGCCCTTGTTATGTCTCGGTTGGACTACTGTAACGCCCTCTACATGGGGCTGCCCTTGAGATGCACCCGAAGGCTACAGTTAGTCCAGAATGCGGCCGTGCGGGTTGTTACGGGGGCTTCTCATTACTCCTGTGCGACATCTCTCCTGCACGAGCTGCACTGGCTACCAGTGGTTCTTCGGGTTCATTTCAAGGTGCTGGTGCTCACCTATAAAGCCCTACATGGCTTAGGCCCGGGGTACCTGCAGGATCATCTCCTGCCATCCTCCCATCATCTGGTGTGCTCACACAGAGCGGGCCTCCTCAGGGTGCGTTTAGCCGGACAATGTCGGCTGGTGGCCCCCAGGGGGAGAGCATTCTTTGTGGGAGTGCCGACCCTCTGGAATGGGCTGCCCACTGGCCTCAGGACAGCCCCTGACCTCCTCTCCTTCCGCCGCAAATTGAAGACATGGCTTTTTCACCAAGTGGGCTGAATCCGTAGGGGTGATTTTTAATAATTTTAATTAAATTTTTAATTAATTTTAACTAATTTTAAATTGACTTTGATGTTTATGTAATTTTTTTTGGCCTCCTTCTTGTAAGCCACCCTGAGTCCTTCGGGAGAAGGGCGGCATATAAATTACATAAATAAATAAATAAATAAATAAATAAATAAATAAATAAATAAATAAATAAATAAATAAATAAATAAATAAATAAATAAATAAATAAATAAATAAATAAATAAATAAATAAATAAATAAAATCAAGCAGAGGCCAACTCAAGCTACCACTCAATTCTAAAGCATACTAGATGAATGTTGGTGATCCTCCTTTTCTTAACCTATCTCAAAAAGCATCTTCATGAAGAAGGGATGCTATTTATACTATCACATGTGTAAGTAAAACAAATGGGACTTCAATTTGCCACCATTGTAAAGTGCTACTGTATTAGCAAAATAGAAACATAGAAGGAAATGTGTGCTAATTCAAGTATCCTTTGAAGTGTCTGGTTCTCAGCAAACTTTATCAAAATTTCTATCGCCAACTGATAGACTTCTTTCTATTAAGACAATAATTCTTTCTTGAAGACAGTAATAGTATAATCTCCAGCGCACACCGTTAAATAAGTAAGTTCTTCAGTGAGCGTTGATTATTGGTTTTTGGGTCCTGCATTTGATTCCACACATCAATTCATTTTTAAATGCCATTTTTTTTTTAATTTGATTTTTATTATAACATATAGTGATACAATCGGTACATTTTCGGTTCATTGGTGCAATTATATACATATATACATCTACATGCATTATTACTTGTCTTTTATTTGATATTGTTTCTTGAAGCTAGATTTAATTTCAAAACACTTAAAGATAATAATGCTCAACTCTCTAAGACTAAATATAATACTATTCATATAGATTTTGTTAATTAGTTAATATTTAATATTAATCTCTATTACCTTCTTTATTCCTTTTCCCCATCCATTCGTATCACATGTCCCATGCCATTATTTATCGAATTTGAAATCCCAATTTGATTAATAATGGTAATTAAAATTAATTTCATCAAGTTTGTCCTCTTGTATACCAAGGATGTCCAGCCATATTGACCTACCTTTTCTGGAGGGTTTCTGTCAAGGCTTCCATAACTTTAATGCGACTTTGTTCTTGAGAGAGCCAAGACCTAGGTATTGGTTTGGGAGTCTTTTTTGGTGTTATCTTCCCTTTTGTTCTGCAGTCTTTTAAAATAATAGAAAAGACTTGAGACAATACAACAGAGGAATTCGCTGAAGGAAATTTGAGGAAGGCCTATTACTTCCTTGCTAAAAGCTCCGCTCTTTGGCAATTTGTATGTACGCATTTAGCAAATAGAAGAATGCCTCCTAACTTCTCAAAAAAAACCAAAACTTCATTCTCAACCTTCCAATCGGTTTAATGAAATTTGCCTCAACTGAGATATCTTGTGTGGAGACAGGTACCAATTCAAAAGCTCTCTCTAATTATCAACCCAGATTCAAAAATTAAAATAATCTCAGAACTAAATGAGAGGATTAGGTTGGGGCACTTTAGTTCTTTGTACTTGTTTTCCAGTAATAAAAAAGAACTTGCTGGAAAGCCGCGTTTTTCAAATTGGCATCTTTAAAATAGGTGGACATTGACTCCCAGAATTCCTCAGACACCGTGCTGGCCAGGGAATTCTGGGAGTTGAAGTCCACACATTTTAAACTTGCCAAGATTTGGTCTGTGACCGCAAATAAAAGTTATTATTATTATAACTTGCCAAGTTTGAAAAACACTGCTGTAAAGAGATTAGAGCAGAAATTCAAATTGACATTCCAAATCACAAAAGATTGAAAACAGAAATTATTGAGCTTGTTATCTGAAGCACCTCTTAATTCCACTTCTCCGCTTCAATTTTCCTGGACTTCTCTTTTCTTCTGAAAATTCCAAGCTTTGCTTTCAAGCTCTGGGAAACAGGAGTAATTACACCTCTCTTTGTCTATGTGACATGAAGATGTGGATTCTAACTTTTCTGACTTAGAAGCTCGCAGGCTGCCATTCACCTCCAGTGCAGTTACTAATGCTTTTTACAAGATACCGGCCCTGAATTTAAATCACACAGAATTTCGTATTTTTCCATATACATTTCTAACTGATTCTAGAAATAAAACAGAGGAGTTTAAAATGAATGAACCGAATGAAATGCATTAAATGCATGACCCATTAATGCATGACAGATATTCTTCAGAGCCTATCAGGGCTTTCAACATTTTATAGACCATAATGAACACTCCTGAATTATTGCTGACATTGCAAAAAATATTCTAGCAAGAAGGATGTTATCTTCTTCATAGCTCTTTCTTCAGGGAAGCTGTTTCACCAACAGCTGCCCCTTCAATACCTCCCTCAACGTGTGTGTGTGTGTTTGTGTGTATCCTCATAATCTGTAAAACATTGTATATGAGGAAGACATTTTTTCAAGATATTAATCCTTAGCCAATCATGACTTTGGACCAGCATCTAAAAACCTTCTCCCACCCAACAAGACAGTCTTGCCCATCCCATAAATTATCCCATTACTGTATTGCGATGGATCAATCTGAGAGCTCTTATAGGTTCTATTTGCTCTTTATGACCAATAAATTTCACAATTCACAGTTGATCGTCAGTGTGATAGAGGGGACAGGCCCACAGCAAGCTGACATTTGTTCAAACTCTCACTCCATCATAAAGCTTATCACGCAGGTCCCCAGGGCAGGCTTTAAAAACACCAATATGTCTACAGACAATTTCGTTTGCGCCCTCCAGGCTCTGCGCGGAACGGGATGTTTAATTAAAAAATAATCGTAAACAAAATTAAGGAAGAAATGGGGAGGTTATAAACGAAAGCACCAGCTTCTAGCATCATCCATATTTCAAAATAATGCCTGTGGGGGCCATAACATTCCTATAAAATAAAAATAAATGGGGTTATTTTGTTTGGAAATCTGCCTCTTTGCTGAGAACTACAGGAAAAATAAGCTGCGGAGCCAAATGGTGTATTCTGCAATATTGGTGGGAAGCATCCTTAATTTTTTATTTTTCGTTTTTTAAAACTGGAAGCCAGCCATGATAGTTGTGGGTAACATACCAAAATGCAATTTCAAAATTCCTAGTGTTGTCACCAGCCCTTGAACTGGGAGTCATTGATAATGGGCTTAACCTTAATCCACTCTATTAATTTGCCCCTGAACAGATAAAATAAACAAACCCTCAACTATCCAACAGTCTCCTTTCTACTACAATATGAAGGACTGAAGTGTCTATGGAGATTCTCAGTCATCCAGGTCATGGTTGTCCCAAAGGTGCTTTTTCAAAAGGCAAATGGACTTTCTTTGTCTTTTCTTTGAAGACGTTTTTGCTTCTCATTCAAGAGGCTTCTTCAGTTCTGACTGAATGGTGGAGCATGAAAGGATTTATATTCCTTGCAGTCCTCTGGTCACTAGCACTAAGTTACTGCAAGGAATATAAAATGCTTCCATTCTCCACCATTCAATCAGAACTGAAGAAACTTCTTGCATGAGAAATGAAATGTCTTCAAGGAAAAAAAAAAAGAGAGTTCAGTTGCCTTTTGAAAAAGCACCTTTGGGAAAGATTGAAGTCAGAACTGATATCTGAAAGCATAAGACACATTTATTTTTTTATAAGATGCCCAGATCCCTTGGCTGGTTATAAATACTATAAATAAATAAACTAGCAGCAACGTACCTAAACACTCTGTTGCTAAACAGAGTCTATCTTCTTTTTTCCTCTTTGAAGAGAGCCTGGTATCATTGCCTTCACGTTTCTTGCATTACAGGAATTATGACAATCATGCAAGGAAAACAACCAGGATTAAATTAATGGCCTCTTGCAGATTTGAATTCGAATTAAATTATCCATTGGATATTGTCATTATTAGTATGGAGGCCACAGTTGCATAGGAGAATGAGTTGCATTAATCCATGGATTGTTTAACTATTGCCATTGTTAGAAGCAGTACGAGTTCACAGACGGAGCTACTCGAGACAGTAACTTGGAAGCAGCAAAGAACTTATTCACATAGTTGCAATACGGGTGCACACAATGTGGGCCCAGCATGAAGTGTTCACCAGCTTTTTATTCCCTTACACAAGGTCACCCCCACCCCCTTTGGCACAGCATCCTATCAAAGACAACTACCTTATATGGTACTTACTCCTCCCTCCCCCCAAGAGCCCTCTCACCTGTGTCCTATCTCCAGTTTAACAGTTTAACCATAACCTAGTTTTTCCTAGCATAGGCTCTATTTTTATCTTTGTGTTTCCTCTATTTGCGGTGTCAACTGATATTTAATTGTTAGCTGCTTATCTAATATCGAAACAGCTCAGAATTTTCCATGTAGAACATAGGTTAAGCATTTACTTTAGAAACAATAACAATTCTATTTTTTTTTAAATAAATGAAACTACCCCAGAAGGCTGGTCCTGCCCTGTGTGCAACACCTAATGGAAATACACACTGAGGTGGAGATTTCAAAAGACTTTATTCTGCACAAAAGAAGGACAAGGGAGGATCACTCCTACTCGGTCTGTATAAAGGCCATGCCTTAAACAGTACATTTTTAAGGATTTATTTCCTCACAAGCCCCGTAAGTCATCCCCTAAAAGACCAATCCAGTTTCATCCCCTATATTCAGCAAATCAATATATAATTAATCATCATTTTAAAAATTCCTAGCATTTACTATCCCAAAGTTCCCTTTTTTATGAGGTCACCTTGTGGTGACCTCAGTTGTGGTCATGAAGTCAAAAACTACCTTCATAGCAGTGGTGAAATCCAATTTTTTTTACTACTGGTTCTGTGGACGTGGCTTGCTGGGCATGGTGTGGCTTGGTGGGCATGGCAGGGGAAGGATACTGCAAAATCTCCATTCCCTCCGCACTCTGGGGCCAGCCAGAAGTGGCATTTGCCGGTTCTCCAAACTACTCAAAATTTCTGCTACTTGTTCTTCAGAACCTGTCAGAACCTGCTGGATTTCACCCCTGCACCTTACCCCATGGCAACATTTGGGGTTTCATCAGAGCAAGCATTTCTGAGGGTTTTACTGGCCAAGCTGTTTTCATTACCCCACTTATGCATTAGCAACTGATTGCAAAAGATCTGAAAAGCAAAAACAAAAATTTCTGGCAGACGTGAAATTTTTACAGGAAGGGGGTCTTTGAACCTTTCCTTCACTAGGAATTTCTAAATAAATCAATATTGGTTGTACAACAAACAAGAACCCATCAAACTTTCAGATATTGAAAAGAAACAAAGCAAGGGAATTTTGCTATTGTGCTTTGAAAATTATTTCATAGCAATGAGTCCTGGAAAGTATGTTCAAAATAAATGATTTTGTTATATAAGTACTCTTTTGGCTGAATGCTCTGGTTTTGAACCTGAGAATCCATTCAAGACCACCAGAAAGATAAGGAGGAAAAAAATGAACCAATAAATGATCAATACATTAGTTATTGCATTGCTGAGAGGGGTCTTTTTTTCTGCAACATCAATTGCTCTCGGTGGAAATTTATTCTTCTTGGAACAAATTATTAATTTTTTGCCTGAATGATGCATGCATTCTATTCCATCTTCCGTCATTCACAGATGTTTTATTCTGTCATTTATTCAATTACTAGCTGAATACCCATGCTCAGCTACGAAACTATATGATCGGACTTGATAAATAGACACAGCTTGAAAATTAATGAAAATTAACGATTGGCCTCTCCTCTCCCCTTCTCTCCCTCAGGCTTGCCGCACAGAGGCCTCTCCTATCCTATCCCCTTCTCTCCCACAGAAGCCTCCCCATCCTCTCCCTCAGCCTTACCCCACAGAAGCCTCCCCTATCCTATCCCCTTCTCTCCCTCAGGCTTGCCTCATAGAAGCCTCCCCTATCCTATCCCCTGCTTTCTGCTGTGAAAGTAAAAGTGAAACTCCTCTCCTCTGCTTGTGTTTTGCATTTGGAACAGATTTCTTTTCAGGTGGGGAGGGGGAATAGAACTCCTTAGCATCAGAGGGCTGTTTGGAAAGTGAAACAGTATTTGCTGTGTGAGCAAGAAGGAGACAGGAAGGAGCCTGGCTGTGGCTTAGCTCAACTGTTCTCTAGTAAAGCTGCTTGCTGCTGTGAAAGTAAAACTGAAACTGAAATTCCTCTCCTCTGCTTGTGTTTTGCAACAGATTTGTTTTCAGGTGGGGAGGGGGAGTAGAACTCCTTAGCATCAGAGCGTGTTAATATAGGAAATACTAATGCTCTGATGGTCATTTCAAAAAATCCTTTCTTAGTGAGCACCTAGAAGCCAAGAGGAACATACGTGGCAAATTTCAAGTTTTTAGGCTTCACAGTTCTGGAGATTTTGTGATGATGCGTATGTGGTATTTTGCTTTTATATATATATATAGATTCCATGAAGTTGCAAAGGAAGATGAAAAATAACAACACTGAAAGAAACTATGGAATGATTCACCTCAGCATTTGAAGAATCCTCCAGTTCTGTAAGTCTTCCCAATCTGGACTTTTTCTGATTAACACTGGGGCTTCCAAGAAGCTTCACTAGTGACCCAAACAGTTCCTGGAGGAAAAAAAAAAACCCACACAAAATCAAAATTCAAAAGCCTGATCAAAATTCAGACACTTGACAACTGACTTGTATTTATGACTGTTGCAGTGCCCCAAGGACATGGGATCACCTTTTGCAACCTTCTGACAAGCGAAGTCAATGGGGAGTCATTCACTTTGCAACCATGTTATTAACTTAACAATAGCAGTGATTCGCTTAACAGTTGTGGCAAGAAAGGTCATAAAATGGGGCAAAATTTATTTAACAACTGCCTTATTTACCAACAGAAATTTTGGGTTCAATTGTGGTTTACCTATGTAGTAAAAATTGTCTTATAAAAAATTCTTCTGAATTATTTTAAAACTAAATAATCACAAAAAGAGCAACGTTATTTTAAAGGGCAATATATTAGTACTATAGATTGTAAATTTATGTTGTTTTGTAAAAAAAAAAAAAAACCTCGGTAAATATACGACTTTAGGGAAAGAGGAAATTTTAAGTTTCTAGACAGCAAGCTTAAAACAGTTCTAGTGGATCCAGAAGTAAATGCCTGGGTGAGTAGCTTTGGATTTTTATCATTTTTATTATAAGTACCTGTTTCCTGCATCTGTGAATCTTAACAGACAAGGATGTCAAGACTCATCTGTTTCAAAGCTTACACATGAAAACACCCTTAACAATTCTCTCTGTTCTTTCACCTATAACATAAATATAACATGTACAGTACAGGTAGTCCTCAATTTATGACCTTAACGGAGCCTGCCCATTAGCAGGTTATCACATTTTATGACTCTTTTTCCAATTATTCCAATTATTCTCTATGGGATGTTTTTGCCATTAACTGGAAGTAAATGCCAGGTTTTGACCAAAATATCGTTAAGTTTTGGTAACATGATCATGGGAAGCTACATTATCCTATACATAAGGATTTGCTTAACAGAGCCACCACAAAAAAAATCATAAAATTGGATCGATCATGTGATGATCTCCTTAATGAACAGCATGACTTACAAAAGTAATTCTGACTCAATTCTAGCCATAAGCTGAGGACTATTTGTGAACATTTGGCTCTTTAAATTGTTTTGGAACTTTTGCCTCCAGATGGGATCATTGTTGTCATTGTAACCCCAAGACCACTAGGAACTCGTAATTTCAGAATTTGCACTCTAGAGATAGCAATTTGAAGCTGGAATAAGAACATCTGTGCTGCACACTGAGCAATTTCTCCAGTGGAGAAGTTTAATCAAAGGCAGTTCCTATCTATTATGCTGCAAAAAGAAAAGGAACTTACGTAAAGGACCATTTTTACGCTCCGAGACTGACACAGCGGAAAGCTTTCTTCTTCCTTAGAAAGAACATACAAATCTTAAGTTATCTTTTCAGATTAGTTTTATCTCTTTTTTAGTGACCAGTTTACACAAAAGGATCATCTCCTGATCTTTTTTCCCTCAAATCCATCATCAAAATCAAGCACAAACATGCTTCTGACTATTCCATTCAGCATACCGTGTTTTCCCAAAAATAAGACCCTGTCTTATATTTTTTTGAACCCCAAAATAAGCACTTGGCCTTATTTTCAGGGAGGTCTTATTATTTTGGGGCATGTGGAGCAAGATGGGGCTCCTCTTGCCATCTTACCTGATTTCCAGCTCTGCGTTTAAATATTTTTGGGGATGTCTTATTTTCGGGGAAACAGGGTAGGTCCAAATAAAGATATTTCCTAGACTAAATTTCCCTTCTCTGGAAGTTGGGACTCAAATTTGCATCTAAGAAATGGCACATTGAATTCTCCATTGGAGATCTCTTTTACCAACCAAACGTAGGCTAAACCTGAACAGAGAAACAAGTACTAGAATGTTTATGCTGATGAGTAAGATTAACATATTTTGGTGAGTGTGTTTTGTGATAAAGACCCAGCTTTTATTATTTATGCGATTTTTGGCATTTAGGATTTTAAGCAGGGGTGGGCTTCAGCCAGTTAGGACCGGTTTGGGCAAACTGGTTGTTAAAATTCTGCCCAGTTTGGCAAACCGGCTAATCCCACCATTGGCTGGCCCCGCCCCCACCCATTTTTCGGCCTGTTTTTCAGCTGTTTTTGACCTGTTTTTCAGGCCATTTTCCAGACTGTTTCTGGCTGTTTTTCGGAGTGTTTTTTGGTCATTTTCCGGGCTGTTTTGGATGTTTAGTATTAGTAAATAAATAGAGAGGGAAATTGAGTCAAAGGCCTCAACAAGGTAGAACTTCCCTCTCTATTTATTTACTACTACTGAACATCCAAAATGGCCCAAAAATGGCCCAAAACCCAGCCTGAAAATGGCCTGAAAAATGGCTGAAAACAGCCTGAAAAACAGCCCAAAAAATGGCCCAAAAAACAACCCATGAAACAGCCCAGAAAACGGCCTGAAAAATAGGCCAAAAAATGAAGATTTCAAATCTTCAATTACCTCTCTTGAAGCTGTACAACAATCTGGATTTGAAAGGGGAAGAGGAATTTGTAGCTTGTGTGGGAATACACTTCAGACCTCTCAGTACCTCATATCCATTGTGCTTTTTCCTGCCCCTCTGCACAAACTTTTTAAACATTTGAGGGCAAACATAAAGTGAGTCTTCACCCCTTCTGAATTTGGATTATTACACAACCATATGAAATAGTATAAAATTGCACTATTAAGCACACTAACACTTGGACTATAGCAAGGCTTTGTGAAAAAAAAATTGATATAAATCCCCATACCCCATATATAGATTATGTTGAACAAATGTAATGTCTTTGGGTTGATTTAAAGCCAAGATATGAAAAGAAGGAAAACAAGAAAACTTCATCAAAAACTTGAATTGCCATCATGTTGTCTTTTGAAAGCCCCGTTTCCTTCTTTGCTCCAATTACAATTTCTGTACTAATAAACTTTTAGAACCAATTCTGAAAAAATAAGCTTGAAAGAGGGTCAAAAATCCTTCCACCCACTTGGACCTTTTCCTCATATCAGTACCTCTCTTTGTAAAACAGGTTGTGCTTTAAAACACACATCTGTCTCTAGCACATTTAGTTGGACAATAAGCAGACTCTTTGGAAAGAAATCAAGGAAAGGAGGAACAAAAACCAAGAGACACCCCCCCCCCAAATGTAATGGGGTGGGGTAGGGAAGGAATCTTAAGTATCAGTGTAAAAGTCCCTTTTTTCCATTGATAACAATTCTAGGATAAATCAGATCAATAATAATGTCTGTCCATGTATCTCTCCTGCTCAGCTTTTCCTCATTATCTGACTATTCCAGAATATAAATAAAGAGAATGGAGGACAATTCTTGTGATTGAGAGAACTTTGTGTCTATTTTTAGGGCCAGAATGATCACAGCTCAATGACAGAGCATAGATATTGCATATTCAGGCAAAGCAGAGCTGAGGAAAACTTCTGTTGAGATCATTGTGAACTTCTTCTCATAAATTATGGTCCATGAAGGTGGGGAGATTAGTGATCCTTAGATGCCTTTCTATATTTTTATGCATAAAGCATGTTTCTATTAGAGTCCTCCTTCATAGATATGTTACTCAGGATAATCTGTAATATGTTTTTTCTTTTAAGGAGACAAAAGCACAGATCCCTATAAAGGGTATTAATTTGCCCATTTTTGACAGCGTTTTTTAAGCTTGCAATCCTAAAATGTGTGGACTTCCAGAATTGCCTGGACAGCATTCTGGAAGTTGAAGTCTACATATTTTAAAAGTTGCCCAATTTGAAAAACACTTATCTATCAGAACATCTAGCTCAGGGATATCCAACCTTGGCAACTTTTAAGACTTGTGGACTTCAAAATGGGCGGGGGCAGGGCCAGCCAGTGGTGGGATTAGCCTGAACTGGTCCAAACCGGCTGAATCCCACCTCTGCCTTTGAGGTGAGTGGCTGGGAGGCAGGGCTGGGTGTGATGAGTGACGTCGAGTTGGCCATGCCCACCCAGTCACATGCTCACCTGTCCACACCTACCCAGCCAGTCCTTAGGGCAGAGAACCGGTTGTTAAATTATCTGAATCCCACCACTGATCTTAAGCATTTAAATGTAATTGTCTCACAAAACCTAGGAAAGCAAATAATGACTTTAAATACTGGCACTAATAATGGATAATGTAAAAGATTGTTAAAACTTAACTGTTAACCAGGGGCATATGCAAGGAACTCAAGAGTCAAAATGGAAGCCATAATTATGTGATCAATGTTGCCATCTTAACTTTTTTTAATATATACACACACAAACACACACACATACCCTGTTGTTAACCAAAGGTGGGAGCACAGAAAGAGAGTACAAAGGTAGTCCTTAACTTATGACCTTTTGTTTAGCAACTGCTCAAAGTTACAACAGCACTGAAATAAGTGACTTATGATCAATCCTCAGACTTATGACCATTGCAGCATATTGGTTATCTTAAAGCACCTTTATGATATACCAGAAGCATTGCTGAGCAGAGGAAGAGAGAAGGCAATGTATTTCTGGATTTAATGAAGGTGGCTTTAAACAGTACTTCCTTTTGTATCAGAGGTGAGACAACTGTCTCTGATATAATGGCGACATGTTTTGTGGGGGTGCCGGTTCCAGGAAAATTTTTATTTGAGGAACCACGCATTACAATAGAACCAAATAATTTTAATTTGTCACATGTTATTACATTATTTGGGAGTTCACAAAGATCAACTAAATGGACTAATCAGAAGAAACTGGTGATTGAAGTTAAAACGATATTACCAGCATATGATTGTGTGATTTATAAACACCCTGAGAAACGACAAGAGAAGGTGATATATGTTCCTGTGCCTACTGAAAAAGTGTTTCACTGTTTGGAAATGGAGGAAGTGGAAGCTATTAGCCAGGTTCTGAATTTACCTAAAGGTTGGTTTCTCTTTTGTGGATTGTATGCTTATGCATATATCCCTGCACATGCCATAGGTGGTCCTTGTACTATTGGCCGTTTTAACTACTGTTATGGCTGTTGCACATTTAAAAGACATAAATTATAAAACAGAGTTTTACTATGAGATGATGCATGAAAGTTTATATCATACTGATCGTGTTCCTAAGAAGGTGGTGACCAAGGTAACTACACATGGTTCACATGTTGGTTCACATGTGGGCTGGGAAGAAGAGACTTGTAATATTTTTGTCAAAATTGATGGATTTTGTGGTGCAAGGTTAGCCCTTGTGTATACAAGCTGAGGCTGCAATTGCACCTTCAGTGGAGGAGAGTAGAGAATTAACCTTTGGTGGGGCATTGTTGGTGAGTAGTCCACATCAGGAAAGTACAAACCTGATGCAGAAAGCCAAAAGGGTGGTGCACCAATATTACAAGTCTCTTCTTCCCAGCCCACATGTGAACCAACACTCCTTTGGCTATACCATCTTCCACTGCTACAGACAAGTGGAATATTTTTCTTAAACCAGGCAAGCTCAACACTGGAGCCTGTATCATTACTTTCTTCAACTCTTCAAACCTTCCTTCCAAACAACTTCCTATAGCTTTTCATCAATAAATACTCAACTCTCCCCACTTCGGAGGAATCACACCACACCTCTATAAACCATTTCCACAAGCTTCAGAGAAATACAAAGCTTGATCTAATTCACAAGTCACAAATCTAAATCACAAATCTATACAGACTAACTTACCGGTAACTTGCTAGCCAGACCAAAAAGTCCATCTTTACCTTCTACCAGTAAGTAATTCTTCCCTTAAGGGAACATGCCTTATCTGGGTAACACTAAGCTAAAATAACATAGTCCGCTATACACCAGGCTATTCAATATCCAGGCCATCCTAGAAATCTACTTCTCAGCATTCAAAATCATTCAAAATGCACAGACATAAAGACATAAAAGAGGGTGATAAAAAGAACACCTTCAAAAAGTAAAAGAAATCACCTAATAGAGGTACTCCGGGTCTCTATTCCAAAAAATATTTGTTCCAAACTTTCAATGTCACTTCTCTATTATATAAATTCATTTAAACACCTCAAACATTTCACAAAAAGAAATAAAATCAAAACTCAGAGCAAGACAGGAAATATATCTGCTTAACTGCCATATGCAGTCAGAAACAATGCTGCAGGATCAAGTCACCCATTCGCCCCTCCTTTCTCTCAAACAAACTCAGCAAAGGAAAAAAAAATGTGTAAAAGGGAAAACAAACCACATCTCCCCCCCCCTTCCTACTTCTCTTGTTCAGAACAAAAAGAAAGGGGAAATATAGGGAGGAAAGATACTACTCTTGTCTCCATTTAACATCGTAAATATCTCTTTCTAATCCCACTTCTTCGTAGGATATCTCTCTCATCTCTCTTTCTCATTCAAACACTTGCTAATACCTTCATAACAGCAACAACAACAACAACAAACCAACCCTTGCCACTTACTATTTACAAAAGGAGATCTCTGGGGGGTTCAGCGCACAGGCATTCACAAGTGTCAGGATCACCTTACCACTCCTGTCTGAGGGCTTTCCACACACACACTCATATTTATTCTGCAATCAGATCTTTTAGTGTACACTAACACACACATATGCTTTTTCCCTGCCAACCAGTAAGCATAATATTTTAGGGAGCTTTATTATTATTCTCAGTATTATTATTATTATAGTATTCTAATAATACTATTATTATTCTTACAATCCAATGAGCTCTATTTTTTAAACAACTCTCATTACACACAAATGTCTTCACACATACATACCATTTAACAACAGTTGCAAACCTGGAATAAAACCTAGGAAAGTTTTATCCCTTCAGATTCCCATTTTGCTTCCATCCTGGGCATCTTATAGCTTATTCCTCAAGCAGTGGAAAACTTCAGGATGTGGTTTCTAATCAAAAACATGATTTCGGGCCCACCACCCGTTTTCCACAGCTCCAAGCTCAAATCAAGAAGTTCACTTAATTTGCCGGCACACACATCACTATCACATCACATTAATCAAAGACAAATTATTTACATTTAACTTCAGGTAGGAAGAACAATAAACCTTTTCTTCTTTACCCTCATTCTTTCAGAGTTTTTTTTTTTTTTTAATTTGATTTATATGCCGCCCTTCTCCGGAGACTCAGGGCGGCTTACAATGCATTAAGCAATAGCCTTCATACTTTTGTATATTTATACAAAGTCAGCTTATTGCCCCCACAAACTGGATCCTCATTTCACCTACCTTAGAAAGGATGGAAGGCTGAGTCAACCTTGAGCCTTGGAGAGATTCGAACCAGCAGGAAATTGCAGGCAGCTGTGTTAATAACAGGGTGTGTAGACCACTGTACTATCAAGGCTCTTTTCTGCCTCATCCACCCATAACAGCATAAAGCAAAATCATCCCTCCAGATATTTCTTATCTCTTTATAAGAGAAAGGGATAGGGGGGACATAGAAGGAGTTTCCCTATATTTCCCTCCGTAAATTCCTCAGGATCCTTAACAACTATCGGGGCCCCATAGTTACTTATCTATTTATAGCTAAAGCCGATACTTCCCTCCTTGAACTCCTCTTCCCTTAAAAAAAATCCACTCAACACGCTTAGCCTCTGGCCACTCCAGTCTCCCAGATGGAACCACAGAGGAAAGCTCAACGTGAGTACTAATCACGTCTAATGCATCTCAACATGCCACACAGCACCAGACATTCAAGGAGTCAGACCACCCCAGCGAGACATCCCATAAGTACCCCGTACTTATACTCACTCTGGGTCAGTGCACTGTATTCCTGGTCCCACGTGGCTCAGACTTCCCTGCTCAGTTGTTCAGGTCTCTGTCACATCAGTTTAAAGAAGAACAATTCCCTCTGGAAAAGAACCACCCGGTCCGGACCGTTAAAATTAGTGGGGGTACCCACCGGCCCTCAGGTAAAAATTCCACTCCAGAAGGACGTCTTCAAGTCCCATCCGGGCGCCAATTGTCAGATGCAGAAATCAGCATTACCATTTAATAAGTGAAACAGAGAGCATGAACAAGAAACAACAGCAGATTTATTATGAACTTTTGCAAAAGGATTCCTTCCTGGGTGGAAGGAACACTGGCCACTTCGGTTACACGAGTTAAATGCAGTTTTCAGGATACAGAAGCCCAATACAACAGGATACAAACGGTCCACCAAGGAATTGGTTTCAGGTCTTATATAACATATTTGGCACATGTTCTGCCCTGGAAATTCCCCTCCAACAATACCCTTCGAAAATATCCTACACAGATATTTCCATGCTAAATGGTATCGTCAATTGTAGGCTTTTCCTCAGGCTCATTTCAGAATGTTACCAGAACATCCATTTCCTCAAAAATATGCATCATATATCCTGCAAAACAAGCATCTCAGGAACAACACAGTTTCCTTTCTTATGTCCTCACTACCAAGTTATATAATCAGGTTATATCAGGTAAAACATGGCATTTAAAATGGCGTTACTCAGGTTATGCTTTTTACAGGAATAATTCTTATTTCTCTCCATCCCCATGGATGGGTGTTTGGCAACCAGCATGGACGAACAATGGCTGCATTGTCCCAGGGTTGGTGTAATAATCATTTGGGATGTCAATGGAGTTTCTCCATCATCCAGGTGTCATGGTTGCCCCAAAGGTGTTTTCCCAAAGGCAACTGGACTTCTTGGGGTTTTTTCCTTGAAAACATTTTGCTTCTCATTCAAGAAACCAGAACTGAAGCAGCTTCTTTGGATGAGAAGCGAAACATTTTCAAGGGGAAAAAAACAAGAAAATATAGTTGCCTTTTGGAAAAGCACCTTTGGGACCATCATTTCAGACCTTCCCAGCCAGATTTCAACAAGCAAAATCAAGGGGAAAAGCCACATTCATGACCACATGGTTCACTTAACAACTGCAGAGATTTTACTTAACAACTACGGCAACAAAAGATCATAAAAATGGGCCTGACTCATTTAACTTGCTTAGCAAGAGAAATTCTAGTTCCAGTTGTGGTCATAAGTCAAAGACTATCTTTATATTTTTAGATTGTCTTACTACTATTCCTAGATTTAGAATCTGGTCACATTTGATGCAGCCTAGAATCAGGGGTGAAATGTAAAATTTGTTACTACCGGTTCTGTGGGCGTGGCTTGGTGGAAGGGCGGGGAAATGTGACTGGGTGGGCGTGGCCAACTTTTTTAAAAAAAAAAAAACTTTTCAAAGCATTTTTTCTAATGCTTTGAAAAGCCCCTGATGATCGCGCAACTCAGCTGGGATCGTCAGAGACTTTTCAAAGCATTTTTTTAACCACCTCTTTGGCCAAGAGGTTGCAGAAAAAAATGCTTTGAAAAGTCTCTGATGATCCCAGCTGAGCTGCGCGATCATCAGAGGCTTTTTTTTTTTACTTTTAAAAGCATTTTTTCATCGGAAGAGGTTGTAGAAAAAATGCTTTTAAAAGTAAAAAAAAAAAAGCCTCTGATGATCGTGAGGCTCAGCTGGGCATGGGGGGGGGGCACAGGGATTTTGCTACTGGTTCTCTGAACCGGTAGCATTTCACCCCTGCCTAGAATGCACAGGGGACATTTTCCTAAATTGAATTGTTACCCTCCATAAAGAGAATAACTATAATCATACTCCCATAGAAATGTTTTCTTCTGCTGGCGGACAATCCATATTTTCTTCTTCATCATTGAAGAAACAGACTTCTTTGTCTTCCACTGGCATTGTTGCTTCTTTGATCTCAGTGTGTATGAAGGCTCCATCGTTATCATCTGGACATGTCTGATTTGCTAAATTGCCATCCGATAGTAAACATTCAGCACCGTGATCTGAAAGGCCATCATCTCCACATATCAAATATCCAGCCATTTTTTCATCAGCTACACACCCCGGAGCTTCATCGTATCGAATTTCATTATTTTTTAGCAGGAGCCAGAATCTCTCTCTATTTTTACTGCTATCTCTGCTATTACTTTCCTCCTCTTCAGGGGTCACTTGATCTTCACAGATCTTGTCAGTTAATGTGCTCAGACTGAGACCCATCATTTCCTTTATTGGCAGCTTAATTTCACTCTTGTTGGAAGTTAGAGTTTCTGGATCTAACTTAAGATTGATTTCTGAGAACGATGAGAGCAGTTTGGATACCTGGCATCTGCCTCCTTCATGAGATTTTTTATCAGTCAAGATCATTCTGCTAATTGATGTTTTGGAGAAGGTGTCCTTGCTAAAGGCAGGGATCATTTCCTTACGCTGCAAAACTCCTTTATCAGAGATAGAGATTGAATGTAGGCTGTAGGGTTGGGTTACATCAGTAATAGTTGTTTCACTTGAACCTCTTGAGCGCATTATTTCCACATCTTGACCATCTTCTGTTTTATAATAGGCACTTTCCTTCTCTGTTTCTTTAACCACATCGCTCCCAGATTCCATACATTTTTCAATTGGTTCAAGACATTTAGTATTCAAGTTTTCTGCGTCAAAAATCAGAACAGAAGCCTTTTGAAACCTTCTTTTCCTTTCTTCATCTGTTTGGGTGTGACAAGGATCCCTTACTGCATTTCCATGGTTTGGTTCAATAAAAGATAATGTTGCAAACAAGCTCTGATCGCTCAAGGCCAAGAATTTTGAAGATCTGGCTCCATTTCCAGATTTTCTAATGTCGCAATCTGAATTTGTTTGCCCAGGGTCCAAGTCTCCAGAAAATCCCCCTGCTTCCGTAGAATTATCCACCTCTGTGGTGCCTTTCTCTTTTGTGTCCTTTTTTTCCTTTTCTAGCAATGCCCCAACATTTGAAATTTGGAAGGGCTTCTCTAGAATGGGAACACAATTTTTATCCAGTATGTCATACAGCGCGACTTGCAGTTTTCTAAAAGCTGGAAACTTCTTGTGCTGTGTTTTTGGTGCCAATTGCTTTCCACGTGGAGCCGTTAAACAATAATCATGCTTTTTTTTTCTTCCACAGTTGATGTTTTTCAACAGTACAAAAGATGCCTTTATTATTGTATTCTGCTTTAGAGATTTATTTCGGCTTCTGCAAGACGTTGATAATATTTCTGAGGTCAAACCAATCTGTTTTCTACTGTTTTCTTTCTTTGCTCCTGCTTTTTTGGAATGATATGTTGTAGATTCCATTTGTAATTTCACCAACTGATGCTTTTCGTAGTGAAAAGGAAAAAGTTCCTCAGTGTATTCTTTCCTTGCAAGGCAATTGCTATTTCATGTTCTTTTCTCTGCACAATCCTTCAAAGAGTATGAATTCTGTATTGTGAAAAGAAGAAAAATCAAATACAGATACAGCACAGTCTTTCTCCCTTATTTCTTTTATCTATTTTGACCCCTCCCCATCATCTTTACCAGCTCTGAGGATAAAATCAGAGCCAAGTCTTTAATGAGGGTTTAAATAAGGGTGCAGCAAAAGCACATTATTTCACTCTTTCAGATTCTTTTGGTCTTCTTAAGATTAAAAAAAAATCTTCCCTACTTGCTCCCTCTCTTCTGCAGACTGTAACCAGTAACTCCGTTCAGTTCACTACTTTGCTTCCCTCTTAAAAGGCAGCAGTTTACAAGCAAAGCATACATCACAAAAGAAAAACAAAACCAAGGAAAATATATGCTATTTAGTGTTTAAGAGAAAGGAAAGATAAGCAAATGAACATTTACATGACATTTTAAAACTGACAAGAAACCAAACGCTAAGTGTCCCTGAAGAATGTTAGATTATTCAAAGCATTTAAAGAATAGAATAGAATAGAATAGAATAGAATAGAATAGAATAGAATAGAATAGAATAGAATACAATACAATAGAATACAATAGAATACAATAGAATACAATGGAATAGGAATAACAGAGTTGGAAGGGACCTTAGAGGTCTTCTAGTCCAACCGCCTGCTCAGGCAGGAAACTCTATACCAGTGATGGCTAATCTTTTCTGGACTGAGTGCCCAAAGCACGTGTGCACGGCCGGACCCCCAAAATGCAATGCACGCACAGCCCGCTGCATGCGCCCCGCCCCCCACATGCACACATGGCCGCCATGCGCCCCCCCCCACTGTATGAGCCCTCTCGCATGTGCACACAATCCCTCCACAATCCCGCTCGAACTGGCTCTCAAAATCATCCATTTTGCTTCATCATATTTTAAAATTGATTGTAGAAACTATAGAGATTCCCTGCCATTATTAGGCAGCCTGATTTGTTCAGCTTCAATTCCCAGGAAGGCTGTGAGGATCTGGAAATTCTTAAGAGTTGGTCCAAAATATCTTGAAAGGTAGTAAATTAAAAAACGGCTGTTCTTAGCAGTGACAGTCTGGCATTATATAGCTTTAAGTGTGTTTCGTGGAATAAATTTTGTCTATGAATAGCACTGTTCTGATAAATGAAAATATATTCAGTTATAACCTGCTAATCATGAGGATTCAGAAAGATCTAGAAATTCAAGATATGGGAATTATCAGGAAAGAATCTAATACTAATCAACTATTTTATTGTGTGGAAATGACTATGACTAAAATATTCCTTCCCAGTTTTGATAAAAAGCAACCGAAAGATTTGATTGTATAACATCATTTTGCAGTGTAACTTTTTCCCTACTAAAATCAGTATCAAAATTCCAATCCCAGGTACTGTAATATTATCACTTGTCTACTATGATTCTTTAGAGCTTATTTGTCTCCCTACGTTTCCTGTGGATCTCAACTTTCAGAGTTTCTAGAAGTGTTAATCAACATCTAAAACTTTAGATGTTCCTTCCTTTTTGGAAGGAAAAAGACTGGAATATTGAATATAGAAAGTTTTAATCTTGAATTTGGTTGGCATGCTTACTTATTTTATGAGAACAAAGGGGATAAAGTATTCAAAAGCCACATACTTAGAGACTCTTTGATGAGAGTTTGGAAGAAGCACCGACTCAAATGGGATTACAAAATACTGTTATGGCTGGATCTTGGTCATATCATGTGGAATACAAATATAATGTCACTCGGGGGGGGTTTATATAAAGAAGTTCTTTTTGCAGATGCGGGCAGATGGCAACTGAAGACTTTAGAAACGCTGTTGGAAGAAGGGATTAATTTAACTTGGTTACAGTATAATCAACTTCAATTGAGATGGAAAGAGGACCAAAAAACTGGTATAATGATGCATGAGGAAGAATTGGTTAGACATATAAAAGAGAAAGGTCCAATGCATATTAAAAGGGTTTATAATGTTTTGTTAGAAAGGGATTCAGAAACTGAATTGGTTAAAGATTGCATGATAAAATGGGCACAAAATTTTGCAGAACCAGTGATGTTGGAAACATGGGAAAAAATTTGGGTTCAGACAGTCGTAGAACTTGAGGGAAAATTTTTACAAAATGTTTTATAGATGGCACTTAGATCCTAAGAAATTGTCGTGCATGTACCCTAATGTTCAACCAAAATGCTGGAGATGTGATTGCCTAGATGCCACCTATTTGAGGAAGTCTGGGGGGGAGGGGAGGGTTAGGGGGGGTTAGGGAGGGTTAGGGAGGTCTGGGAGGGTTGGGGGGGAAATTGGGGAGAAAATGTAATTGTAAAACTTTTTCAATTAAAAAAAAAAACTTTAAGACAGGTAGACTTCAACTCCCAGAATTTCCCAGCCAGGATTGTTTGCAACAAGATGCATGCTGGTTGGGAAATTCTGGAAGATGAAGCACACCCATCTTAAAGTTAGGAGGTTGAAAAACACTGTCCTAGAATATCATTTTGCTGTTTAAAATACTGTATTGTTTTCCTAATCATAAATTTTGATTATCAAGGCTTTCTATGCTTGGTGAGATTATCACACCCTCAATATATATAATTTAAACATATTCCTTTATGCCAAGGATGTCAAACTCACATCGTCACGGCGGTGTGATGTGACGTATTGGGACTTTTTCCCCTTTGCTAAAATGGGGATGGGCGTGGCCAGCGCATGACGCATCCGGCCCGTGGGCAGGGAGTTTGACAGCCCTGCTTTATGCCAATCTTCCCCATTGAGATGTCTTCTAGAGAAAATGACACAGCAACATGTTGATCTTGAACCGGAGCTGTTCCTGTTGGGTATCTTACCGGAGAAATTTAGTAAAGAAAATATATATTTGATTATCCATGTAATAACGGCTCAAAATTGGAAAGCAGAAAAATTCCTACAAAGGGAGAGCTAATTAAGAAAATATTAGAATGTGCAGAGATGAGATTAACATTAGCAATTAGAGGGAAGGAAGAATCGGAGTATTACAACATACGGGGCAATTTTATCAATGAATAGAGACTTAATATAGACAACAGACAATGTAAAAATAAAAATATGGGGAAAATATGTTGTAATACATTAAATTTAAATGTAAGAGGAAAGATAAATGTGCACTAAGAAAATTATGATAAATGTTTGAATATGATGACACCAAAAAAAATTTGTACCCAGATGTTACACTGATTAATGATGAATTGTTCGTTTAAAAATAAAAATATTTTTTTTTCTAAAAAAAAAAAGAAGAGACGTCTTCCTTTCACAGATTGGATTACATTTCCCACTGGGGACCAGTGAGTGATGAGATTTGTATCTAACATTGAGAAAGCAAGGATAGAAAAGCTCATCTAATTCATTTACAATTGATTAAAAATGTACTATTTTTTATTTATTCCTCCATTGAAATTGTTTCCTAATTTCAGCACATCATGACGATCAAATCCTAAGAAAAGGGAACATTTTTTTTTTAATTGAGAGACAGGGAGGGAGGGAGGGTGTGATGGAGGTGAAATTCCTTGTCTTTTGTTACAGGCCAGCCCAGGCCCAACCGGTGGTGCCTTTACTCAGTGTGGAAAAGTGGAGTCTAACCTAACCGAGAGACCTGGGGTTAAGGGCGAATTTTAGGAAATGCTCTTTACTTGCTTGTATCACCAACCTTTCAGGCACGATCCGCTGAGCGGAACTGATCTACTGGAAGGAGAAGCGAGCGCCAGCCCAAGCACTGAGCAAGAGGACTGGGGTGATTTTGGGTGCAAATTGTCTCCAACTTAACGCTTAAAAGGAAAAAGGTTTTAAAACATGTCACGGTCAGTTCTAAGCACCGGGCCAGGTCGGGAGTCGTGGCGGGCGTGTCTTTTCCCACAGGCTTAGGCGGATACCCCCTTTTCCCTTGGTCCCCGGGGTCTCCACGACCCCCGCGCGGGCTGAGGCTGGCCCCGCCGAGCCCCCGGGGGAGCCTTCGGGTGGGTCTCCACGCTGCGTTCCTTTCGAATCCAAGACCACCCAGCCGAGCAGGGAAGAGGATGGGGCGCAACCGGGCGGCTTAAAGGCTCCTTCCCAACGGTCGCCCGTCCAGCAGTTAACAATCCACGCGCCTCCTTGCAAAAGGGCTTTTGATCCTACCTGGGAACGCCCCGCCTACTTCCCTAGGCCCCGCCCACGCGGGGGGGCTCGCACACCTTGGTAGGCGGGCAAAGGGGCGGGGCTTTTGCTGGCACGCTAGCGGGCGGGGCCTGCCCGATAAGCCAATGAGACAGAGGAGGCGGGACTTGAGCGCTTCTCGCCTGCCTGCCCTGCTCTTCTGCTTGGGCGCGGCGTCCATCAGTGGGAAGCTGGTTCTCCTCAGCTGAGTTGCAGCCGTCTGGGCAGGGAATGACTGGCGTTGTAGTTCAACACAACCGAAGGACATCGGGAAGGCTTGGACAGGGCTTCGCGCCATGGGACGCGGACAGGATCCGGGCAAGGCACAGAAGATAGTAGAGCCGCCCTAGTGTTTTCTCCTTCTATTGTACCCGTTATTAGGGTTTAGGGAACCCTTGAATTTTGCATACCGGTAATTGGGGGGGGGGGGGGGGGGTAGCTCAGTTTGTAAGAAAATAATGACCTCTAAATTAAAAGATCAAATAAAAATAGAAGTCGGACAATCATTAGATGACAGCCAAGAGATGAAGCCTCCCTCCCCCCCCCCTTTGCAGCCCAGATTTGGAAGATCCAGTTTTCTAGTAAGGTGACCTTCCAGGGAATATCTGGGCAGCATCTGAATGACGAGGTGAAGATGGCCTGCCGCTTTTAAGGTATGGCTGAAACAGAGAGAGACCTAGAGGCAAGCTGGAAAGGAGCCTCAAAGCACTGGAAGATAATGGAAACAGGTTGGCTCTGCTTAAATGGTCTGGATACCCTGCTCAGAGCCTTTCCATCCAATGCGGATGGACCGTTTGTCCCCTACTAAGAGCTGGCCTGAATTGTTCACCTGCCTTTGTCGTCACAGCCTGCTGAGCACCAACGTGAATAATCAGATAATAAAGTACTTCATGCCACATACCTCAAACAAACAAGTCTGAAAACTCTGAAATAAACAGGCAGATTAAACACTGATCTAACAAAGGTAGGGTTGTTTACAACCTTAAACACCTGCCATCAGTTACATAGGGTGTGTGTGCAGCCAATTGACACTAATTCAGAGAGTTGTTTGGTTTTGGCATAGTGAGGCATGAACCCATCTAGGTGTCTTTAACCCAGATTATATTAGTTACAACTGATCAACAAAGGGTTTGGTTTGGTTTGGTTTGAAAAAAACTTGACTTAGTAGGAGTATTTGCAGTGGCCCAGTTCATGAGGCATGGCGAGAACCTTTCTTTTAAATGGACAGCTTCTGAAGAGGATTAACACTACTTGATGTCTTCTCTCCTGAAAAAACAGGGTGAAGGATATTTAGGTGCATGTACCCTCAGAGAATGAAACTACAAAGTGATAACTGAGCTACCAATTTTTGGTTGAGTTCCTGTTGTCTTCCATTGAAGGAACAAGAAGAGTGACATGCTGCCAGAGAATGGAAGTATCTACTTCCAACTACAAGCTTGGTTCCCCAAGATAGTTACAGTTCCCTGACTTTAGCTAATTAAGATTCTGACCTGTACCCTAAATTCCTGTTCTGCGATTGGCTCTTGTGAAGAAATGTTAAGTTTCAAGAAAGCAGATGTTTCCAAGACTCAATGCAGCTCAGACAGCTGGATACAATAGCTGTGTTTACATGACAGATCATACCACAAAACAGGTAACCACATTTTAGCTTAGTTTCTCATGCAACTTGGCCCATGGGGTCAATGCCAGATTTAGACTTGATGAGATCCTAAGCTATAAAAAGCTTGAAGGCCTCTTGTTAAAAAATTGCACTAGAAGGTCTCACAAATGTGTGTACCAAAACAATTTTGGTCACCACAAAAAAATGAAAATGTGTTTTAATTACATAGTCATTTTAAAACTACACAAACATTTATTTTGCAAGTACACATAAAAGCCACATAAAATTCTTTAAAAATCTCTGAAATTTTGGGAGGCCTAAATTGTGGCTTGTTTAATGTATGCCTAAATCTCACAATGCATGTGATTAATTCATAGCTCACTTCATATATTTGTGCATCAAATCAGTCCAATAACTAAGGAATGCCCAGATTTTGAAGTGAAAGTTCAGCCATTTAAAGCAGGATGTGTTGGGGTTAACACTCAAGCTGATAAATTCCTCTGGGTAGCACAGCATTTATGTGACTGTTGTCATTATGGAATGACATACCGAATCTTGATAAAGAGAGATTCTGACAGCATCCAATATATGCATATTACTCCTCAAGTAAAGAGATTCAGGCAGCAGGTACGGGCACACAAACTTCCTTCCTCCCCACAGTCCTCTGAAGGACAGGTAATAGCTATCCAAAAATGTATTACATGATTTCCTAACAAAAAAGCTTTGCAGAGTCAGAAGCTTGGGAATTAAGTAAATTGATTGGAGCGGATCATTTTCTCTGAAATACATGTTCACCATTGGGTCTAACACAGAAAAAAATAAAAAATAGCAGTCATATATTTTCCAGGAGGCGGCAGCAAACCTTTTAAGTTCTTTCAGTCTCTGGACTTCTGCCCTAACCCGACAGCTGATCCTTGTAACAAATTCACTAAGAAGCAAGGAGGAGACTTTACAGTAAGAACTTTATTGCACTATGTTTCGAGTGCTAAACCAGAAATTGTGCCTATTAAGCTCGGCTCACATTGAAGCTCCAGCATTTCTATTCTATGACAGAATGTGTAGCCCTGTATACCGAACTGCTCCCCCCACCCTCCCCCAATCAGTTCAGTTAGGTTTGAAATACAAGCTAATATACTGTAATACAATACAGTGAAACTGAAAGGGGAGAACAAAACTATACATAGGGAAAAGAAAAGAAATCCAATTGTTTCATAGGTTTAGGGTAGAACTTTAGGAATTTTAAAAAATCTGACTTCAACACATTATGTTGCAGCATTTTTCGGTCAAAATAACATTTTTTGAGGAAATGAGATCCGATTACAAGGATGTGCGCTTTTATGCAGATGTGTGACAGCCAGAGCAGGAAATAAGGAAAGACAGCTCTATTCCTTCTTCTTCTTCTTCTTTGAATTATGCTTCCAGATAAACATGATCTTTCTTAAATGTAAGACATGCCACTCTGAACACTTTTATGTTTTACAACAACGTGAAAAAACAAAATATCAAGGAATCTGGCATTTGGGGCTTAATAGATTTACAAACTAAAATCAGTCAAGACTGCAATCTTACATTCAGGGGTGTCAGTTTCCCTACATTTAAAGAAGTTCTCAATCAATATGCATAGGATTGCACTCCAGGTCACCCACATCGAGATTTGAGTGGCATTATCATCACAATCAGCTTTCACACAAGTTTGTCAGGAAGCTTTAATGATTTTTAGACTCAAAATATTTAAAAGGACTACTGTATATCAAGTGATTCGGCACAATATACCATGAGATACCCTGTTGGAGAGCTGGAAGGCCTTGTCTGTGTTCACTGATAGAGCAGCTGGAGGAACCCACTGGAGCCTGATGCTGCACAAAGACTGAAGAATATAAATTAAAAATCTTCAGCAAACACATTTTTAAAAGCAAAACTGAGTTGGAAGACAAACAACTCAGTTTAATTGAAGCAATTTGGCAGAGAAGTAACTTAAAATGAACAAACGTACAAGCAAAACTTCCTGCCTTTCCTAATCAAAATCAGTAATCAAAACTGAGCCCAGTTTCCCGATATTTTACACAGACAACATAAACATATGAGGCATTGACAGTATGTGATCAGCAAGTCTCCCTTAAGAACCTGGTGAAAAGTTAAAAAGGCAATCAGTGGTTAAAGTGAACTCTATGAGAGGCTAAGCTGGAAAAATGCCCTCAGGCATTGGGAGCTCAAGATGCCAATGGATGGAAAAGCAGCATGAGAAGACGAGACTTGACTCAACTGTTAAGATCTCTCCAGGGAGGAAACGTACCACCTTTTCATCCATCCTGGATGATACCACACTTGGCGTTTTAAATGTTTTCACCAAAAACATTCACAGTCTCTCTCTTTGCTGGAAGATATATTTTTTTCTGTTTAAACTGCAGGAAGTTAACTTCTAACTCAAAACATTTAGATAACATGTAACTGTAGACAAATGTCGAGCAATATATCTCAGCACTGAAGACAACATCGGAAATACCCACCATCGTGTAATTTGGACATCTGCATAATAAGAGCATGAAACGTCACTGTTAAATGTATCACAACCACCAGCATTATGAAATGAGCCTACGCCCCAGCCTTCTTCCTGGTGCCTCTTCAGATGTAAACTGAAAGATGCTTGTAGATACCACCTAGTTAAGGGCTTTAACCCAGAATATCAGATTTACTGACGCTGCCTCTCCCTCCCTGGTACAAACAACCAGTTGCCAGCAAACGTACATACATACATATATCACACTATTTCTAAAAGCACCCCACAGGGTTTAAGGCTGCTGCTCACTCACATGGACCATACAAAACTCCAATTCTATCTTCCAAGTTTCAACAAAATGAAAGAGAATCCACTTCTAAAACTAAAAAATAATAAATTCAGGCTAGGACCTCATTAGGGCTCCCCATCCTACTCCACCATTACAAATTTCTGCACATACTCCGGTGTTCCTCAAAACGTAAAATCAATTTGATTTTTCTTCCACCAAAGAAGGTTAAAAATACAGAAAAGTAAGGAAACTCCCATCACTTGGCAGATGATCAGACTGTAACATGAGAAGACAATCCTGCACTGAAATGTTTTGTTTTAATTTTATTTTTTATCACAATCATTATCATTAGGAGAAAGGCGGAGGAGCCCTGACTCCACGACGGCCAGGATGTCGCTCAATGCAAGAATTACAATTCCAGATTCCACAAGTCCAGAAAGACAGCCATGATAGCGTCAAAGACATCACAAAGGGACTTGGCTTACTGCACGATGCAGTGCCCATTGGCATCTCTAAAGCGTAACCTCATCTTCGGTCGGTATTTCTCAAGATAGAGCAGCTGTTTAGAATTGAAGGCTCCTCTCCTCTTCCTGAAATACAAGAGCATTTCGGGCATTATTATATAACTGCTGAGTCCATGACTAAAACAGAACAGCCCCAAGGGTGGACAATTGAAAACTGCTTTCTATCCAGCCCTTCCACTTTACCCCAATGACAGCAAGACACGAGACAAAGAAAGTTATTGGCATATGCGCACACAAGGGCAAGTGGATCCACAGATTGCATTAAGCCTGCAATTTAGTTGATTGCTACCTTTATTAATTCAACAACAGGGAAGACCCAGCAATGGGCCTGCATTGCTTGCCAGTTTGCTTCCAGGCTCAAAGTGTCACCTTTAAAGCCCTTCATGGCATTAGAGAAGATTATCTGGGGAACCCCATCTATCTATCTATCTATCTATCTATCTATCTATCTATCTATCTATCTATCTATCTATCTATTCTATGCCGCCCACTCTCTGAGGACTCTGGGCGGTTTACACCAAAGACAGTATACTAAATAGCATATTGTCCCCAACAATCTGGGTCCTCATTTTACCCACTTCGGAAGGATGGAAGGCTGAGTCAACCTTGAGCCAGTAAGATTTGATCCGCTGATCTGCTGAACTAGCAGTCAGCTGAAGTAGCTGCAGTACTGCACCCTAACCACTGCGCCACCTCGGCTCAGACCTTAATGGCTTTGGTCTGCACTCCACTCACTCCAGCTCCAAGAGGCCTTCTGGAGATCCTGTCAGTTGATCTCCAGGGCCAAGGAGAACCACATCTTGTCCCCAAAGGTGAGATCCAATTCCACCCTTCTGGCCTTCCAGAGGAGTCTTAAAGCTTGGCTGTGCCAGTTGGCTTGGGGCCCTGCTGGGGATGGTTGATGGGAGTTAGAGAGTAAATGTCTATCCCTGTACTCTCCACACTCTTAGTTTTAACCATTTATCTATTTAACTGTTGTTAAACGTATTTGTAATTTATATATATTTATATAAATATAAATATATTTATATTATTGCAAGCAACCCAGTCACTTGAAGCAGGTGGCATATAAATTTAATAAATAAATTTCTTCTCTTTGCAAGGAGAGAGAGAAGTGTCCATAAGCCAAATCTAAATCAGAAGTGTTAGGATAAAATGGGATGTTTTGGGGGAACCTCATTTGCCAAACTTCTTACAGGAAAGATGCGATTAAAAAAATATTTTACAAGCAAGCAGGATTGGTGAGATAAATCCGTAAGTTAAAAACATTTGGCATATTAAGAGAAATGCAGGCTACCTTTGCTAGCAGCAGCCTCTTTCTTCAGTTAAATGCTGTAGGGATTATCTTGTAAAGGGCACTTGCTGCACAGAAAACTTAAGTTTCTCTGGAAAGGGTGCCATTATCACCTGGACCAAAAATCTTAAACAGGGAAACTCCCATCCAGACTAGTTGTATTAGACAAGTATTCCAAATGAGTTGGTCAAAATCCCAAGGAAGCAAGGCAACATCAGCATTAAGGTGCTCTTTTCCATAGCTTGTATGTCCTTTAGGGCAGGAGTCTCCAACCTTTTGGACCTCAGGGACCACCAAATTCATAATTTTAAATCCTATGGACCACTGGGAGGTGGGGGGGGAGGGGGGGCTCAGCCACCTTTAGGACCTACCTGTCTGCGTCTGCAAGGCCTCCGGGTGGGAGGCCCGAGAAAAAGTGCCTGGTCCAGGCACACAGCCTGGAAACCTCTTTTGTGTTCCTTCTCTCAAGAAGCTTGGTCAAGCTGAGTGAAGGAAAACGAAGACGGGCAGACTGACGGTGGCTTGCTGATGTTGGTGGGAAAGTCAGTTCCATATTCCAGAGCTGTAGTAGTCACAGGATTACCAGAGTTGCCGGGAGCAGCTCCAGTGCACCCGGGTGGAGGAGCTGCTCCAGGATGACCAAAGGGGCAGTCCTGTGACTACAGCAGCTCTGGAATATGGGACCAGCCCGTGGTGGGGCTGGAAATCACCACCATAGGGGGTGGACCGTGCAATGTGCAACTTTGCAGGTGGTGCAACGTGCAAAAGGGAGTGCAGCCCTTGCCAGCCAGAACAAGGTAATGGTGCTGTTGTGGCAGGAAGGGGGGGGGGGGCGGCCCAAGCGGGGCGAAGCAGTGGTGGCGATGGCTGGAAGGTGCGAGAGCAAAGCACTACTTGCATTTCTGCAACATCAGCATTTTGCCTTCGGCGCGGTATATTTGCACCAGCTGATTTGAAATCTCACATTTGAGATTTCTAGCTGCAATGGACAGCAAAGCTAGGGCTGACCCCGGGTGCTTCTCTCCGCTAACAGGTGGCCAAGCTAACTGCCTAAAGGACCCCATCCTGTCCCTGGAAGTCAAAGCGCTGAAGCACGAGTGGTGCAGGAACTTTTTTGGCAGGGCTCCTCGAGAGAAATGCAAACATTTCTCTGCGGACCACCAAAATTTCTCATTCTCTAGTACCAGCAGAAATCCCAAACACAGATCCTTTTTTTCTAATCATCAGCTGTGAGGAAGTCTGAACTAAGATTTTTTCACAGCTGCCTCTGCACAAAATCAGAATTATTTCAACCACTGTGACAGAAACTTCCTCAAGATAAAAACTGAAATAGAAAGCAAGCAGGAGGAGACGGAATACCCCAGAAGATCAACCCCACTCACTGTCTTATAAACTGCACAGCGTCCTCATACTTCATTCCACATTCAATGAGTGCAAGGGCAACGAGAACTGGAGCTCTGGAAGGGCATGAAATATTAAGAAAGATTTTAAAATGGTCCAATAAACATTCAGAAATAATTCCAATTAGCATAGCCATTGGCCCAAGACAGTTTGTGCCTTGCAGCAACAGAACACCTGTTCTGATCTCGATTCAAGTCCAAGTCAATGGTTTTCCGGGTGCCAAACAGAAGCAATATAACTATGGTTTGTACATTTTGCTGGAACAGCTGATTACAAATAAATGAGACATGGGGAAGAATATAAAGATACCTTTGCTTTGTAATTAGGAATAATTTTTAAAGAGCCAATTTAACACCGCAATCCATATGGCAATCCTCAAAAGGAACTCATGCTAACAGTTGTAGACACTCTGGGCTTAGTTTATCCATCCTTTGTATTACTAAGCACTCAGAAAGGTATTATTGGTTAAGATATTGGTATCTTAAGATTGCGATATCACAGGCCATCAACATAAAAAGGAAGTCTAACACCAAATCAGGCAATCCTCCACCAACAGCCCAATGCTCAACACACCAATGCAGACTAATGCATATATTAACACTGCAAAATGTTTCACATTTGAAACATCCCAAGCTCAAAATAGATATTTCAAGTTTGAAACAGGTTGGTCTGACTCTAGTGAAAATTCTAGAGTGTTTCAAGATCTGGATGTCCACAGGAACCACAGATCAGCCTTGTTGCATGTTTGAAACACTGTTACACCTCTAGAACACCTACTGAGAGCAGACAGGTTATCTAGAGGTGTAGCTAAACTAAGCTAAATTATTTTCAAGCTAAACCCTGAGAAATATCTATGTTCCTCCGAGGAGTATCAGGGGCCTGCACTTTAGCACTGGCAGATTGATTCTCATGCTTTATAATGTCCTAAAGATGAATGTTTTTAAAGAATAAATTGGAAACTGAAAGACTTTACATGGTTAAAGATTATCTTAATGAAGGAAAAACAATGTATGTATGCCTCACCAGGACCCAGAACACTTCTAAGGGAAAATCTCTTTGCAAGAGGCACATTGCTGTACAAATAGCCTACTTTATCATTCGTTTTATGAGCAACTGCTCAGAGGTAGGACAAAAATTTATGGAGCTGACTAGTCACCTTTCTGCAGACAAATAAATGCCCATTGACAGGCAGCTGCCTTCACTCGAGACTGGGCCACACTCATCCACTAGTATCTGACACAAGGAATAAGCAAGTTTTGACAGTATATCTGACATAAGTGGGCAAAAATATTTCCTGTCAAAAGCACAATAAGCCTGAAACAGCTGTTACAAAGTAAGACCCCCTTTCATAGAAAACCACACAAATAAATCTCAACTTTGCTAAGCTAAGCACAGCTTCACCCAATTTGCCACTTTGCTCTATCCCACCCACCTTCTGCCCCGCCCTCCCCACCACCCCCCAAACAGCATTACAGTTAATTTTCCTGCTCTTAACGCAAGACAATGTTTACCTTCCCAATCCTGCCACGCAGTGCACAGCGACACAGCAGCCTGGCTCCTCACGGAATTTGGTTTTCAACAGGTTGAGCCAGTCGTCCACAATTTCACCAGGGGGTGGGGCTCCATCATCAAACGGCCAGTCCTTGGGAAGAGAAGAGGAGGAATATCCAGTTTGATCTGAATGGTTAAGATACCTGTCTAGAAACTGGGAGCTCAGAAGGTCTAGTCCTTCTGAAGGTTAGACCTGAAAGCTGTCTGGGTGACTTTGGCCCAATCACCAGAAAACAATGAGTTCTAGTCCCAGATTAGTTATGAAAGCCATCTGAATGGACCAATCATCACAAGACGTGTCTATAGAGATTCTCAATCATCCAGATCATGGTTGTCTCAAAGGTGCTTTTTCAGAAGCCAACTGGACTTTCAGCAGTTCAGCAGAGCTAGCCCTCCAAGTGGCCTCAACTGCTCTGAGAGAGAATGCAAATGACCAGATGACTGAAAAGAAATATATATATTTCCATTCCCCCATCACCACTACCCACTCAGAACTGAAGAAGTTTCTTGGATGAGAAATGGAAAAAACAAAGGTTTTTTGTTTTTTGTTTTTGTTTTTTTTGAAAAAGCACCTTTGAAACACCAGAAGACAGTCCGGCTTAAGACATGAAATCCTGCTGGGTGACTTTGAGCCAGTCCTTCTCTCTCAGCACAATTCACTTTAGAGTGTTGTTGTTGTGGGAAAAATAAGAGGAGGAAGGAGTATTGTATGTTTTCACTGTCTTGAGTTATTTATAAAAATAATAATGGCTGGATATAAATAAACAAATGTGAGGTCCATCTAGGCTGAAGAGAAGGGGGATGCCACCAACTTTCTTCCAAGCAGGCAGAACTGAGTCAACACCCCCAAATCTTCAAGGCTTCCATCAAATTCCACTTGGAAATTGATGGGAACAACTTAAAACAGGAGGCACAAGGCACACACACTGTGAAGAAGAAACAATCAGGCTCCTAATTCATAACTGTATAACATGAGGCCCCAGGAAATTTGGATGCGGTCCCAGTGAAAGCAAATACTGCTACTAAATTTGTTTTTATATCCCAGAAACAAAAAAGTATTAAATGAGTGGAGTTTAATCACACATGCACACACAGAGTTTATATGTTTAGCTAAATTTAATATTTATTAAATGTAAATGAAAGAAAAATTGGAGAAAGATTAAGGCAGTTATTCCCACATCCTTCATATTCAGAACAACTCCACTTTGAAGTAGGAGTCTTAGGACATGTTTCTGAGAATCTATGTAATAGTCAAATGTAAATTGAGACTAGGAGCAAAACAACTCACTTTCAAAACTGAAATATTCAAATGCCTGATCCCTCCCCCCCCCACCCCCCGGAAAGAGGCAGTAGATTCGGCATGAAAGTTGACATCCCAAAATGTCCACTGGAAAAACAATTCAAAACCTGAATGCTGGCCCACATTTATAGTTTATTAAAGTGTATATGTATGTACATGTCTGCCTGTCTACCGTGTTTCCCCAAAAATAAGACCGGATCTCATATTAATTTTTACTCCAAATGATACATTAGGGCTTATTTTCCGGTTAGGTCTTATTTGGGGGGGGGAAGAGATATGGTATTAAATGCACTCATTTGCCTGATGATCTTAATGGGTTTCTTTTTGGGGTAGGGCTTATGAGTATCCTGAAAAATCATGCTAGGATTTATATTCCGGTTGGGTCCTATCTTTTTCGCTCGGCAGTCAGATTTGTCCCAGTCTTACAACCTAAGATATGACACAAGAGAGGAAATGGATGCAAAAGTAAATTGGGATGTGCTTAGGCTGAATTACACCAAGAGTAGGATTCCAAGAAACCATTAGTTTTGGGTGGGAACAAGATATCCTCAAGAGTTCCAAGATACAATGAAGCAATGGAGAAAGGATGAAGTCCCCAAGAGAGATTACTTTCAACTGACGGAGTTGAAGAAATGAAAGTTGCAGACAGGAAAGTATCAAGATAGGGAAAAAGGAAGGATAATGAAGATCTTTGAAGAGAAGGGCAAGGTCGTGTAATATAATCTGGAATGAACATAAAGCCAATTTAAGAGATTTAAAGGAAAGACAATTAAAATTAAATGACTTTGGGTAGTGGAATATTGGAAATGGAAAAGAATGTGCAGAACCAGAAAGCTAAAGGAAAGGCTTGGCTAGAGATAAAGGGTACATTCACCAGAGTTTTTGTCACTGGAAAAGAGAGACTATTTTTGTTCCAGTTCTGCAAATGAAGAAACAGTACAAATAGGAGAGAGAGACTAATCCTCCTAGACAGCAGAAGTCTTTGAAACCAATTTAGTCAATGGAGAAGATAATGTGTTGAAGCCTCCAGCCTAATTTAGTAGGAACTGCATATCTGAATTAATTACTGCTTGACCAACAAGAACAATGGAATACAGTATCTTTAAAATAGCCTTATGTTTAATCAAGTCAATTAATTTAAATTAGTTCAAATTTATTTCATTTCCGACAAGGAATGGAACACTCTAGCTCAGAAGCCTATGCAGCCAAAGAAAAAAGAAAAACAGTATGATTAAAATTAAGGTTCAAATGTAACCAATCCAAAATATAACCGAAGAGTGCTCTCATCCAAACCAGGGGATCACCATGCTGTCAAAGAAACCCAGGGTCTGCTTGTAACTTCAATCGAGAAAGGAGCTAGCGTAATGAAGTAGTAACAGATTAAAAGCAGGAAGATAAGAATTCTATTCGGCCATTAGGCATCCTTGATCAGTCACTTTCTCTTAGCTTCACTTGAGATGTTGCACAGGAATAGCCCACGGATGTCTTGAACTGCTTAAGTCAGGGGGGTCTGCAACCTTAAATACTCAAAGAGCCATTTGGACCCATTTCCCACAGAAAACACCGGGAGCCACAAAACCTGGGTGGGCGTGGCCAACTCGATGTCACTCACTTCCACCAGTCACATGACCCCCTAGCCATGCCTACCCAGCCGGTCATTAGGGCAGAGAACCAGTTGTTAAAAAATACCAGGAACCACAAAATCCTTTTGACATCTCTCTCTCCCCTCCCTCCCCCCCTCCCCCTCTCTCTGTATCTCTCTGTCTCTGCCCTGGCCGTTTCTCCCATCCCCCGCCGTTGCCCTTACCTTCTCAGGCCAGGCAAGGAGTGACTGGGGGGGGGATGGTGAGGTGTGGGGCCAGCCAGTGGTGGGATCACCTGACAGGGAGCCACAGCAGTGGGCCCAAAGAGCCGCATGCGGCTCCGGAGCCGCAGGTTGCTGACCCCTGGCTTAGGTTAACTGCTTAACTGCAAAGAGTCATGCATTTTAAAGACAATGCCACAAAATTTGGCCAGGTACTGCCTCCATCCCTCACACTGTTAAATTTGTTATTTTCTGATCCACATACAAAACACAAACTACAAATTTCTCGTGCAGATGTGACACACTATTCTAAGAGCATAAGAAGAAGGTCAGGAAGGGGAGGATGGGTCAGAATTGTCAACATCCATAAATTAATGGCAGCATTCAGGCTTACTCTAGTACGGGTGTTGGCAACCTGCGGCCCCAGAGCCGCATGCGGCTCTATCGTCCCCCTGCCGGCTGGCTGGCTGGCTTCGCCCCTCCCCTCCCAGTCACTCCTCACGTAGCCTGGGAAGTTAAGGGCGATGGCGGGGATGGAGACTTGCTCTGAACGAGAGGGAAATGCCCCTGTACTTGTCTCTCATCTCGCGGGCGCTTCTTCCTGCTGCGTGCACCTTGGTTGTTTGGGGAGACACGCAACTTGCTCTCCACTCCGAGATGTTGGCCCAGGTCAGCTACGGCCAATGCTCTGCATCGTAATGGGCTTCAGGAGGAGCAGATGCCTTTTACAACGTGGAGCATTGGCCGCAGTCAGCCCGGGCCAGTGTCTTGGGGCAGAGAGTAAGTCGTGCGTCTCCCCAAGCGACCAAGGTGCGAGCAACACTAAGAAGCGCCAGAAGAAGCCTCCACAAGATGAGAGGCAAGTACAGGGGCACTTCCCTCTCGTTCAGAGTGAGTGTCCATCCCCGCCATCACCCTTACCTTCTCAGGCAATGCGAAGAGTGACTGGGAGGGGAGGGCAAGGCCAGCCAGCCAACAGGGAGTTAGGGGGACGAAAGAGCTTTCTTTATCTGGGAACCTGAAATGACTCTTGATTTAAATCTTATGATAAAAAGCACCCAAAGAAGAAAGAACATCAGCCAAAAAAAAAAAAAGCCCAACCCTCGCCTGTTTTTGCAAATGGTTCAAGAGGGAGCACACACACACACACGGGGGGGGGGGGGGGAGATAAGAGAGAGAATAGGGGAGAAAAAGAGAAATGAGAAAATGATGGAGGGAGAGAGGGAAAAGAGAGAAACAAATGAGAGAGAGAAGGGAGAGAGAAATGAGAGAGAGCTTGAGGGAGAGAAGGAGAGAGGGAAAAGAGAGGGGGGAGAGAAAGAAAGAGAGAGGGAGAGGAAAATCAGAAATAAAAAGGAGAGGAAAAAGAGAAAAACAG
Source organism: Pituophis catenifer annectens (assembly GCF_029215685.1). Lineage (NCBI taxonomy): Eukaryota > Metazoa > Chordata > Lepidosauria > Squamata > Colubridae > Pituophis > Pituophis catenifer. Next base: position 26,633,210 of record NW_027256889.1, read on the forward strand.
AAATGAAAGGGAGAAAAGGGGAGAAATGAGAAAATGAGAGAGGGAGAGAATGAGAGAGGAAAAAAACAAATGAAAGAGAGAGAAGGGAGAAAAAGAGAAGGAGAGAGAAATGAGCTGGAGGGAGAGAATGAGAGGGAAACAGAGAGAAGGGGGAGAGGGAAAAGAGGGAAACAGAGAGAAGGGGAGAAAGGAAAGAAGGAAGGAAAGAAGGAAGGAAGGAAGGAAGGAAAGGAAGGAAGGAGAGGGAGAGAAAAAGAAAAACAGAAATGAAAGGAAGAGACAGAAAAATGAGAGAGAGAAAAGGGAAGAAAAAGAAATGAGAAAATGATGGAGAGTATGAGAGAGAGGAAAAAAGAGAAACATGAGGGAGAGAAGGGAGAGAGAGAAATGAGAGAGCTCGAGGGAGAGAATGAGAGAGGGAAAAGAGGGAAACAAATGAGGGAAGGGGAGAGAAAGAAAAGGAAAAGAAAGAAAAAGGGAGAGGGAGAGGAAAAAAAGAAAAACAGAAGAGAAGGAGGGAAAGAGAGAGAGAGAGAGGCGGGGGGGGAATTTCCCACAGAAAACACCCGGAGCCACAAAACCTGGGTAGGCGTGGCTGGGGCAGGTCATGTAACTAGGTGGGAGTGACGTTGAGTTGGCCACACCCACCCAGGTTTTGTGGCTCCCAATGTTTTCTTTTCTGTGGGAAACGGGTCCAAATGGCTCTGAGTGTTTAAAGTTGCAGACTCCTGGCTCTAGCATATAGCACAGAAGGAAAAGGGACTGACATGGAAAGAGAGCAAACATGGTAGTTCTCAAATTCAAAGTTTTATCAAATCTCCAGACAAGATAGCTCTGCAGCTTGTGCTATCAATAGTACAAGCAGCCCCTAAAAAATAAGCCACAAATCCCACCTTGCTAAAACACATGCAGGGAAATCAGAAACCATTGATTTTCAATCTAGGCTGGTGGCATCTGGAGGTCTTCCCAGAATCTACAAGCATCTGGACACTCTGAACATCTGGACATATTGAACAAATATCTCACCCCGTCCAGATGACACTCATCAAACCCAAGGCAGATGTTCCTGTTGCTCTTCCTCCTCACAAAGCATCTGATTCCAAAGATCCTGATCCACTTAGTAAAGACTGCAGCCAGTGGAGATGGCCAGAAAGCAGATCTGCTTTAATTTTCAGGAAAACAGTTTCAAGCATTTTTTGTCAAACCAGAGTCAGATCTTTTAGTATTTTTTGTCCCTTTTTTACATTCTGAAAAAAGTACGATATTTTAATCCCATAGAAGATCCCAAAAGTTAACTCAAAAGAGTAATTATCACCATACCAGAGATAATGGACGTTGACTTACCTCTGAACGTCCCTTTTCAGTACGCTGCGACTCCAATCCATTGATTGGGAAGCTCTCATCACGTTGCTGGGGAACTGAGTGCAGAATTCTCCTTGGCTGACCACGCCCCCTCTGTGTCACTCCCGTCAGTCTTTCCTCACGAAGATACAGGAGGTTCAAGTTTAACCAAATTCTTAATGAAATAAAACAGAAAAACGGAAGATAACTCTGGAACACGAAGCCCAAACCACGGGTGGGTATGGATTGGAGTCGCAGCGTACTGAAAAGGGACGTTCAGAGGTAAGTCAACGTCCATTTTCCAGCACGCTGCTCCTCCAATCCATTGATTGGGATATACCCAAGTTACAGATCCTGGGCGGGAGGCTGAGTGCTCCCCGAGTCTCGGGATTCGACAACTCGTTGCAATACCCTACGGCCAAAGGCGGCCTCCGCCGCAGCAAATGAGTCAATCTTGTAATGCCTAACAAATGTCGAAACCGACGTCCAGGATGCAGCACGACATATATCAAGAACAGATGCTTGGGTCGCCCAGGCTGTAGATGTCGCCGCACTGCGGGTGGAATGGGCACAAACACCTTTCGGAACAGTCTTGCCCTTGCTACAATATGCTGTCGAGATACAGGCTTTGATCCAACGACCTACAGTAGTAGGCGTTACCTTCTTCCCCATAGTGGACGGGTGAAATGAAACGAGCAAGGCTTCAGTACGACGAAACGAAGCCGTTCTCTTGACATATCTGCGGAGTGCTCGACGCACGTCTAGAGTATGCCAGTTTTCCTCCCTCGGGTTCTGGGGATCCGGGCAAAAATTCGGCAGAATGAGCTCCTGGGCCCGGTGAAACCAGGAGTTCACCTTTGGTGCGAAAGAAGGGTCCAACCTCAATACTACTCTATCTGGATAAAACTGGCAAAGATCACTGCGAACCGACAAGGCGGTCAGTTCAGAAATTCGTCTCGCCGATGTTATCGCTATTAGAAACGTAACTTTGAAAGTCAAGAACTTCAGTGGAGCAGAAGCCAGCGGTTCAAAGGGAGGCGAGGTCAGAGCTTGGAGTACTAGAGTCAAATCCCAAGTAGGGAAACGGTGGACTACCGGTGGAGACATATTAGAAGCACCGTGCAAAAAACTCCGGATGCGAGGGTTTTGTGTCAACGAACGGTGGGGTTCACACACAAGGACAGTCGCCAGTGCCGCCACTTGGCGTCTCAATGTGGCAGGTTTCAGACCTTTAGCCAAACCATTCACGAGGAAGTCCAATACATCTGGGACATCGGCCGAAGTTGGATCCACATGGTGTCCTGAACACCAAACTGCAAAAGCCTTCCAAGAAGCTTGGTATATACGAGTCGTCGACGGACGCCTGGCTGATTGGATAACCTGAATGGCCGAGTCCGATAGTCGGTCCTTCTTCAGCAGCCGCCTCTCAAGTGCCAGACGGTCAATCGGAGCCACTGGGGCTCTGGATGGACGATGACCCCCTGGCGAAGAGAGACGACATGCTGAGGTATTGTCCATGGAGGAGAAATGGAGAGGCTCCGTAGGTCCGCGTACCATGGTCTGCGCGGCCAACACGGAGCTACTAATAAGATTTCTGCCTGTTCTAGTAACACTTTCCGGATTACTTGAGATATCAAAGGAAGCGGAGGAAACGCGTACAGAAGGCCGTCCGGCCACTGGCATCTCAGGGCGTTGCAACCCTCCGCTCCTTGGCACTGATAGCGGGTGAAATATCTTGGTAGTTGTGCGTTGCTGGGAGTGGCGAATAAATCTACGAGTGGCTTTCCAAAACGCCGCACTATGTCTTGGAAGATGTCTGGATGGAGTTGCCACTCGGCCGGGTCGATGCGCTCCCGGCTGAGCCAGTCCGCTTGCACATTGGAAATACCGGAAATATGATCTGCTCTTAGCGACGCCGTGTGACGTTCCGCCCATGTCAAGAGTAATTCCGATTCGATCATGAGGCTCCGGGACCGAGTGCCCCCCTCTCGATTCACGTGAGCCTTGGTTGACATGTTGTCCGTCCGGATCAACACATGACGGCCCTCCAATATTGGCCGAAAATGCCGGAGAGCAAGGCGAACAGCTCTCAACTCCAGCCAATTGATGCTGTTCGCCTTCTCCGACTGAGACCAACGCCCTTGGACTACTTGATTCAGAAGATGAGCCCCCCAGCCCACCAGACTGGCATCTGATGTTAACACCAGTCTGTCGACTTCCAGGAAGACACAGCCCCGGAGAAGGGCGGGGGACATCCACCACAGCAGAGACGATCGAAGTTGAGGAGGGAGCCGAACTAATGTCGGAGAAGTGCTGCGATTGGTCTTCTGGAATGGAAGTAGAAACCATTGCAATGGTCTCGTATGTCTGCGTGCCCAGGGAACGACATTGATACAGGACACCATTTTCCCCAAGACTTGAGACAGGCGCCGAATTGGAACAGTTCGGTTGGTCGAAATTTGAACAATTGATGACTTGATGTCTTTGACGCGATCCGGCGACAGGAAGACCTGGCCCTTGGTAGTATCTATCACTGCCCCCAGATGAAGAATCCTTGTCGTCGGAACCAGATGACTTTTCTTGTGATTTATCGTGAATCCATGGCTTTGAAAGACTCTCAGTACTGTCTCTATGTCGCTCGACGCCTGATGCGGAGACGATGATAGGACAAGGATGTCGTCCAGGTAACACAGAAGACGAATTGGTAGAGCTCTCAGGGATGCGGCCACCACGGAGACAAGTTTCGTGAAGGTTCTGGGGGCGGAGGAGAGACCAAAGGGCATCGCGCAGTATTGATAGTGGTGAGAGTTGTATTCGAATCGCAAGTACTTGCGATGCGTCCGGTGGATTGGGACGTGTAAATAGGCCTCCCTCAAATCCACCGACTGCAGAAGATCGTTTGGCCGGATGCATGCCAGAATCGACGAGAGGGACTGCATCTTGAACCTGCGATACAAGATGTATTTGTTCAAGTGCTTTAGGTTCAAAACACCTCTGTGCCCCCCCGAGGACTTGGGGACCAGGAACAAGATGGAATAGAATCCTTTCTCCCTCTGAGTCTCGGGCACTTGTTCTATGGCTTTGATGTTTAAGAGATGAGTAATCTCCGCCTCCATTAACTCTCTTTGGTGTAAAATTGGCGATATTGGGCAGCGACAAAATCGGTTGGGAGGAACTCCAACGAACTCTAGGCAAAGGCCGTATTGAATGGTGTGACGGATCCAGTTCTCGGTCGTTGACATTTGCCACTGATGATGAAACAGCTGGAGGCGACCACCAATGGCATCTGGATGGCGTGAGTCATTTGCCTCGTTTGTTGGAACGGGATCCGCCACCTCTGAAAGGGCGCTTGGAAGAAGGTTGTGAGCGTTGTCGGTCCCGAAAGGACTGCCGATCCTGAAAACGGTCTCCGCCGTGGCTAAATGGTCGTTGGGTATAGAGTCCACTGGAACCCGAATAGGTCCGAAATGTTTGTCGATTACTGTACGGTGTGTACCTGCGTTCCGGCCTGCGAAAGGAAGAGGGAAGAACCTTACGTTTCTCTTTATCTTCCACCAAGAGTGGGTCTAAGGCAGCCCCAAACAAGGCCGGAGCCTTGAAGGTGGATGAAGCTAGCTTCCACTTCGCCTTCGAATCGGCTTTCCAATTGCGAAGCCAAAACATACGTCTGTTAGTAACAGTAGAAGCCATAGCGCGGGCTGCAAATTTTGCGGCGTTTAATGAGGCGTCTGCCGAATATTCTGTAGCGGCCACTATCTTGTTAATATCTTGATGCACGCGTTTGTCTGCGGTGGGGAGACGCGCTTGCAATTGTTTGAGCCAAATTAACGTTGCTCGATTAAAAAAAGATGTTGCCGTTGCAGCTTTTATTGCCCAAGTAGCCGCCTGATGGGCCTTGCGAAATCCCATTTCGGTCTTTCTGTCATCGGCTTTCAAACTGTCCATAGCATCTGTAGATACTATTGAGGACGAAGAAAGGCTGGCCACTGGCTTGTCTACTGTTGGTAAGGCCAGGATATCGTCCAACTCCGCCGCCGCGCAGTAAAGCCGTTTGTCCAAGGTACTAGGAGCTGTTAAGGAGCCTGGTTGGCCGAAGGCACTCTGGACAACATCCGCAAAAAGCGGTGGACAAGGAATAGCGTCCTTCTCTTGTTTAGCCACCTGAAACAAAGCTTCATGCGTGGATGAGGATGGAACAGCTGAGTCAGATGGAGGGGCTGTCAATAAACCAAATTGAGTAGTCACCTTGGCTTTGTGCAGGAGCGATTTAAAAACTGAAGGACGAAATAGTCCGGTAAATGATGGCTTCTCCGGAGGCAGGCCTTCGTCCTCGGAGAATTCTGAATCCTCCTCACAATCCGCCTCCTGGTCAGAGGACCCCGAGGAGACACATCCGACCTGAGATAAATCTTTTGTTTTATGTTGAGGAGGAATTTGAGGCAGAGGTCTAGATGAGCTGGGCGTAGGTTGTAGAGTGCCCACGCTCTGTTGCAATCCGGCCGCCAAGATCTTGGCCAATGCGTTGGACAACACTGACTGTAAATCCACTTGGCCAGTGTGTCCCTCTGCTCTGAGCCCAGCAGCCATAGGCGTGAATGTGGCCGATGGATCTGATCTCGAATGTTCCGGTTGGGCCGCTTGATGAACTAAGGATACATTAGGTAAAGACATAGAAACTCCACGCACCGCCTCTAGATTGGAAGAAGTAGATGGGCGATGGTCAGTAGCCGCAAAGGCCTCCGAGCAAACTGAAGAAGCACTGGAATGGGCTTGGTAAACCTCAGACTCTCCAGAGATCATGGGACAGGTATTCTGGTCCCTTGCCTTTTTTGCTTTGGCAAACTGTTTTTCAAGCGCCTTGTGACGCTGTAACTCTGATTTATGCCGGCTTGCAAGTTGAGCGGTCTGAGAGGATTTGGAGGAAGTAATATGCTTGGTTTTGGAGCGTTTCTTCCCTCCTTTGCGCTGGTTTGCCTCAGTAGGCAGAGCAGCATCCTGATCCCCATCGGATGACAGCTCCAAATCCGCCATTAGAATACTATGTGCAGGAGTGTCTTCAAGCAGCGATAGTAATTTAGCTAGCGATAGACAGTCGTATAAGGGACCCCAGGGCCAGTAATTAAATATTCCCCCTCGGGTGGAAAAATGTTCAAGCCCTGCAGCTAGCCAAAACTCCAGGTCTTACTAATCTGGCCTTGTGTCAGTGCCAGAACAGTCTCTCCCCAATGCGCCGTTACTGACTCACATTCAAAATGGCGGCCGCGAAAACACCGTCCTCTAAAATGGCGACCGCAGCGAAGGACATCAATTTACAGCCTTCCTGGTCTTCTTACGAGCTGGGCGCCGATTGACAAGGCTGCCGTGGGCTTGCTTCACAGGGCGCCAATTTTAAATTGAAGAAAGCGGCGGTAAAACGCCCGGCGCGATGGACGGCGGCGATTCAAAATGGCGGCCGGCCGCTCCGAACGCTGACGAGATGCCGGTAACGGCTCGGAGAGTGCCTGGACATCGGAGCCTGTCGGAAGCCTGGACAGACGCTCCGGAGCCGCCCAAAAACCTGGGAGCTGAGGCGCTCGTGGAATCCCAGCTCGCCAGGAATCCAACGAAGCGCCGGCGGCTAACGGTGTTCACGGATCCGCCCAGCCGGGTCGGAATCCGGATAGCTGCCTTGCTGGTAGATAGAGAGAAGGAGCGAAACGGCCTGGAGCCCCAGGCGCGTTATCGCTCCTCCAGCAGCCTCACCAATCCCACGAAGCAGCTCCAAGCGCACAGAAAGGGTGAAAAAATAACAAACTAAAATAAAAATTAATTCGATAAGGAAGCAATCAAGGAGTTTGAAAGATCTTTGAAAGAGCTATGCCAAACACGAGTTCCCTCAGTCACTGAGTGAGAAAGACTGACGGGAGTGACACAGAGGGGGCGTGGTCAGCCAAGGAGAATTCTGCACTCAGTTCCCCAGCAACGTGATGAGAGCTTCCCAATCAATGGATTGGAGGAGCAGCGTGCTGGAAAATGGCCCTTAGTACATTGTGCCAGGCAATACCTGGCAAAACAAAGCAGCTGCTAATTTTTAAATTTTTAATTTCCAATTAAAACATGTAGTGTCACATTTCTTAATTTTTGTCCAGAAACAGCAAAAGAGGTGCAGGAGTGGGCCAAAGGCAAACAAACTCAACAAGCTAAGATAGTAATGTTGTGACAGCAAATTGGGCAGAGACCCACACAGCCTGCACCATGAATAAAAGTCCCTGGAGATGACAAAGGAAAAACTAGCAGCCTCTATGCAGGCATCCTTGCTGTAATATGTCCTATAGGGTTTATTTCATAAGTACATCATGTTGTAAGCACTCATGAGAATAACATGTTATTGGCAAGAAGCTACCACCCACTGCTGCTGGAAATTAATTCAAGCTCTTCAATGAATCAACATTCGTTTAGAACTCAAAAGCCCTTTTATGTCACAGGTTGACAGCTATGTTAAGACCTTTCCTGCAGTGCCTTATCAGAATGGATGCCCTGCACCAGAGGGACTTCCCACCCACACAAAGAGGCACAAGAGCTGTGGTTCAGGGCAGAAATTGAAGCTATTGAAATTGAAGCTGCCACTGATAAGTTTCTATCACGAGACAGGAACTGAGATGTCTTTTAACCAGCAATGGAAGCTGACTAAGTTGCAAGACTCATAAAGTGCCCCCTTCAATTCTGAAGGAGACCAAAAGGACAAGAGCTGCATTCATTGCTACTAGGAATATATTTATAGCTTGCTAAATTTGTTTCATGTTTGTTTTTCTTCCAAAACAGCCATGAACTGGCTGTTATTATTCCCTGTTTTACATGTTAGGGAACAGATTCTAAGCCAGGAAGAACAGTTTTTAAACATATTTGTTTATTAGATTTATATCCTGTCTTTCCTTCAGGAACTCAAAGAACCATATATGGTGTTCCTTCTTCCCATTTTCCCCACAACCCCAGAGAAATAGGTTGGGCAGAGAGAGTAAGTCTGTTCCAAAGACAAAGGAGCTTCCAGGAAAGAGGCAAAGCTAGACCAACACGTTTACCCCTGTTGCACTTTAGCTCTCCAGGGCCACAATCAGGGGTGAAATGCTCCCAATTCGGACCAGATCGAGCAATCCGGTAGCGATTGTGGCAGGTGGTTCGGAAAACCGATGGCGGCGCAAGGCTCTGCCCACCTGCCTGGGTGTCGTTACTTCCTGCTTTTAAAAGGTAAAAAAGGCTCTGACGATCGCGCGCCACAGATGTAATCATCAGAGCCTTTTTTTTTCCTTTTTAAAGCATTTTTTTACAACCTATTCAGGCAAATAGGTTGTAAAAAATGCTTTAAAAAAGTAAAAAAAAAAGTTGGCCACACCCACTCAGTCACATTAAACCCCACCACCACCAAGCCACGCCCACAGAACCGGTAGTAACAAATTTTACATTTCACTACTGGCAACAATGTACGGTATATATGAATACAAACCTGCAAATTGGTACCTATCTTTCAAGCAAATAATTAGGCTCACATACAGCTCAAAACTTGCTCTCGGAGCCTACTAAATATAATTTACAAACATATTTAACTCATCCACAACCACCAGAGTCAAGTTATGTTTTGTTCCAGACACAGTGACTTCTCTGTGACACCTTCTAATGAAACCATTCTTAGAAAAGAATTTTGTTATCTTTAATCATGCCTGCTTTTCAAGCACAAGCTATTCTTGGAAGCCAACACATGAACTTGTGATGTTTCAACAACTGCCATGGATTAATCTCAATAAAATCCCATGACCACCCCCTTCTCTTTTCCTTTATGGAATGCTGTCCTTATGAGGGCTTGTTTACCAACATGATAAAAGAGGGCATTGGAATTAAATGTAATCTGCCAAGGCAAGATCAGTGAACTATTCTATAGGCACCTTGGACCCATCTTAGTTCTCAAACAAATCGCCAAGATTACAAGGGTATCTTTGAATTGTAATTTTTAAATTGCTTTAAATTACCCCGTAATTAAGAAAGTGGGAGGTAGCAGCAAGGCCAAGGTCATCTGTTGGTTTGGAAGGATTTCTACTTGAATTTCCCTGGCCTACAAGTACTCTGTAGAATTCACTAATACATTTTTCCCACCTTAATCTGGTAACTATTCACCTCTATTTCTGAAAAGTGGCAAAATATGGGAAGCCTCTTTTAGGAAGCTTCCAACTAGGAGGAGAGGGGAAAAGAGAATGAGATGATTCTTAAATCAAAACTTGTTTAGCAGTCATAGAACCATAGTGCTGGAGGGACCTTGGAGGTCTTTTAGACTACCCTCTGCCCAGGTGGGACTTCCGGTGAAGTGGGGCGTTTTTTGCCTCCAGAGGGTCCTTCAGCTGGCCAGCGTATGCATGTGCATCGGAGCTGAGCTCATGTGCCCACCGATGTGGCACACGTGCCATAGGTTCGCCATCATGGGCATAGTCTTCATTTAACTACCACAAGTTGAACCAACTACTTAGTTGTTGATCAAAGCTGTTGCTAAGTGAAACTATGACTCTGCTTATGATCTTACTCCACTTTTCCTTTGCTTTACAGATCTGTGAAGGTTGTAAATGCAAGGATTGGTCAGAAAGTTACTTTTTCATCCCCACCATAACTACAAACAAGAGCTTTACAATGCACTTGCTAAATGTACATTTTAAACATATTGTTTTAACTTATTTGTAAAGTTGCATTACTACTTAATAAAAATTATACTTTTTTAGACACAACCAAAAGCTAATTTTCCTTATGATTATTTAAACAGAGCATTTCTATCTGGTATCCGTGATCCCTCAGGTTCATATTTAGTCTCCATGCTGACAATCTTTTGGTTTTCTTTATTTAATCAACACAAATTTCAACTACACTTGAACTATACTCTGGCTTGGTTCCAGAATAGAAAACAAAATCCCAGAAAATGGAATATGGCATTTAGCATCAATCCAAGCATAATTCTCCATATGGATTCTCCTCATATCCATTTGGATATGTAACTGTGGAAACAAACTAGAAAAGTTTGTTGTCATCTAATATAAATGTTTCATCTTTTATACTTTTAGCCTACCATACAAAAAATTATAAATACTCTGAAAATAAATTCTGTGTACTTTATGACTGAGTAAATTAAAAAAAAAAATCATTAATCCAGAAACTCCTTACTTTTTTTTGGGAAAGAATTGTAATACCTTTTCTTTTGAACACAGTAAAAGTGTATCCACTTTTCTAAAAAATTCCATTATGTGAGCAGCAATCAAAGCATCTTCAAGACTGGAAAAGTAAATTAAATTATAAACAGCAATTTGTCTCACAATAATAAAATAATTCCCAAACACTATGCTTTTTGGTTGGGGGGGGGGGTTGTTTAACTAACTTGTGTTAGTTTTTATTTGGTTCACTTTTTCTAGTAAAAGAAGTGAACAGAGCTGTATGAAAAACAGGCTGTAATTGTTTAATGGTACTTACATGAGCTAGAAGATTAAATGAGACATGTTTTTTGAATATTAAAAACCCTTCTGAGATCCTAAGATTTAACGCTGACATTAAACACATAGGACACGTGTACTGAAGCTAAGCTCAAAGATGGCAGGTTCCTAATCAACTTTAGCTAAGGCTGAAATCAAAGCAGAGTCAGCTCCAAAAAGAATTTGCGACGGGCAACTTCTAGGAATTCCAAGGCTGGAAATTCCTAGAAGTATAAAAGATCCAAAAATAATATTGGGAGAAAGCAACAGCAGCCCACTTTGGTAATGCTGACAAGAAGCCTACCGAGTTGAGCTTCTTGAAAATATCTTTACTTCAATCTTTACAAAGACTACGCTTTGGCCTGGAATAAATTAGGATGGCTATTAAGACCAGAGGGCCCCGAGTTTTCATTCAGAAAAATCAGTACTTAATTTGAGGGGGGGGGGGGAAAGGTATCCCATTTAATCTTCCAGCTTAAAGCATTTCTTAAATAAATATCATTTTCCGAACAGGCACAGGAATTCCAAGATCTTTTCATAGTAATTTGTTATTCTTTCTCATTATTTTCATAATTTCTAGTCAAGAAAAGTTTTTTCCTTTAATTATATATAATTTATTCCAAATGTTGATGTTAATTGTAGTAATATCTATGAAAGTAAGATTTTCTTATTTGAAAATATTGACATCAAAGCAAGATCCAAGTCCCAATATTTTATTATCTGTACTTGTCCAAGAAATCTTAATTTTGATCTCAGAATATTTAAACTTGCAAAGTTATGCAAAATCTTTTACTAACTTTTAGGTTCATGACGATTAATCAATGAATAGGAACTGAAATCAGAATATCATAATAATTTATGTTTTAGCCACATCCCTATTTTATGCCACTTTATTCTAAATAAAACAAAAATACAATCTGAGAAGTTGACTCCCTGAATTTTTATTGCATTTAAGACTATATTACAGCTATACATACTTCACCTTAGAAAGTTGCATTTATTGAAATATAGGACTTGTTTTTACTTTTAACATGCATTCTGAAAGCTTAACATTCAATGTCTAATCAACATTGTAAGAAATGTAAGCATAAATATATCCTCTGCATCTTACTCTCTATATACTGTGTGCCTATATATATATATATATATATATATATATATATATATATATATATATATATATATATATATATATATATATATATATATATATATATATATATACACACACACACACACATCAGTAAATCTTTAAACAAAGCATATTCTCCTGGGATCAGACAGCATAGCTGCAAAATTTTAGGAAACTTTCAGTTCTTTAAAACATTGCCAAAGATACTACTAGAGTACATTTTCCATTAAACCTGAATGAATCACACCTATAACCTGTGTAATATTATCTGTACTCAACCCACATTTACACTTGGTCCAGTAACATACAGACTTCAAAAGACTGAAATTGTTAAGGGATAAATGCAAATAAGTAATGAAATAGAGGTCCTACAGCTTCAATCATTCCCACTTAGTCTCTCCTGCCAGTGGAAGAAGTTAACCAAAGCAGTGAATTTCCTCACCAGAATTTCTTAAGTATTTTTTCAACTGATTTCCCCATGGTTTTTCTGTGATATGCTGTTCTCTCTTTTCTTTTTTAAAGCAACTCTCAGGAATCAGTTTATTTTTAAGATTCTTGTTTCTAAAACAACAAGAGTCTAGGGATCTTGGCATGGAGATAAAAGTTTTTTAAAAATACACATAGCTTCCTTGGCTCAATTTAATTACAGATAATCCTTGTTTAATGTCCATTCAATCAGGGCTGAATGAAGGGACTGAAAGTCCAGTCCTTGACGTTCTGACCAATGCAATGCCTCTGTGGTCACAGAAACAAAATTCAGGGTCACCCACATTTACAGCTGCCTTTTGACCATCCACCTACCTGCTACTACCCGGTATTCCTGCCACCTGGCCCTGCCCACATCATGCATCACTACTGTATAGTCGGGACCTTCTTTGCACCACCTTCTTTTACGCTGGTGCAATCAGGACTTCTCTTGTGACCTGTCCAGGACCTCCTCCATTCATGTCCCATCCAGGGCCTTCTTATGGAAAATAACCTCAGCACATGAAAGCAAGCCCTGGCTGCACTAGTGCAAAAGAAGGCAATGGGAAAGGCCCTGGCCAGTACAGTAGTAGTATGCAGTGATGGGTGCAGAAGCAGCTGGTAGCAAAATATAGGCAGGCAGCCAAGAGGGCAGAGATGGGGTGGGTGGGAGAGATAAGCACTGGGGGGACTTGAAAAGGAAGCAGTCCCTTACCTTACTGAGTCTTGGAGCTGGGAGAGAACAAGCTGGGAATGACTTTAGTATTAGTACCTGGATGTATAACAATTGGGACCAGAATCTCAATCACTAAATGAAGCAGTGGTTAAGCAAGACAGTGATCACATTACTGGGGAGGGCATTTTGCAACAAATCAGAAGTGCTTCACAGGTCATAATTAATTCAAACGGTTATTAAGTGGCTGGTTGTTAAGCAAGAATTACCTGTTTCTCTCCTAATGACTGTGTTGGATTTAGCTAATAGTAGCAACAGAGATTGCCAGGATTGCTGCTGCTAAGCAATGTGGTCACATGAACTTACACTTCCCAACCCCATCACTTTAGCAATGGAAATTCCAGTCTTCTATACAGACATTATCTGAAGACTACCTATATACACAGAGGATGCCAAGCAACATATATAACTTGAGCCATTTTCTCATTCATACCTTTCGGCTGGTTTGCAACATACATCAAAATACTAGCGACATGCTAGTATTCACTACTCAGATCATAATCATTGGTCGCTGAGAAAACAGGCAGTTAACTACCTGTGACTCTTTCCTCTGTGACTTCTCTACCTAAGAACTTAGTTCAGTATTATCTGCTGAACTGACCAATTTGAATGAAATCTTTTGTCTGTTCTGATATGAACAGGATACTACTTATACCTTCTTCTTCTCAATGAGTAACAGTCAAAACCTTGACTGGTCATAGACCCACAGGGAGAAAAATGCAAGCTGCTTTACAGCCCAGATTCCAAACCAATTTTACACAGATGCAGGAACATTCCACAGCATTTAAAAGACATTTAGCAATGACATTGAAAAATTGCCATATTGTCAGTCCCATTCTCTTCGTGATTGTACTTCCCAAAGATTGAAAAATACTCACCAGAACTTGTATTCCTTCTTTTTCAACAGGTGCTTTATCATAGGTAGCATCGCAAACTCGCACCAAGGTGGTCACGCCGTATTTCTTCAGCTCCTTTTGTGAACAAACAGGAAACACGTCCAATTCATTTCTCAGAGTAAAGGGCAAAAAGTATCACTTATGGAGACATGCAGCTTTATTAATAATTATTAACTTACAGCAACCTATCAAAAGAAAGTATTTTTGCTACAACCTAAGATGGCTGCCCTGGTGCCTCTGTCTCAATAATGTATAAAAAAGACTATTTAAAAACCGTGAACCCTTTGGAATTTTCAATATTTCTACATAAATACAAGTAGTTCTCAAGTTACAATTGTAATGGAGCCTGCCAATCATGGTCATAACTCATGATATCATAAAGCAGGTCAAGTCACTTGACTATCTTGGTTTCATAACCTTTTTGTAGCAGTTATTAAGTAAACACCATGGTCATAAAGCAGCCGCAAACTGTCATTTGCTTATGGGCATGGTTTTGCAAAAAATTAAAAATACCGTAAATACTGGATTTGGGCAAGACCGTTGTAAAATGCAGTCGTGTGACCACAGGACACTGCAAACAACTGTAAATGTAGTACAGTTGTCAAGCACTCAAAATGGAATCACATGATGGGGGGAGGGAAAGGTGACCATGGCAACTTGCAATCCGGTCGTAAGTACCACCAACCCCCTCCAGGTAAATCCGTTGCAATTTCAACCAGTCACAGTTGAGGACCTACATCATCTTGTGATCGGTTCCCCAACAAGTCCTAAAACTAGATATTAAATGAGAAAAAAGCATTGTCCATTTATTTATTATTGAGGAAAATAATCCAAAACTATGTATTTGCATGTGGCAAAAGTATTGGAACCCCTAGGAATGCAAATTCATTTAAAGGAGAAAGTATAATTCCTTTGATTGTAACACCTGAATCTAATCTGGTATGCTTTTAATTTATTTAAATTGCCTGGAGAACAGGTAATAGTTAAGGTCATATATATAATGAAATATTGAAAAGGGGCGTTGGTCCTACCTGATACGCTCCTTCTCGTTGGGTGGAGACAGCAGCCAGTGTGGATAATCCTCATCCAATCAGCCTGAAGGACTGGGTCTATCCAAAGTTTAAATCCCGCCCTTGTTGCCGGGTAAACCAGCTTTTGGCGAAAAACTAAGGAAAGACTCGGCGTGTGGTCAAGATAAGAGAAATTTAGAGAGAGAAAAACGAGACCAGCCTGGCACAAAAAAACTGGGAGGGTCTGGCTGCTATCTCCACCCAACGAGAAGGAGCGTATCAGGTAGGACCAACGCCCCTTCTCCATTGTGGGTGGAGACAGCAGCTAGTGTGGGACATACCCAAGTTCACTGTCCCGAGACCTGGGAGGGCCCAGGCTGGTCCAAAATAGCCTCCCCAGCAACAACCCTCTGCAACACCTGCCGACCAAACGCTGCCTCAGCAGAGGCAAATGAGTCAATTTTATAGTGTTTAATAAAGGGAGCCGGAGAGGTCCATGTGGCCGCACGGCAAATCTCCAGCAATGGGGCCTGCGTAGCCCAGGCCGCCGACGTAGCTGCACTGCGTGTAGAGTGGGCAGTCACATGAGGTGGTCGCGGCAGGGAGCGGAAGTCGTAGGCGGAGGCGATGGTTTGCCGGATCCAGCGACCGATAGTTGAAGAAGATACCTTGAGACCCAAAGAAACGGGTAAGAAGGAGATGAACAAGGCTTCTGAACGTCGAAAGCATGCAGTGCGTTTAATATAGATGCGAAGGGCACGGCGAACATCCAGAGTATGCCAACGACGTTCGCGAGGGTGAGAAGGACGAGGGCAGAAATTCGGGAGGATGAGCTCTTGGGACCGATGGAAGACAGAGTTGATTTTCGGCACGAAGGTTGGATCCAGACGGAGGATGACACGATCCGAGTGGAACACGCAAAGGTCCACCCTGGTGGAGAGAGCAGCCACTTCCGATATGTGACGAGCCGAAGTGATAGCCACCAAGAAGGCAACTTTACACGACAACAAGCGCAGAGACGCTGTTTGTAGGGGTTCGTAGGGAGGCCCCATGAGAGACTCCAAGACCAAAGGTAGATCCCAAGTGGGATAGCGGTGTAAAACAGGAGGGGACAAGTTAGTGGCCCCGCGGAGAAAACGTCGAATTAGAGGATGCTGCGCCAAAGACGAGAGGGACCCGCAGGTAAGTACCGAAGAGATGGCTGCAATTTGGCGTCTTAGCGTGTTTGGAGAGAGGCCGTCAGCAAAACCTCGTTGTAGGAACACCAGAATGTCCACTATCGAAGGCTGTAGTACAGGTACGCCATTCCTGTCATACCAAGAACAGAAAGACCGCCAGGTGGCAGAATAGATTCTGTTAGTAGAAGGGTGACGGGAGGCCTGAATTATATGTATAACATCGTTCGGAATATTAGCCGTGCTCAGAGAGAACCGCTCAACCGCCAAGCGGTCAGATTGAGCCACGGGAGGTCTGGGTGGTTCATTGCCCCTTGACTCAGAGTGTCTGTTGTGATCGGGATGCGCCAGGAGGGAGCGACAGAGAGGGAAACCAACTCCGCAAACCATGCTCTGCGAGGCCAGTGTGGAGCCAGAAGAATTACCTCCGCCCATTCGTCCAAGAGCTTGCGGATCACTCTGGGGAGTAGAGACGTTGGAGGAAAGGCGTATAGAAGACCCTGGGGCCAGGGGACTCGGAGGGCATCGACAGCTTCCGCCTGAGGGGTTGGGAACCGGGTGAAAAAGCGAGGCAACTGTGCGTTTGCAGGAGTAGCGAATAGGTCCACGACTGGGGTCCTGAATCGACGGGCCAGAGCCTGGAAGATTTGGGGGTGGAGGCGCCATTCTGCATTGTCCAGCTGTTGTCGGCTCAGCCAATCCGCCTGAATATTGTCGATGCCCAAGATGTGCTCCGCCCAAAGGGATCTGAGATGACGTTCCGCCCAGAGACCAACTTTCAAAGCCACTGACAATAGGGACTTCGACCTGGTACCCCCCAATTTGTTCAAATGAGCCTTGGCTGTTACATTGTCCGTCAAGACAAGTACATGGGCTCCGGCTAGAAGTTGACGAAACGCCCTGAGGGCCAGGAAGATGGCTTGCAACTCTAGCCAGTTGATTGGACGGCGAGCATCCGTCTCGTTCCACACACCCTAGGTGAGCTGACCCTGACAATGTGCCCCCCAGCCGCGGAGACTGGCATCTGTTGTCACCACTACTCTCTGGGGCTCGAGAAAGAGAGAACCTGCCGAAAGGGCCGGGGACCGCCACCATCGAAGGGATCTGCGAACTGCCGGAGGGAGCAGGATCTGACTGGAAGAAGTGCCTCTGCCCGCCTTCTGAAAAGGTAAAAGAAACCATTGGAGCTCCCGGGCGTGGAGCTGCGCCCAAGGAACAATGGCTATGGCAGAAATCATCTTCCCCAAAAGTTGGGAAAGAATATAAGGGGAGACCTTCCGAGATCCGAGATCTGTATGACAAAATTGCTCAGATTCGGGAACAACTAGACTCTGACTGGATTGATCCAGGGGAGATGACAGGGGCAGGTCCTGAGAATATTATTTGGGAAGAGTTTGATCCTGTGACTCCCGAAAGCGTGGACAGGATACTGAACAGACTAAATGCGACCACATGTTTATTGGAACCGTGTCCCTCCTGGTTGGTACTGGCCTCCCGGGAGGTGAAGCGAGGCTGGCTCCAGATTATAATAAATGCTTCTTTGAGTGAGGGTGTCTTTCCCACCGTCTTGAAAGAGGCGGTGGTGAGGCCCTTCCTCAAGAAGCCCTCCCTGGACCCAGCTGTGTTAGCAAATTATCGTCCTGTCTCCAACCTTCGCTTTGTTGCGAAGGTTGTTGAGAGTGTGGTTGCACAACTGCCTCAGTACCTGGATGAATCGAATTATCTAGATCCGTTCCAGTCGGGCTTCAGGCCCGGGTACAGCACAGAGACAGCATTGGTCGCATTGGTTGATGATCTCTGGAGGGCTCGGGACAGGGGTTGCTCCTCTGTCCTGGTCCTGTTAGATCTCTCAGCGGCTTTTGATACCATCGATCATGATATCATGCTGCACTGGTTGGAAGGGTTGGGGGTGGGGGGCACTGTTCTACAGTGGTTCTCCTCCTTTCTCTCTGACCGGTCGCAGTCTGTGTTGACAGGGGGGCAGAGGTCGACCCCGAGGCCCCTTATATGTGGGGTGCCACAAGGATCGGTCCTCTCGCCCCTTCTATTCAACATTTATGTGAAGCCGCTGGGTGAGATCATCCGTGGTTTTGGGGTGAAGTACCATCAGTACGCTGATGACACCCAGCTGTACATCTCCACCCCAGACCACCCCAATGATGCCCTCGAGGTGATGTCCCGGTGCCTGGAGGCCATACGGATCTGGATGGGGAGGAACAAACTCAGACTCAACCCATCCAAGACTGAGTGGCTGTGGTTTCTGTTGTCCCGATATAGTCAGTTGGCGCTATCTCTGACTATTGGGGGCGAGTCGTTGGCCCCCACAGATGGGGTTCGCAACTTGGGCATCCTCCTAGACTCGCAGCTGTCTTTAGAAGAGCATATGACGGCCGTGGCCAGGAGGACTTTTTATCAGGTCCGCCTGATTCGCCAGTTGTGTCCCTTTCTGGATCCGGACTCGTTAAATACGGTCACTCATGCTCTTGTTACTTCCCACTTGGACTACTGCAATGCTCTCTACATGGGGCTCCCCTTGAGGAGCACCCGGAGGCTCCAGCTGGTCCAGAATGCGGCCGCGCGGGTGGTTATGGGAGCAACGTGGCGCTCCCATGTGACCCCCCTCCTGAGCGAGTTGCACTGGCTCCCGGTGGTCTTCCGGGTGCGCTTCAAGGTTTTGGTTACTATCTTTAGAGCGCTCCATGGCTCAGGACCAGGGTACCTACGAGACCGCCTCCTGCCACCAATAGCCTCTCACCGACCAATTCGCTCCCATAGAGAGGGACTCCTCAGGGTGCCGTCGGCCAAACAATGTCGACTGACGGCCCCCAGGGGGAGAGCCTTCTCTGTGGGGGCACCTACCATCTGGAACGGGCTTCCCCCAGAGTTACGAAAGATCCAAGACTTACGCATCTTCCGCCGTGCCCTGAAAACGTTTCTATTCCAACAGGCTGGTCTGGCCTAACTCTCCCTTTTAAATTGGCTTTTAAATTGGCTTTTAAATCTCTTTTAGATAAATTTGGATGTTTTAATCTTTGAGCCTAAATTACTTAATCTGTTTTTAATAGTTTTTAACTTCTATATGTCTTTGTATTTATTATGGCTGTTCACCGCCCTGAGTCCTTCGGGAGTAGGGTGGTATACAAATATGAAAAAATAAATAAATAAAATAAATCCCTCGACTTTAACCACCACCTCCCGCAGGCTAACCTGACGCTCTGGGGAGAGAAAAACTTTACCCTGTAAGGAGTCAATTAGAGCCCCTAAATGAACCAGGGAAGTAGAAGGGATCAGATGGCTCTTTTCCAGGTTAATGGAAAAACCATGGGCAGCTAATGTCCTAAGAGTAAACTGAATATCCCGGGTAGCCTGGAGAGCGGAAGACGACAAAATTAAAATGTCATCTAAATAACAAAGGAGCCTGATCGACGAGAGCCTGAGGTAAGCGGCTAAAGCCGCCAACACCTTAGTAAAGGTGTGGGGGGCGGACGAAAGTCCGAAGGGCAAAGCCCGATACTGATAATGAACCCCCCCGTAACAGAACCACAAATAACATCTGTGGGAAGGGAGAATGGGGATGTGTAAATAGGCCTCAGTCAGATCGATAGAAGAAGGGAGATCGCCCCTCCTAACACCGTCAAGAATAGATTTAAGAGTCTGCATCTTAAATTTCCGATACACCACGTACCGATTTAACCGTTTTAGGTCCAGAATGGGTCTCCACCCCCCCCCCCCCCGAGGACTTAGGCACCAGAAAAACCCGAGAAAAGAATCCCGTCCCAATTTCGTCAGCAGGGACCAGTTGTATAGCCCTGATGGAAAGGAGATGCTGAACATCAGAGGCCATAAGAGCCCTCCTTTCGGTGTCACAAGAAATCGGGCAGCAGACAAAGGTGCTCGGGGAAGGGGAAAGGAATTCAATGGCCAACCCTGATCTTAAGGTGGCCAGGACCCATTCATCCGAAATAGACTTCTCCCAAATGGCAGCGAAGAGGGCCAATCTGCCGCCAATGGGAGGGTCAGAGATGCGACTAGCAACGGCGCCGGTAGGAACGACCTCCTCCCCCTCGAAAGGGCCGTTTGGACATGAAGGGTTTTCCCTGGGACAGTCTATCCTGGGAACCTCGGGACCTCCCAAAATTGTGGAATGGCCGCGGAGGAGGGAAAAAGGCGGAAGAAGTAGAAGGACCCCCACCGTCAGAAGCCCGAGATTGAGGCCGTGCAGGATAAGGTACATAACGGGAATCCCCCCTACGAAAAACCGGAGCCAAAACTTTCTTCTTGTCACGAGTCTCGGTCAAGAAAGGGTCCAAGGCATCCCCAAACAATCGGGCCCCTCCAAACGGAACAGCAGCCAACCGCCACTTATGCCTGGCATCCGCCTGCCAGTGGCGGAGCCAGACCAAATGACGAGCAGCCACTGAAGAAGCCAACAACTTTGCTGCAAAACGGGTGGCGCTCAAAGTCGAATCTGCAGAGAACTGGACAGCTGCAATAATCTTATTGAGGTCTTGCTTAATCCGCGCGTCATCCAGAGAAAGCTTCTCCTGCAGCTGGCGGAGCCACAGCAAGGTGGTACGATTGAAGAATGAAGCCGTAGAAGATGCCTTGATAGCCCATGCCGCCCCTGATGGGCCCTCTGGAGGACCAGGTCAGAACGACGCTCCTCAGGCCGCAATCCTTCATCAGGGCCCCCAGGGACATTAGCATTAGGTAAGAGAGAAGCCACGGGCGCATCTACAGAAGGCAGTTGCAATAGCGAGTCCAGGTCAGAAGCGACGTTAAAGTTTTTTCTGTCAATAGACGAGGGCAGGGGAGCCGAGCCAGGAGAAGCCCACTGCCGCTTGACCATGTCCAAAATTAAAGGCGGAGCAGGAATTGTGGTGACCTGTTTAGCCGGCTCTGCAAACATAGGATCTAGAGTCCCTGGAGGAACTGAAACAGGGGGCTGGACCACTGGAGATGCCTTATCATAAAGTTTAGTAAGCACTTTATCTCGGCGCTTTTCCACTTTAGAGGAAGTACCGCCATGTTTTTTATGCCCTGTATAATGCCTCTGGGGCGGAGCTGGAGCCACAATAGGGGCCTGGGCAGGCACAGGAGGGGTAACAGATGGGTCATCTGATTGGCCAGCAAAGGAAGCTACGGCCTTGCTGCCGTGCTTTGATTTGGAGGCTGCTTTGGGCATGGTGAATTAGACCAGAATAGAGAACGAGGGTGATCAAATGCCAATGGGGGAGCGCAGAAACTCCACAGGGACCCTAAGCAGCCAACAGTTCAGTCTAGCAATTGAAAGGGGAGCGCGGAAACTCCACAAAATGGCCGCTGTGTCAGTATATGAAAAACAAAATGGCGGCCGTCAGTAAATGAATTAGGCTAGACAGGGTCCAATTGGATTAGCTTGCCCAAATATACAGCGTTAAATTAAAGGCTTCTCCCAGCGATTTAAAAGCAGGCCTCAGAGGTTTCTCCCAGTGATTTAAGGCAGGGAAGAGTTAAGTCCTTAAAAGTGAAAAATATTGCTCCCAGCTGACAGGCGGTGATAGAGAGGCCCACCGCGCGGGCCGCACGATCGTGCAGGCTATAGGGGAACACAGGCAGGTCACTGTGGCAGGATCCGGTCTTTAGAGGCAAGGAGGTGGGCGATCTAGGCAGCAATTAACAAAATGGAGCCAGGCAGTCAGAAAATGAAGCCACGCTGCACCCCCGATGAAAACAAAATGGCCGCCACAATTGAAGGAACAGGGTGCTGGTGCTAATTGAGCCAGGCAGAGTTCCAAAGGGCCCCCAACGATCCCCCTTTAAGCAGGAAAGGGTCAAATCAATAGTCCAGAGAGGCTTCCCACCCCCTTTGCAGAGGAAATACCTTGAGGCAAAGGGGAAACCCCCAGCCACAAGAAACACTCACTGCACAGTCCAAATTCACCAAAATCCAAAGGAATGTCCAAATTCGTAGTCACAGAATAGTCCAGAGAAGTCACACCAACAAAACAGATCCAACAGCAATCAGAATCAGCTAAAATTCAGCTAAAAGAGAGACAGCTAAAGACCACACGCCAGTCCTGACTGAAGGACTGAGTCAAAAGCTGGTCTACCCGGCAACAAGGGCGGGATTTAAACTTTGGATAGACCCAGTCCTTCAGGCTGATTGGATGAGGATTACCCACACTGGCTGCTGTCTCCACCCACAATGGAGAACTCAAAAGGATTCACATCTTTTAAGCACCGCTGTAAATGTTTCTAGTTTTCCTACAAATGGGGCAACAGGCTGTTGGACCTCAGGAATGTAGTATCCCTTCATTTTTGCCTATTAGGAGAAATAGTCAAGTAACGTTAACTCTGAAAATAGACGAAAATTCATATATTCTGGAATTCATCCTCCATCAATAAAAAAGTAAGATGTACTACAAAGACTAATTTATTTTGCGTCTTAAGTATTTTAGATTTTTTTCCCCCGTTTTTCAAAAGGTTTTGGGAAGAAAGAAACATATTCAAGGGTGGGGATGATCTCTAAATTGCTCCAGGATATTTTTCTCAGATTCTACCCTGCGAGGAGTTAGTTATACATGCTGAAATGTGGCTGCTCTTGTAACTATAGTGAAAAGTAACTGAGAGTATTTTAAAGGGGAATTAGATCAATTCATTGACAAGACCACCCTAATAACTAACACACCACTTTAAGAAATATAAATTCCTGCTTTCTGGTCATGGTAAAAATAATCCTACAGATATCTGCACTAAATCGGGGATTATAGTGAAGAATCTGGCTTTTAGATAATTATATTTTAAAGGACATATACACAGAAGCAAGGGCATCAGTTTTTCACTTGGAGTAAACTCTTGACAGCAAAAAGTGTTTAAACAAGTAACAGCCAAACATCAAATTCTCTTTTAACAGAAGCCCACAGGTTACAGTGACTTTATCAAAACAACTGCTTTGCTTTAACAATATTGTTTATATGTATAGAGAAGGAAGGAAACAGACAAGCAAGCTTTATCAACAACCTAAAAGAAAGAATATTTAAGAATGACTTTTTTAATTAGAGATAAGAAAGGTCACAAATGATAAGTGTCCCCAACATAAACAAGAGCCCCACAATGAGGAAGAACAAAACTAACTACTACCACCAGCTCTACTAATCTCATTTACATGGAAATGTTTGGTTGCCTTGTTTGGACAGCCATCAAACTTTACTTGTCTGAAATACTGCCAGAAATACTTTCTGATAGTAATCTATGGCAATAATTGTTAGAGTAAGCAAATCATTTCATTTAGTTGCAAATCTTATCATTAAAAAAATTAAGGGTGAGGCTTCCGGTTGATGTTGCGGTGAGATCGGACACGGACAGCTGGTCTCCATGTCTCCGTGCCGAGTTCTCCCCTTGATGGGCTCCAAAAGGAGCCAAAGCCGCCTTGGAGGGGCGGTGAAGCGAAGAGGAACGCCCTGCAAGGTCTCGGGAGAGTCGCAGCTGTCCTACTTGACCCGGGGCTTACTTTCCCTCTCAGCCACGACAAGGAGAAGAGACAGCCTAAGATGGCTGCCACAAAGCTGGGACAATCGATGACCATCTAAGCCAGTGGTTCTCAATCTTCCTAATGCCGCGACCCTTTAATATAGTTCCTCATGTTGTGGTGATCCCCAACCATAAAATTATTCCTAAGACCATTGAAAATATGTGTTTTCCGATGGTCTTAGGCGATCCCTGTGAAAGGGTCGTTCGACCCCCAAAGGGGTTGCGACCCACAGGTTGAGAACCACTGATCTAAGCTTTGAGTTGGAGCGGATTTTGGTGAACAGTGTGGAACTGGGTGAGAGGATTTTTTTTTACCGGAAAGTTAACCCTACAAGAGAAATCTAGGATTTACTCAGAATGACCTGTTAAAGCGGCGATCAAACACTTTGAGAAAACTACCATACCAGAAGGAAAGGATTAAAGAGAAGGAAAACAAATTCTTCAAAAACGTAGGAAATTGGACTCTTAAATTGGAAAGACGTGACATTGGGAAGGCAATTTAAAATGCTGAAATTACTGACTTAAAAAATTAATACTGCTTCTATAATTGAATTAGTTTAAAATAATTAAAACCAGATTATTAGTAATAATATTGAAAATTAACCTGAGAGTGCCACCTGCTGGTGAAAGGAAAATATACAAGCCTGGGAATACCCATTTAAAGGACTGTGAAAATATTTACTGGATTATTATATCTACCCTATGATCACTGGAGATTTAAATGTGAGAACAAGGAAGATACTTAATTAAAGTGACCCCTGAATGTTAAGTTATATGACTGAATCTATAAAAATGACTTAAAGAGGCTTGGATAACTCCCTGCACTATGAAAATGGAACTAACTGACTACTTATGGAACATAAAGAACTGTGATTAGTGTATACTTTGAAGAGCAACCTCAGGTTTGAACAAATGGTTCTTGGGCTACTGGCCAAAAGTGGAATTTATTAAAACAAGTTAAGATGCAATATAAGGAGGAAACGAGCGGAAATTTGAATGAGATGGGCTGGATGTTTCAAAGCATAAAGGATATGATACAGAAAGAACATAAGGCGATTATGGAATTAATGGATGGCATAGATCAAAAATTGGAAAATATTATACAAAGGACCATGAGCAATGACCAAGATGTCCAGAAACGGAAGGAGCTACCAGAAGGAATAGAGGAAAAAACAGAATTGAGGAATCAACAAAAAGAAGATAACGAGTCATCAATAAAATTAATAATGTTTGATCAATCAAACCAGGGGGGAAACATTCTAAGAGATCTGAAAAGAGAACGGGAGGAGCAGGAAGATACTTGGGGAAGGGAGATAGGGGTCCGGTCTGATAATTTCAAAGCTAGACAGTAGAAGTGGGTAGGGATAGGAGAAACACTTAGATTGACTAGGCAGGATGTAGACACAGATACAGACAGAGATAAAAATTTAAGAGAAGAATATTGGAGGCAAGTAAAAAAAAAAGAATAAGAATTAAAGTATTGATGCGGGCAAGAGATGATAGATAGAAGGCGGATAAGAAAAAGAAGCCAGATAGGAAAAAGAAGAAAGAAAAAATCTTTTTCTTTTTTTTATAATGGTGGCAGGAGGAGAAATTAGAACAGAGATAGGAATGTGTTCAGTAAGACATTGAGGGATTACTTGTATATATACCTTTACGTGATGAAATAAAAGTAATAATAAAATGGGAAAATTAGAGATTGAATGATGGTATTACTAAGTAAGTTTAAATAACATTGTGATTGGTAAACGTTGAGCAATTAAATAACGAAAAGAACATATTTTAATATAAACGTGTATTAATACTAGAATTATAGATTGGATGAAAGCAAAAAATATAGTTATTTTGTATGTTTAAATAATATCGTGATTGGTATTAGAAAGTATATTGAAACATTGAATAGTGAAACAATGAAGGATAGTATTTTAATATAATTAGATTCAAATGAAATATGGGAAATATGAATAAGAACTAAATATTAAAAATGAGAAAATTAGAGATTGAATAATTGTATTATTGAGTATGTTTAAATAATATGATTTGTAGTGGAATAATAAAATGAAATAATGAGTAATAAAATGATGAAAGAACATATTTCAATACAAACTGGTGTATTATTAGTGGAATCATATAGATTGGAAGAATGTAAAGAATATGAATAGAATTAATTTGCATGTTTAAATAATATTGTGATTGGTATTAGAATTGTATATTTAAATATTGAACAATGAAATAATGAAGGATAGTATTGTAATACAAAGGGAACGTCTTTTAATATAATGGTGACATGAATAAAAGTTAGAATGAAGACAGAAATAAGAGAAAGGGGGAATATTAGTATACACATTTTTATAAAATAAGACAAGTGCAATGATAAGAGGGAGGTTTAGAAATTGAACGGCGGTAGTATTATGTATGTTTAAACAGTATGAAATAATGAAATATTATAATTTGATATAAATGTGTATTCTACTAGAAATATATAAGCTGGATGGATGTGATAATTTATGATCAATAATATTATTTTATCTGTACTGAAATGTATGGCACCCAGGTGTCACACTGTTCAGGCATTGATATGTATATGTAATATAAAATTAAAAACTTGATAAAAAAAATTAAGGGAAACTAGCATTCTGCAAAGCAAGACATTCATCTCAAACTTGTTCTGCATTCCCAACAAAACCTCTGGACCCCATTAGCAAAAGGGATTCTTGGGGGGGTGTCAATCAATTAAATCCTGATTCCTGGTGATTACACAAATCTGCAATTTCTTGGCAGCATTTTCAGAAGTGACTTCTTAAGGCTGAGGAAATGGCAGGCTCAAAGTCATCCAGCTGGCTTTTGTGCCTAAGGCAGAACTATTAACTATGGAGTTTAAACGCTCAAGGCATTTTATCAACAATAAAATGGCAGTGGGTCAATGCTGCTTAGTACTGCGTGCATTCTAACATATGATTATTTTGCAACCATCTTATGAAATGTCCATCACACATTTTTAACCTGCAAATTTGTCTACCAGCTCAGAGAATTTGTGAGATCCTGAGCAGTATCTGACAGAGACTTTGGGAGAAAACAGGAAAACATATTAGTCAGTTTTGCAAAGTGGGACTCTATTTAGGTGTTAAACATACCAAAGAAAGGGAAAAAATTTATTTTCATCATAGTCCTTTATTATGTAAACTGTCAATCGCTGACAATTACACAGGGTCAATAGTGGTCTCTTCAAAGCAAGTCAAAGGAATGACAGGGTTCCTTTATTTTAAAAGTTGAAATAGACTGAAATAGAATAGTTAAAGTGACTAGCTTAGATATGGTGAAGTGCAACTCCTCCTCACTTAACTACCTAAATTGGGATTGGCAGGTTCATCACTAAGTGAAACAAACATTAAGCAAAACCTCATTTGACTACTCTGTTTAGCAATGGTGATACCAGCAATCCCAGTTGCTGCTGAGCGAATCTCACATAGTTAAGTGAGGACTCAATGAGATCCAAGAAATTATTGAAAGAAAGGGGCTGCCTCTACTTCAATGCATCTCCACCTACCTATCTCTGCCCTTTTGGCCACCTACTTAATTGCTGCCACCAAATGCTTCTACCACCCAGCTGGCACTACCAGCTGGGAATCTTGCCAGAAAAAAGGAGCCAGCCAGTAGTGGAACATATAGTGCAGCCCACACACTCTCCTCCTATAGCTTTCACCTACGAGTGTATAGCCAACATGCATAGCCCAGCATAAGGGAGGCAGGTGAAGACAATGAAAGTCAGTGACGGGGATGGTAGTAGTGGTTGTAAAAGTGAGTGGGCCTGAATTTTGTTCATGTGACTGTGGGGACACTGCAATGGCGGGACCTCTTGTTATCACTATGCGCAGTAGTTTCACCATAGCTATTATCTGCTCCATATAGTTTCTATGAAAGAGGGCCCCTTTTTTGGTAGGAACCCACGGGGGCTGTACTTTTAAAAGAATGAATTCTTTTCAATAATCTGTGAATCAACAGAAAGGGGATTTTTATGAATGGGCTACATAAAATTACTTTTTTCTTCTTTTGATATGCCCTTTTCTCCCTCCTTTCCATTTATTTATTTATTTATTTATTTATTTATTTATTTATTTATTTATTTATTATATTTCTATACCGCCTTTCTCCCGTAGGACTCAAGGCGGTGTCAAGTCAAGAAAAATATAGACACACAAACATCATAAAATTGCTAATTAAAATTATTATTATTTAAATTATTAAATTTATTATTAAATGATTATTATTAATCATTTCTCCATCTCTCAATACTTTTTCTAATGCTTCAAACTTTATACATCATAGATGGATACCCCTCTTACCTCTGTGAATTTGGTGAGGGTTGCATTGGTTGGGTTGTGGGTAATCAGGAAGCGCATAGTCTCATAAGTAATCTCCACTGGAGCAGGACGGTTCATAATGGCAAGGGAGGAAAATGTATGAGGGCTAACAAAAATTAAAAATTAAAAATCAAATTGTGCAATGTTTCACAGCAGAAAACATCAAAGACTACTAAAGTGGGGAATTGGTGAGAGCTTTCCTTATTTCCTTGGTCTTGTTCTTCAAAATATTTTTTCACTTTAAGAAATACTGGTTTTCTTGAGCATCTGCTGGAATTCAACTTCAGCCTCAATCACTGCAGGTGGCACTCCTTCAGATTTTGCAGGTTTCTACGACATGCAAAAAATAGGCAGCCTTGACGACATTTAGGCACTGGTGAGGCACAAAGAAAATTGTAAGAACAAGTCTTCTCTCCAACGGAGTTCAGCCAGGCTTTGCTTCTCTAGTGTCACTAAGAGGAAGAGGTTTCCAATGTACAGAAGATAACCCCATATATTTGAAGATTCTCTCCCAGTGTCTTGAGTCTTCAAGGCCAGGTTGAGTTACCCCACGAGGGACCCCAGCCTCCAGCTCACTTCTCAGCCAGGGTGCTGTGCTGGGCCCGGCAGAAATCTGCCCTGACACTCAGAATCGCCATAAATGTGTGGCTTGGATTCAAATGGAAAACCTAAAAGACAAGGAAGAAAGTATCTAGGCTTATGGAGAGGCATTGATAGATTTTTAAAGAATGCATGTACGAAAGAAGCAACTTTCATATTACCTGACACATATAGCCTTCTACAGATGATACACGGTGCTAATTCTCCCTTTATGCAGATTTAGAACTAATTCTGCCTTTCAATGAGGCTTAATGCACTGGTTAAAAAATTGTTACCTTTCACAGGCTGCTTATGGAAGATTTAGTGTCAAGATATGAGAATGGAGGGCTTTGTTAAGTGCTCTGTTTGCATCAAGCGTATGTATAGCCGTCATGTCAGGAGGAAGCTGAAAGCCAGCTCAGCTCACATTTTCACAAGGCAGCGTGTTCCATGACGCACAACATAAAACAAATACTAGGAAATTCTAACCTGCCTCACTTCGGTGTTGATCTTTACCAAGGTTGTGACGTACATTACCCAAGACAATATACTAAGGAAGGGACTGCATGCTTCAGTAGCCTGTTTATACATTTCCAGGTAAGCACTTTAATCACTTCAGTAGCCTGTTTACACAATCCCAGGTAAGCACCCTCAACCCAACCTGAATATGGAGAAGGCTTTTTAATCAAAGACAAAAAGCTAGCCATGTCCTGGAAATGCTGAAAACACCTAAATTTTATGGATTATGTGTGAAAACAATTTAGCTATTACAAAGAGTTTTGCAGGTGTACAAATGTCTGCAACAGTCTATCATGCTCATCTATTGGAGAAATACAACCAAGTGGATTTCACAATTCTATCCCTACCACATTTTATGGAGAAGGTGGTACAGATATGTGGGCATAGTGCCTTTCAGATTCAAAGACTACTTTGAAGGAAGGAAAGACCAATGTGCAAAAACCATGCGCCACAGAAACATTCCCTCACATTTTCCAGTGTCATTACTACTACTAGGATTTAAAGCTTAGATGTATGGGACCACAGCTCAGGTCCCAAGTAACATGATCTTCAATTGTGCTGACTGCAGATTATAGCTGATGAAGTTCAATACATAGAAAATATACCAGACTGGCAAAGATAAACTGAAACGGACACAGCTTAATAAAATGTAGAAAATGTTGGCAGTGTGAAAGGGGATTTTGAGGCATAAAGACTGCTTTGCAATGCTGTTGTTCAATTTTCTCCTTGCCTATCAATACATGTAAAGCATTCAGGTCCCCATAGAATCTCAAAATGGTCCAATAGCCAGGGAAGGGAGGGGAAGCCATTTTCTAGACAAACAGCTTGAAACAACACTGAATGCAAAGAAACTATCAACTGACACTAGGGAATCAATTAACAATATAGTTACAAGTGAGAAGAGATTTATAAAACAACTACTGCTTGCATAAAGGAATGCTCTTGCTATAGTTCTCCTTAACAATCCCTACGGGATTAGACTTCTAATGGGTAGTTTATACAATAGTACAGAATTTTAACCTCTTCTACTTTTCATTTTTCCAACTGCCTATGTCACAATAGGACAGCCTGCAACTACTGTATGATTTTAAAAATTGATTCAAACCATAGTAACAGAGGTGGCCAATGGTGAGCAAACACAAAATGAAATATATTTGTTTATATGCAGCATTGTAACCACAGAAAAATATCACAGATTAGCAAAGGAAACCATCACTTCAGAAACTGAGATGGTATTACTATTTGCAAACCTGAAACTGCACTAAGAATGTATAAACTGCGTATAATATAACCTCATCAAAAAGATTAGTACCCTGTAGAAAAATAATTAAGATGATTATATATGATTTTTCAAGACCATCTTTGAGACATTAATCACAAAATTTATAAAATACTGTTGGAAATCCAAGGTTCTGTATTACTTATTTTATGAGGATTGCTTAATAAATATCAAAGTAAAATAGAATATATACAAGAAAATATATTAAATAAATATAGAATAAAACCATGTCCAAAAAGATCCTTTTTTGATCTTTTAAAATATCCTGATTTCTTTTAATTTTGATTCTTCTTTACCTTTTTTAAAAAAAATATTTCCATTTTATTCTTCTTATAAGAAGAGTCATAAAGCAATTTACCTGGTAATACCAGCAAACTCTGGATTGTCAAGGTTGATAGTTTCATTTCTTGAAACTATGGTCTCTGCCCCCTCATTCCCAAACTTAATCATTAGCACTTTGATTAAACTCCAGCATGGCCATGATCAAAAGAACAGCATGAAAGCAGGAAATAATACTTCCTCTTTTCTTGCTTGTGTATTAAAAACTGTTGTCAAAAGCAGTTACAGGTAGTCCTCAGTTTACAATAATTAGGAAACACAGAGCTTGGGAATGACATGACAGGGACAGGGACATGGTTAAACATTAGCTAAGCTTAGCTCATTACAGTCTTCCCCCAAACTGGATAGCCTCCAGCTGCACTGAAACTACAACTCAGAATTTCCAAACAGCATGACCATGGCAATGCTAACTTTTGAGAACTGTAGTCCTAACATATACTAGATAACAGAAGCCCAGGTTGATTAAAAACATAAGCAAGTCCTGGAACAAATACTAAGTTTCATTGCTAACAAGACAGAAAATTTAAAAAGTATCTTGATAATGTTGTCCATTTAATTCAGATGCACTTACTTTTTTTGTGCCCAACTTCTAATTCAGTGTCCTATCAGAATAATAGAGTTGAAAGGGATTTTGGAGGTCAACCCCCTGCTCAAGCAGGAGACTTATGCCATTTCAAACAAATGGTTTTCCAATCTCTTTTAAAAAAATCTCTAGTGATGAAGCACCCACAACTTCTGGAAGCAAGTTTACAAGCTGCTAACCCATCAGCCAGACACTGAATACTTTTTAGCTTATTTGAACTCATTCTGTTCCTTACTGTGTTCCACATTTCATTATTTTCCATGTGGGTAATATGAACTTCCACAAATAGTAACATTAAAAAATTGTGGGGCTCTTCTTCTTGTCAGATCAATAGACATTTTCAAGGATATATTGTGAGTATTGTTCTTGGGGGGAAAACTTTTAACATTTTAGAAATAACAGCAGCAGCCTTTAGATTGTTGCTAGCTATATTAATCATGATCAAACAATACCACCTCTCAGCAAGTTCAGAACAAGTATGCAGGTATGTTTCATCAGGATTTTAAGCACAAGCCAGATTCCCACCTGTTAGCATAGATAAAGGTATATAATTCTCATTGCATTCAGGTATTCAGGCTCTCCTCCAGCTTAACTTCCTACAACAATAACTAAGCCTTTTCACATTCAGAAGTAGGTAAACTTTGTTTCACTTTTCTCTTTAGTAACCTTTTTACTAACTTAACTACTACAGTGGTTCACTTAACTGTGGCAAGAAAGGTCATAAAATGGAGAAAACTCACTTAGCAACTGTCTCACTTAGCAATTGGGCTCAATTGTGGTCGTAAATTGAGGACTACCTGTACTGTTGCAATGTGTTGGGTGTATTGGTCCACCTTATCTTTCATCTTATTCTACTGAATGTATTCTTAACTTATACAGTGCTCAGAGTCATAATGAACTGGGCAGCCTGTAGATTTAATTTATAAAGTTATAAACTTGGAATTTAAAAAAATGATAGATTCATTTTCATTAAAGGGTCCAGTGACTTACATTCAACAAAATAACATAAAAATTAAACATTCAAAATAGCCTAATGTCTGCCTACAGGATAGAGGATGCTACAAGTGGAACCACTATTCAGTGGTAATTTGGTTTGAGGGGATGTTATGAATATTGTTCTACATTAAACAATATACTAATAGCATTTTGTAATTAGTGATAATTTCACCAGGAATAATTTTTAACTGGGCTGTAAACATTGAGAAATTAATCTTAATTTATATAAATCATGAATACAGGTATCAAGTATCTTACTTGCTATACTGAAATATTAGCAGCCTGAAAGCAATTATGAAAAAGCAAGATACTGAAATATGTTTTTGTTACTAAATGTTACAGAAAAAAACAGAAGGGAGGCATATGCGCATTTAGGGGCTTATC
Organism: Pituophis catenifer annectens; assembly: GCF_029215685.1. Lineage (NCBI taxonomy): Eukaryota > Metazoa > Chordata > Lepidosauria > Squamata > Colubridae > Pituophis > Pituophis catenifer. The sequence goes on from NW_027256889.1 coordinate 26,665,990, forward strand.
AACACCTCAGGTTTCTAGGTGTCAGTGCCAAATTTCTAGGAGCCCAGATGGGTTAGGTAGTAAGCTGTTAAGATTCTACACCAAAGATAAAATATTACAGTACTTATAAAAGAAATATAAAGAATTGTCCCCAACACGTTTGCATTGCAATGATGCATATTTTCTACAAAACACTGAACAGAGAAATATTTTGGAAAAGTACACCATGCAAATTGTTCAAGATAATTTGCATAAGGCAATTTTCAGATTGCACTGGAAAATTTATGATGCAAATTACCCAATACAAATTAGCCACATCAGTGATATAGAACAGAAAATTTTCCATGGAAAAATAAAAACACTGGAGAATTTTCCATACTGCAGTAATCTGAATAATGGCCATTTATTTTCAATATATCATCTATATCAACAGAATTCAACAAACCTTACATGATGTGGAAAAGACCTAGAAAACTGCAAATACAGAACTCACTTCTGAAGTATGGAAATAATGCATGAAATTAGTTCTGCTGATGAAGGAAGTGCAAATTAATTTCAAAAGCAAATAATTTAGATCCATAAATTATTGTAAGATTTCTAATTACAATTTTGAGAGAATGTGTTTCCAGTATATGCAGTTCCAATTTGCAGGGGGGAAAGGTATGTGGCAGAATGGAAATAAAATATATTTACAAAAACAACTCTCTCAACATGTCACCCCTCAGGTATATTTCACGTCAGCCTCTAGGAAGCTGTTGACCCATCATCTTCTATGACCAATGTCAACAATTCTATTTACCCAAATGACTAATTATATTGGTATACCTCCAGTTCACACAAACAAGTTAGTATAAATCCATTTTCAGAAATTAAGTTTACTGTTTGGAGAATTTTGTGAGATAAAGGTCAAAATGCAGCATGATTGTAAAAGGTTATATATTTTTACTGAACAAGCAAGCTATTTAAGATCATTTCCATATTAGACAACTTATCATTCACGCCACAGACTAAAAGTCCATTTAGCTTAGCATTTTATCAGAAGTCACTATGACAGAATAACAAAATTTCCCCTGTAGTATCCTGTGTGTGGTGGTTAGATATAGAAACAGATTTCATGCATTGGACTATCATTGTTGGTACTCCAAGTAAACATAATCTTCTACAAAATCGTTATTCCAATGTAAACATTCCTGTTGTATTTACTTCAAGATGTACCAATTCTTTAAATGCAACTTTGGGTGCTTTTTTTATAAATCAACTATCTATACTTGTGCTGCTTTATCCCATTTCTTTCGCAAAAATCACATTATCCACCAATCTGAATAAAGTTTCTTATCCCCCCCCAAAAAAACAGAGGAAATTGCATCCCATCTCCTTCCAGTAACAAAATGTAGAACTTCTGTGCTGTATGATGAAAGGTGTCTTCCCCCTCTCCCCCAGTTCTTTCTTTAGAAAGAAAAACTGGATTTTCTAAATGGCACAAAATTTCTTCATTTTAAGAAATGATCATAGTAACATTCCACTTGTAAAAGACAGAATTGAAAATAAAGCTGAAATTTCAATTCCAATTCCCTCCCCCAAATTTGAAAATTGATATTTTTTAAAAAATAGTTTTAGTACAGTATCTAATAAAGTATCAAATAAATTACTTGTTAGTAAAAGAATATTATAGCTTACTTCAGACAGAACCACAAAGTCTTTATTCAAATTAGATGACTTTACAGCCACATTGGTTTTTTTATTATTAACGTTTGTATTACATGTATTTTTATCGTTCGCTGTTCACCGCCCTGAGTCCCTTAGGAATAGGGCGGTATATAAATTTAATAAATAAATAAATAAATAAATAAATAAATAAATAAATAAATAAATAAATAAATAAATAAATATTCTTTTTCCTTCTGGACTCTCGTCAATTAACCAGCACAACATTCCACAGTAGGGCAAAGTACAATGACGGGCAGAAGATAGATTATATGCACTTTAGCTTTATAGGAACAACTTTTTGTGACAAGTGTTCCTGTTGAGTCATACTCAATTCTCATAGTTTAAATCAATTCCTAGAGGTTTTTTTTTTTTTTTTTTTGCTTTAATTTATATGCCACCCTTCTCCAGAGACTCAGAGCGGCTTACAATGCGTTAAGCTATTGCCTTCATACTTTTGTATATTTATACAAAGTCAGCTTATTGCCCCCACAATCTGGGTCCTCATTTTACCTACCTTTGAAAGGATGGAAGGCTGAGTCAACCTTGAGCCTGGTGGGATTTGAACTTGCAGTAATTGCAAGCAGCAGATGTTAATAACACTGCATTAGTCCATTGTGTTACCAAGGCTCTTTGGCAGCTCTCTTAACAAATTACACTCTATTTAGGTATATTTTTGATTTTGAGTGAAATATTTAAGAAGCTTAATGACACTTAATTTTTTTTAATGAATTAAAATATTCTAATTTTTGGAACAAAAATGCATAACTCATATTAATATATTTTCTATGATTATAGAATGAAGATTACTTTTAAAGGAACTTTTCTCTTCAACACCAGTATCAGTATCCTATTTTTTTTAAAAAGACCTTTAAGTAAGCAATTGAAAACAATGCTTTTAATGAGTAAATGTTAAGAGTGAAAAAAAAAATCAGACTTCATTATTTTTATAAATAAATAGAAAACTTTCAGCAGACCTGCAAAATGAATCAACAGGCCAAGGTGTCCTAAAGAGATCCTATCATCTTCTTTCCCTTCCAATCTCATAGAAACAAGCCTTTCTCACGAAGGACTGACCAAAGCCCATTTCTGCACTTTGAGTCACAAGAGGAGGTGCCTGGTTTTCCTTACTACTGCAGTTCTGAGTCACAACCACTTCTGCTCATTCAACAGGAAGTGGGCAAGTCTCCTCTTCGTTTTCAATTTACACAAGAGCGAACTGAAACTAGCAACCTGTCCATGGAGACTGAAATCAACCTCAGAAAGACCTCTCCCAAGACAAAAAAAAAAAGTTTGAAGCAAACAAATAAAAGAGAGAGAGAGAAAGAGAGAGACGGAGAGATGGGAGCCAGCCACTTAATATAAATATTTTTTTGTACATCATTTTTTTTTCTAGGCTTCTAAAAGACCCTTACCCCGGGAATATTTTAGCCCTAACGGACTGCCTCGACTCCCCATTATCTGTCTCTGCTGGGCTTTTCTCACCCAACTTTGCGATCCCATTTCTAACTACCCTCTCCCCACCCCACGTTCTGTTTGCACTCTCTCCTTGGCCTTTTAATTACCAAGGAGCACATGCCTACTGTATATGGCAGAGATCTTCAAACTTGGCCGCTTTAAGACTTGTGGACTTCAACTCCCAGGATTCTCCAGCATAGCATAGGTGGCTGGAGAATTCTGGGAGCTGAAGTCCACAAGTCTTAAAGCGGCCAAGTTTGAAGACTTCTGGTATATGGGCAGCTCTCACACTTCCTCAACGTCTTAAACTCCAAACTCCATCTATTGTTACATAACCACCGCCTCTTTCTTACTACATCGCCCTAGCCTAGAGCTAACTCCCCCCCTATTGCAGCCGTGCTGCCAGTTAACTCTGCACAGCTCTTCCCAAACCTGCCTCCTATCCAGCCTCCATTTTGTTCCCCTTCCCAGACTAGGATGCCCATGCCACAGGTGGCTCCAACCAGATGATCTCGGCGGCTCTCTCTCCCGTCCCCGGGGGCGCTCCAGGTGAAACCTTTCTCAGCCCTCACCCACCCCCAGGTGCCCTTTGCCTCCCGTTTCTCTTAAGCCCCAAAGGCACCCGATTTTCCTCGTTGACCCAAGGCTGCCATCTTTGCCTTCCAAGGGCAGCCGCGCTCCAGAAAGCCTGGCTCTCGGGAAGGAGGAGGAGGTGGGGGAAGAGAAGGTCACTTGAGAATCCTTCACCGGATCTGCCCATGGCCTAAAAACGGGGTTTGTGGCCCGGCTGGTTTCCACAAAGGTGCCCCTTTCCCGCCAGCGCTTCCAGGAGGGAAGCCGGGGAGGACTCCAGCACCGCCGCCCCCGGAGCCCAGACGGCCTTCGTCCCCTCACGCGCGAGTTGAGGTCCCGGCCTCGCCCCGCTCGCCGGCTTCGTCTCCCGCCCTCCAGCTCCCAACTGCCCCCGGAGCTCGCGCGCCTTCAATGTCACCCCGGAGGCGCCCCGCGTCCCCCCGAACCGGCCACCAACGGCGTCGGAGCACAACTCCCCCCCCCCTTCCTGGGCCAGAGGCCTCCCTTTTCCCTCACCCGCGGCCGCCTCGCTTACCCACCGGCAGCATTGAAGGGCCAGGCGCTGAGCGGGGCGGGCGCCTCCCACACGGCCTGGGCGGGGAGGCCCCTCTGCCTGCGTCAGGGCGCGGAGTCGGGCCAGAGCCGCGGCCGAAGAGGAAGAGCCGAGCTGGGCCTCCTGCCCGCGACGCCCAGCCTCGAAACCGGAGCTGGCCGGCGGGAAAGCAGTGACGGCAGCAGCAGCAGAAGCGGCGTCGGCACTTTTGCGACTCCCCTCAGCCGGCCCAGACAGGCAGGAGGCCTCCCACCAACCCACAAGGCCCGCCGGGAAAGCAGCCCCGCCCGCTGGTGCCGCGCAGGTGCGCCTGCGCCGCGCCCTTGGCCTAGGCGCCGCCTCCTCCGCCCTCCTGTGCGTCACTTTTCACGCGGGCTCCGCCCACCCACCTACCCCCGCCTCTTTCTCCTCAGGCGGAGGCACGTGGGCGCCCTTAGGTGGGGGCTCTGGGAGCAGGCCCAGGCTTGGATACCACACCACGAGGAAATCCCGGCTGGAAAGTCATAGCCATTTTGGAGGGAGCCTTTTGGGAGAGGGGGTCAACCAAATCCAATTTTTTTTACTACCGGTTCTGTAGGGGTGGCTTGGTGGGCGTGGCATGGCTTGGTGGGCGTGGCAGGGGAAGGATACTGCAAAATCTCCATTCCCACTGCACTCCAGGGGAAGGATACTGCAAAATCTCCATTCCCACCCAGGGGTGGGTTCTACCTACCCTTACTACCGGTTCGCTTCACTCACCCACGTGCTCTTCTGTGCATGCACGGAAGCTTCTGTGCATGCGCAGAACCGTTCTGATGACGTTGGGGTTGGTGGGCGGAGCCTCCCACCGGTTTTACTACAGGTTCTATAGAACCAGTCTGAACCGGGGCCAACTCACCACTGTTCCCACCCCACTCCTGGGGGAAGGATACTACAAAATCTCCATTCCCACCCCACTCTGGGGCCAGCCAGTGGTATTTGCCGGTTCTCCGAACTGCTCAAAATGTCCACTATCGGTTCTCCAGAACTTGTCAGAACCTGCTGGATTTCACCCTTGGGGTCAACGCTCTTTGCCATGGGGTCCTATATATAGGTAGTCCTCAATTTACAACAGTTCATTTAGTGACAATTCAAACTTACAACAGCATTGAAAAAAGTGAGCTATGGCCATTTTGCACACTTTACGACTTTTGTAGCCGCTGGATGATCATGTGATTAAAATTCAGATGCTTGGCAGCTGGTTCATACTGATGACCGTGGCTGTGTCCCAAGGTCATGTGCTCACTTTTTGCAAGCTTTTGATGAGCAGAATCAATGGGAAGCCGGCTTCACTTAACAACTGTGGCAAGAAATGTCGTAAAATGGGCCAAAACTCACTTAGCAAATGTCTCACTTAACAACAAAAATATTGGGGCTCAATTGTGGTCATAAGTTGAGGACTACCTGTATATTTGTATTAAACCTATCAAAATATAAAATGAAAATGAAAATAAAAACAATGGGAAAATTGGGAAAAAAGCAGTGTGGCGGTAAGGGGAGAAACAGAACAAGGCATTAACTTCCAACTCTTCAGGGCAGTAGAATAAAAGTAATAACATTCCAGCCTCAACTTTTTATTTTTGCATACTTAGTATATAGTGGCCATTTCTATAATAACAAACGTATCTAATCGGCAAATCCCAAAGTCAAAATTTCATTTTTTTTTTGTTGTTGTTGTTTCAAGCACAAAATCTGGAAAGTTTCCAAGTACCCATAGACACAGCCTTCTTCCCCAGGTGTACGGAACAATCTAAAATGATAACATCGATATATCAGAATCAGAAAGCATGTGTCTTGGTTAATGGTGACCCAACAAAATTCTTTGGAATAAATAAAGGAGTAAGGCAGGGATGTCCACTTTCCCCTTTACTATTTATTTTAACATTGGAAAATTTATTAATCAGAATTAGAGCAAATAAAGAAATTCAAGGATTAAAGATCAAGAGAGAGGATTACAAGGTCCAAGCATTTGCAGACGACCTTTGTCTTTTTTGTAGAAAACCCATTAGAAACAATCCCAAAATTAATAAAAGAGATTGAAAAATTTGGAAAGGTAGCAGGTTTAAAAATTAATAAAGAAAAGACAAAAATGATAACAAAAAACATGACAACAAAACAAGTAGAGAAATTAGGAAAAGAATCCAGTCTGCAGACAGTTAAAAAAGTTAAATACCTAGGGATAAATTTGACGGCCAAAACGACAACAATAAAAGAAGACAATTATGATACTTTAGTCCAGAAAATAAAGGAAGATTTAGAAAAATGGGGGAAACTAAAATTGTCTTTATTGGGGAAAATAGCAATAAAATCAAACATACTGCCAAGACTCCTTTATTTATTCCAAACAATTCCAATAAAATTAGATAAGAAATTCTTTGATAATTTGGATAAAATAACTAAAAAATTCGTGTGGAAGGGAAGAAATCAAGAATAAAATTGAATATACTACAAGATGATAAAAGTAGAGGTGGATTCGGACTCCTGGCATGGGATAAATATTACAAGGCTGCCAGTTTATTATGGATTAAAGATTGGATAACCTTAGATAATCAAAGATTGCTAAATTTAGAAGGGCATGATTTAATGAAGGGATGGCATGCCTTTATATGGAGTTCAGGAAATAAAATATATAAACATTTTAATAACCATATAATTAGGAGATCTTTAATTAACACATGGCTACAAATTAAACAAAAACACTACGTGAAAATTCCCGGCTGGCTATCGACCATAGAAGCAATAACTCACCCCAACATATTATCAAAACAAAAGATTCTAAGATATAGGGAAATAGTAGATGTTCAGGGGAAATTGAAAACTAGGGAAGAACTCAAAGAACAAGGAATAGTAATAGACTGGTGGCCCTACTTGCAAATAAAAGTAAGATACAGAAAAGACCAAGAGGAAGAAGGAATAGATTTAAAACAAAATCGATTGGACAAACTATTAGAATCAAAAGAAGGGAAATTAATTTCAAAAATTTACAAATATTTACTCGAATTCGATTTGGCAGAAGAGTTGGTCAAAGGGCAGATGATAGCCTGGGCGAGGAACATAGGGCATAATATACAATTAGAAGATTGGGAAAGAGCATGGGAAGATAATTATAGCATGACAAAATCGGTATCATACAAAGAAAATCACTATAAAATGTGGTACCGATGGTATCTGCCACCCGCAAGGTTAGCAAAAATGTATCCAAATGTGAACCCGGCTTGTTGGAAATGTAAAAAAGCGCAGGGAACTTTTTACCATGCTTGGTGGCTTTGCCCAAAAATCAAAAAATATTGGAACAAAATAAAAACATGGATATTAGAGATAACAAATCACGAAATTGAATTAACACCTGAAGTCTTTTTACTCGGCATGATCAATAAGAATATTAGGAAGGACATAAAATACCTAATACTCCACATTATAACAGCGGCAAGATTAGCGTTGGCACAATTCTGGAAAATAGACCGTTTGCCAACTGATCAGGAAGTAATACAGAAAATCTATGTATGCGCAGAGATGGATAAATTAACCCTAAAACTACAGGATAAGGAAGATTCAAAATACTTTAAAATATGGAATAGCTGGTACCAGTGGATAAGTCAGAGAGAGGGAATGCTTAGAGATGAAAGTTAGGAGAAATCAATGTAAATAAACAACTGCACTGTCAGAGAGATATAGAAGGAAATAAGTCACTGTGCGTATATATATATATATATGTATATATAACATTAGAAAGTAGTTTATAGATGAAGTTGAGCACTATATATGTATAGTATATGTACTTGTAATTTGTGTGTTTGATTAAGAAAAACTTGTTCAGTTTTTCTTATAATTGTTTTAAATGTCTTTTTTTAAAATACGAATAAAGTTTGTTTATATTTAAAAAAAAAAATTAAAATTAAAATTGGAGAAGTTAGGCCAGCCCGGCTTATTGAAATAAAAAAGTCTTGAGGGCCTGGTGGAAAGTACGTAAATCCGGAATGTTGAAACCTGGAGGCAAAAATTGAAACATTTGCAATCTGGGTAAGAATTTTTTGGGCTGCCCAGCATCCATTTCAGTAACCAAATGAAATTCTTGGCAGCTGAATTGTTCTCCAGCACAAAGAGAATTAGTTTGGTGTAGCGATAAAGGTATCAGGTTAGAAACTGAGAGACCCTGAATTCTAGTCCCTCCTTAGGCAGAAACCCAGCTAGGTGATGTTGAGCCAGTCATTTTCTCTTAACCCTAGGAAGTTGGCAGTGGCAAGTCAACTGCCAAAAACAATATTGCCAAGAAAATTGCAGGGACTTGTCCAGACAGCTGCCAGGAGTCAAGATCGACTCTAAGGAACCAAAAAAACCCCACAGTTGACCAAAAAGCATCTTCTGATTTATTTATTTTGTATTCCGTCTTTATTATTTTTACAAATAAACAATGAACATATCCAATGCACTTTCTTCTTATTTATCCCATAACGACAACAGTTGGGCTGAGACAAAGTCAGTGGCCCAAAGTCATCCAACTAGATTTCATGGCTAAGATGGGACTAGAATTCACAGACTTCTGATGATTGGCCCATAGTCACCCAGCTGGCTTTTAGTAGTATAACCTTTATTGTCATTGTACATCATATATAACAAAATTGGTTTTAGCCTCACTGGTGCAATCCATGCCAAAAAATACAAACAACATAAATAGTATAAAGAATAATCCCTATGCAAATAATTAGTGGGGGGAGGGGGGAGAGAAAAAGAAAGAAAAAGAAAAACTAATCATATGTTCCTGCGTGTGCATGGAGTGATTGTGGTTGTGTTTAAGAGTCTGACAGCTCAAGGATAGAAACTAATTTTAAACCTATTTGTTTGGCTGGCTATGCTTCGATGTCTTCTGCCCGATGGTAGAAGTGCGAAGAGACACTGACCAGGGTGTGAATCATCTCTGAGTATCTTTCTTAGTCTGCTAAAGCAGCGAGACCTGATGATGTCATCCAGTGGTGTTTTGTGCCTAAAACGGAGTAGAACATAGTCTCCTGCTTTCTAACCTAATGCCTTAACCACTAGACCGGGTGTCAGCAACCCGCAACTCTGGAGCCGCATGTGGCTCTTAGGGCACTCTGCTGCGGCTCCCTGTCCCATCACTGGCTAGCCCCGCCCCTCACCCTCCCCTCCCAGTCACTCCTCTCCTGGCCTTGGAAATCCAAGAGATACAGAGAGAGAGGGAAGAGGGAAAGGGGGAGAAAGAAAGACATAGATATAGAGAGAGAGGGAGAGAGGGAGAGGGGAGAGAGAGAGATATAGAGATGGGGGGAGAGAGAGAGACAGAAAGAAAGAAAGGGGTTTTGTGGTTTCCAGTTTTCTGCCCTAATGACCGGCTGGGTAGGCGTGGCTAGGGAGGGTCATGTGACTGGGTTAGAGTGAGTGACGTGGAGTTGGCCACGCCCACCCAGGTTTTGTTGCTCCCGGTGTTTTTTTTTTCCTGTGGGAAACGGGTCCAAATGGCTCTTTGAGTGTTTAAGGTTGCAGACCCCTGCACTAGACCAAAGTCTTTCTTTTGTGCTACCTTAGGAAATGCTACCACTATCCTGCCTAACCCAGGAGTGCAGATCCCCAGGTCCCCAGTGTCCTCCTCTGTCCCCCCAGAGTTGGTGGGACCAATTGTTTGACTTAATGTATTGATCGAAATGTTTAGGATTTCTAAAATGTATTCCTAAGCTTCAAGCTTAATAGTGATTCATAATTTTTTTAAGTGATACATTTTATCATTCCTAAGTAATTAATAATCTATTGGAAAATGCTAATCCCTATTTTATTTGAATATTATTTTATTCTTTCCACCTTTGCCTCTTTTTCTTTATACTCATTCACTAAAATGGTGATTTATTTTTTTAAAAAAAGTAAAACTCTCACATTCTTATATTTCAAGGGGTACAGAAGTATTTTAACTCTTGCAGATGTTTAGGGCATCCATTTTGCCCCTTAACATCCCTAAATCCCCCTTTCCAAGTGTATTTGTTTATACAATGATTTATAAACTGTCCGATTCACAAGAATCTAATGAACTTTACAACAGCATCATCATCATCATCATCATCAACAACAATAATAATAACCAGTCAAAGTACAGAAAAAAGTAAGACCCCCCCCCCACAGAGTAGAACATGCAAGATAGATAGTCAGTGTAGAGGTGTGATTGATTATGTCCAACCAGTTGGTAGTGAATCTTAGCAACCACATAGATAAGACCCGCTCCCTAACTTGTTTTTCGGGTTTCCCGATCATGCACCTACTGCTGCAGTAATTCTTCCATCTTCTATGGTCATTCCCTTCTTCCTTCCTTCCAATTTTTCCAACATTATGAGGAGCATGGAAATATAATATTATCTGCTCAAGGCCTGCAAATCAAGTAAAGGTATTAATTAATTAACGTCTCGCCTGGACTACTGTAACGTGCTCTACTTGGGGCTCCCCTTGAGGTGCACCCGGAGGCTCCAACTGGTCCAGAATGCAGCCGCGCGGGTGATTATGGGAGCCACAGGGTGCTCCCACGTAACACCTCTCCTGCGCGAGCTGCACTGGCTCCCAGTGGTCTTCCGGGTGTGCTTCAAGGTGTTGGTTCTCACCTTTAAAGCGCTCCATGGCATAGGGCCGGGATACCTGCGAGACCGCCTGCTGCTACCGATAACCTCCCACCAGCCAGTACGCTCGCACAGAGAGGGCCTCCTCACAGTGCCGTCAGCCAAGCAATGTCGGCTGGCGGCCCCCAGGGGGAGACCCTTCTCTGTGGGGCACCCAACCTGTGGAATGAGCTACCTCCTGGAATATGACTGATCCCGGACCTCCGCGCTTTCCGAAAGGCCCTGAAGACTTATTTATTCCAACAAGCTAGCCTAGCTTAAATGGTTTTAATGGGGGTTTTAAATTTTCGATTTTATTGATTCTGGGTTTTAAATTGGGAACTTTTCGATTTTGCAGAACTGGGATTTTAAATTGGAAATGCCGATGATTTAATTTATTTTAACTTTTTTCTTAACTTTTGTACTATATGTGTTTTAAGTTTGGCTGTCCACCACCCTGAGTCCCCCTGGGGAGAAGGGCGGTATATAAGTTGAATTAATAAAATAAATAAATAAATAAATTGTTCTAAAACAGGAAAAGATAGAATGCTGCTTATTATTCAGGGGAAAGTATGTATATCTTTATTTCCACAGTCAGAAATGAATAAATTTATTTTTAATATTACAAAGAACAATATCAAGAACTAACTATCTGGGGGAATGCTATGGATTTGCTAGGTGTCTCATTGTATCAAGTATCAACTGAGATCGAATTTTTGGCAACTCTAGCAATAAAAATTAAGGAGCAAAGTGGAAAAAAAAGAGATTAAAATTAAATATAAAATTAAAATATTATATATTATATTATATTAAAATATAATATATTTAATATAAAGCGGGATTTATAGAGGGTAGATATATGAAGGACAATGTAAGGCAAGTTATAGATTTATTGGAATATCTTGAGAAGAATAAACAGATCCCTGCAGTGCTGGTTTTTTTGGATGCGGAGAAGGCCTTTGACAGAGTGGATTGGAATTTTCTATTAAAGACTTTGAAAAAGATGGACTTTGGGGATCAATTTATACAAGCGGTATCAGCAATCTACCAAGAGCAAAAGGCACAGATTATTATTAATGGAAATTTAACAACAGATTTTAATATTGAGAAAGGAACAAGACAAGGTTGTCCGTTATCCCCTTTGTTATTTATTTTAACACTAGAAGTCTTGTTGAATACAATACGGGATTCGAACAGCTTGAAAGGTATAGTGATGAGGCAAGAGGATTACAGACTAAGGGCATTTGCAGATGACCTGGTTGTTACCCTTTCACAGCCGATGGAATCAATAATCCAGATGAAAGACATTATAAAAGATTATGGTACAGTATCAGGATTTAGACTGAACCAGAAAAAAACTAAGATGATAGTTAAAAATATGACACAAGATCGAAAATATGAACTTGAAAGGATGGCAGGTTTTGAGATTGTACCAAAGGTTAAATATTTAGGAATTCAGGTGGCAGAATCAAATATGAAATTATTTCAAAACAATTATGAGGTGTTATGGCGAGATGTACGAAAAGATATGGAGACCTGGAAAAAGCTGCAGCTCTCGTTACTTGGAAGAATAGCAGCAGTTAAGATGAACATTTTGCCAAGATTTCTTTTTTTGTTTCAAATGATTCCGGTGCTTAAAAGTGATAAACAACTGAAAGAATGGCAAAGTGGAGTGAATAAGTTTGTTTGGAATGAGAAAAAACCGAGAGTGAAACTAAAAATTATGCAAGATGCTCCAGAGAGGGGAGGCCTTAAACTTCCAAACCTTCAGATATATTATGAAGCAGCAGCTTTGACTCAAGCAAGCGATTGGTTTGGAAGGAAAAAGACTGGAATATTGAACATAGAAAGCTTTGACCTGGATTTTGGTTGGCATGCTTACTTATTTTATGAAAACAAAGTGGATAAAGTCTTCAAAAGCCATATACTTAGAGATTCGTTGATGAGAGTTTGGAAGAAGCACCGATTTAAATGGGATTACAAAATACCATTATGGTTGGATCTTGGTCATATTATGTGGAATACAAATATAATGTCACTCGGGGGGTTTTTATATAAAGAAGTTCTTTTTACAGATGCGGGCAGATGGCAACTAAAGACATTAGAGACACTGTTGGATGAAGGGATTAACTTAACCTGGTTACAATATAATCAACTTCAACAGAGATGGAAAGAGGACCAAAAAACTGGTATTATGTTGCATGAGGAAGAATTGGTTAGACATATAAAAGAGAAAGGTCCAATGGATATTAAAAGGCTATACAATGTTTTGTTAGAAAGGGATTCAGAAACTGAATTGGTTAAAGATTGTATGATTAAATGGGCACAGAATTTTGCAGAACCAGTAATGCTGGAAACATGGGAGAAAATATGGGTTCAGAATGTTAAATTTACGCAATCGCAGAATTTGAGGGAAAACTTTTATAAAATGTTTTACAGATGGCATTTAGATCCCAAGAAATTATCCTGTATGTATCCTAATGTTCAGCCAAAATGTTGGAGATGTGATAGTCTAGATGCTACATATTATCATGTTTGGTGGAATTGCAAGAAAGTCAAGGCTTTTTGGATAAAAATATGGTGGGTTATGCAGAATGTTTTGAAGAAAAAAATTCAATTTCCTTCACAATTGTTTTTATTGGGTATAGTAAAGGGTTTTACATTGGATGAAACTAAGTTGATATTGTACATGATAACAGCAGCGAGATTACTGATAGGTAAATATTGGAAAAATGAAGTCTTACCCACTATTGAAGAATGGACTTTCAAGATGGCCAGTTTTGCGGAGATGGCGAAGATTTCAGCATATTTAAAAGATCGCTCACAAGAGACTTATGAATGGGAATGGAAAAAATGGATAGATTATGTGCAAAAAAAATACCAAGTTAGGAAGTATCAAATTGTTTTTCATTGAAAGTTATATAGAAATAGAAATGTATGAATTGTGAAGAGAGAAAAAATTATAGGGGGTTCGAGGGGTTCAAGTTTTTTATTAAAAAAAAGGGGATTTTGATGGGATTATATTCTGTGGAAGTCAGAGGGGGTGGGTCAGGGGGGGTTTGGGGGGGGTTAGGGTGGGGAGGGAGGGGTGGGTTGGGGGGGGAAAGTGGGGTGAAAATGTAATTGTAAAACTTTTGCAATAAAAAAAAAGAAAAAAAAAGAATTTAAACTAATGACAATAGATAGAACAACCAGCCTTAGAATCGGCTGGGAAGTTCTTAAAGTGGGAGAGAGGTTCTGTGGATTTCAGCCATATAGGTGGTCCTCAATTTACAACCATTCATTTTGTGACTATTCAGTTACAACAGCACTGAAAAAAAATGACATGGCTGTTCTTCGAACGACCATTGCAGCATCCCTGAGGTCATGTGGTCAGAATTTGGATGTTTGGTAACTGGCATGTAATTATGACAGTTGCAGTGTCCCCGGGTTACGTGATCCCCTTTTGTGATCTTCTGACAAGCAAAATCAATGGGGAAGCCGGATTCACTTAACAACCATGTCACTAACTTAACCACTGCAGTGATTCACTTAACAACTGTGGCAAGAAATGTAAAATGGGGCAAAACTCACTTAAGTCTTGCTTAGCAATGAAAAATTTGGACTCAGTTGTGGTCATTAAGTCAAAAACTACCTTTATAGCAGTGGTGAAATCCAATTTTTTTTACTACTGGTTCTGTGGGCGTGGCTTAGTGGGCGTCGTGTGGCTTGGTGGGCATGGCAGGAGAAGGATACTGCAAAATCTCCATTCCCTCCCCACTCCAGGGGAAGGATACTGCAAAATCTCCATTCCCACCCCACTCCAGGGGAAGGATACTGCAAAATCCCCATTCCCTCCTCAATCCTGGGGGAAGATATTGCAAAATCTCCATTCCCACCCCACTCCAGGGGAAGGATACTGCAAAATATCCATTCCCACCCCACTCCAGGCGAAGGATACTGCAAAATCCCCATTCCCTCCCCACTCCTGGGGGAAGGATATTGCAAAATCTCCATTCCCACCCCACTCCAGGGAAAGGATACTGCAAAATCCCCATTCCCTCCCCACTCCTAGGGGAAGGATATTGCAAAATCTCCATTCCCACCCCCTCCAGGGGAAGGATACTGCAAAATCCTCATTCCCTCCCCAGTCCTAGGGGAAGGATGCTGTAAAATCTCCATTCCCACCCCACTTCAGGGGAAGGATACTGCAAAATCCCCATTCCCTCCCCACTCCCGGGGGAAGGGTATTGCAAAATTTCCATTCCCACCCCACTCCAGGGGAAGGATACTGCAAAATCTCCATTCCCACCCCACTCTGGAGCCAGCCAGAGATGATATTTGCCAGTTCTCTGAACTGCTCAAAAATTCTGCTACTGGTTCTCCAGAACCTGTCAGAACCTACTGGATTTCACCCCTGGATTTCACCCCTGCTTTATAGGCACTTACTCAAATAGATACCCTGCAGAGGTATCTATTTTTTTGTTTTGTTTTTAATTCCAACCACGTGCCAGGTTGAAAGAGCTGTCTCTGCCATGCAGACAGCTGCTATGAACAGTCTTAAATACCCAGCTGTCTAAAGCAATCCTGCATGTATTTTTTTCTCATTACATTTGATGGATCACATGCTCAAGAAGTTCATTTAAAGCACTTTAAGCCATTAGTATTTTAAATCAACAAAACTGGGACTCACATGTAAGCTGCTTTTTAAAATATTTTTAAAGAGAGTGGTTGATTTATGATGCTTGACTGAAAAAGAGATTATTTTTATGTACTGTAACATATCTCGGCAAGAGGGAGCCTTTTGCATCTACCCTTTTTTAGGTTGTACCAAGAACAGATATGAACAAGAACTGTGATGATGATGATGATGATGATGATGATGATGATGATGATAACAACAACAACAATAATGGCTAGGAGAAGGAAAGTTGAAGAAAGAGACTGAGGGACTAATTCTGGCTGAACAAGACCCAGCCTTAAGGACAAATGCATACAAAGCCAAAATTGAGAAAACAGCAACAGACAGTAAGTGCCACTTATGCAAAGAAGCTGAAGAAACAGTGGACCACCTAGTAAGCTGCTGCAAGAAGATTGCACAAACTGACTACAAGCAGCGGCATGACAAAGTAGCAACAATGGTGCATTGAAAGATCCGCAAGAAATATCATTTGCCTGTAAGCAAGAACTGGTGGGACCATAAAATAGAGAAAGTCATAGAAAATGAAGAAATGAAATTGCTCTGGTACTTTAGAATTCAGACAGATAGGCACCTGCCACATAACACCCGGACTTAACAATTGTCGATAAGAAAGAGAAAAAAGTCTGGATAGTGGATGTGGCAGTGCCTGGGGACAGCAGAAGAGAAGAGAAAGATTTGGAGAAGATAACAAAATACAAAGACCTACAAATAGAAATAGAATAACCGTGGCAAAGGCAAACAGGGCTAGTACCAATAGTAATAGGCACCTTGGGTGCAATTCCAAAACAACTGAAGCACTACTTGAACGCCATTGGCATTGACAAATTCACCATCAGTCAATTGCAGAAGGCGGCTTTACTTGGAACAGCTTCCATCCTGCGACGATATCTGTAAAAACCATCAAACATCCAGATCTGCCTCTCCCAGGTCCTTGGTAAGGACTCAATAGGTAGACAAAAATGCCAAACCCAGTCTGAACATCTGGCTGATTGTATGAATAATAATAATAATACAACATACAGTACTTGTATCCGAAAAGTCATGGGAGCACAAAGTGGAAAAAGTTATCGAAAATGAGACAGTAAAGATCTTGTGGAACTTTCGAATAAAGACGGATCGTCATTTGGAACATAACACACCAGATATCACAGTTGTTGAGGGCCGAAGCATACAGTTTATTGATATCGCTGTACCAGGAGACACCAGAAAAAATCACAAAATATCGCGACCTGGCCATCAAAACTACACGGCTATGGATGAAACATGTAACAGTGATACCCATTGTCATCAGGGCACTTGGCACCATGTCCAAGAATTTTACAAAGTACATAAAGAAATTGCAGCTTCCTGCAATAACACCAGCAGAACTGCAAAAGACTGCGCTACTTAGAATAACATACATTTCAAGTAGATACTTGGTCAGGGGTGAAATTCTACTGGTCGGACCGGTTCAGGCGAACCGGTAGTGATGATTGGCATCGGTTCACCAAACCGGTAGCAATCATCCCTGGTGAACGCGCCCCCACCCACCTGGTCGCCCACTCAACAGGTGCGCCAGGGCTGCCTTGCCCGCCGCCTATGTGCACTGCGCTTGGGAGGGCCGCCACTGCTCTCACCACCCTCCCTGCCTGGCTGGCTGCAGACGTCTGTCTGCCCTCCTGGAGCACTGCTGTGGCACCGCTGTTTGCTTTCTTCCTTCTCCTGCCGCGAAACGAAAGCGAACAGTGGCGGCGGTGCTTCGGGAGAACAGGTGGATATATTCATTATAGTTGTCAGCTGCAGACATCCGCCTGCCCTCCCAAGGCACCACTGCAGAGAACAAAACAACCACATTGCGCCGCACCTCCTCCTGCAGCCAAATGCGCCTAGCCATGTGTGCCCTTCCCTCAAATGGGCGCTTGGAGAGAGAGAGAGCAAGAGAGTTCTCCAACCTCTGTTTTTGTGTGTGAGGGAGGGAGGGAGGGAGGGAGCGATCTGAACCGAGGCTCCCAAACTTCTGGCAGCGGTGGGGCAGCTTCTGAGCAGCCCTGAGTCAGCCAGCTCCACCTGACCTACTCCTGAATATCACCGTTCTCCCTGCCCCCCTTCCACTCAAGCAGCGGCAACCTCTGCGCGACAACAGGGCCTCTCATTTTTCCCACGGCGCAGCATACGCTTGTTACCTCTGCTTGTCTGCTTCCAAGAGGCGATCTGCTTCTCTCAGGATGCTGGTGCAGGCACCATGCATCGCTTGTCGGGGCTAAGCAAGGAAGCTGCTGTCAAGCCATTCCCCCTCGCTTCCCGGAGTGCAGAGTTGAGGCCGTGCACTTCCTCTTCGGGCTGGCCACTGGCAAAGAGCCACATGGCCAACAGCTGCTCAATGCCCCGCGCGCAGCATCGCCCAGCCGCTGGTGGGGACGGAGGAGCCAGCCCAGCTTGAGCTTGGACTAGCTGGTTGGAGCAGCGCTGCAGCCAAGGCCCCTGCTAGTTGGAGCAGCATGTCATCCTCCCTGCTCAAGCAGCGGTGGGGTCTGCGGGAATCATTCCTGCCCTGCTGCTGCTTGAGCAGGGAGAATGACGCTGAGGAGGAGAAAAACAGTGAGGTTTTGCGCCAGGCGTCTGGCCTTACAGTGGCCGCTTGAATGGCCCAACTAAAATTGTGCTCGCTGGTGAATGTTGGCGTGGGGGCCTTGGCTATTGAGAACTTGTGGGCCCTTCTTAAACAGGAGATTTATGGTGAAGGAAAACAGTACACCTCTCTGAACAATGTCTGGGAGGCTGTGGTTGCTGCTGCACAAAAAGTTGATTGTCAACAGATCAAGAAACTGACAAACTCCATGAATGGAAGGCTTATAACTGTTATTGAAAAGAAAGGTGGCTGTATTGGTCACTGATTTTTTTTCCAACTGTCAGAAATGTTTATTTGAGTTATTTATTATTCTCACTTTAACAGATGAAAATAATTGAATGAGATGGGAAAATTTTCATTTTTCATTTAGTTGCATAATAATTCTGCACACTAATAGTTGCACACAACTAATAGTTGCCCAATAATTGTGCACACATTCCCCTAAGAAAGCCATAACCTCACTTTTACTTTCTTAAATATTCAAGTTTGAGGTTTATTAACATTTTGGATTGACCGAGAGCACTGTAGTTGTTCAATAATCCCATCACCCATCTCCTTCCACTTATGACTGTATGACTATAACTTTGTTGCTTGTATCCTTACAATTTATATTGACTGTTTCCTAATATGATTTGATTGCCTATTTGTACCCTATGACTATCATTAAGTGTTGTACCTTATGATTCTTGATGAATGTATCTTTTCTTTTATGTACACTGAGAGCATATGCACCAAGACAAATTCCTTGTGTGTCCAATCTCATTTGGCCAATAAAAAATTCAATTCGACTTCCAGTTTGCTGGCCTCCAGCGAAGACGGTCTCTTCTTAAGGACCGCCAGCCCCGCCGTCTGTAGAGCCGCTTCGACATCGAGAAGCGGCTTGAAAACTCCAAAATCCTCAGGATTGCAGGAGGAGAGTAGGCAAGGCACAGGTTGAGCCCCTGTGAGCCCCCAGAGAATCGCTACTGGGGAGGAAACAGGCGCGGCTCCCTTTCAACTTGCCAGACTCCGGACGGCGTGGGACGATTCTGCTTCCTGCAGAACAAGCCGGCTGCTGCAAACGTCTAAATTGAAAGAAACCAACCTTAATAAACAGCGGAAATATCAACTTGAACCCTCAAACTTGGAAATCACAAGTATTAATGCTTTGGTGATTTTTTAACTTAAGAGAAAGTACGAACGAGTGAAAGTGATTTGGAAAAAAAATGGCGCCCAGCAGCAGAGTTAACGAGCTAGCGAGAGTGGATTTGTGAAGCTACTTTGATCTGTTACAAAGTTGCTCTGCCTGTAATAAAGAGGAACAGGAGGAGAGGAAAAAACTCTTTCTTTAAAATCTGAGTTTGCTTCAGTCTAGTTTCTATTTGATTAAACCTGGGGGACTTTTTTAGAAGTCTTTGTGGAGGTGGAAAAGGAAAAAGGATTTCCCTTTTCAGAAAATCTAACTTACGTGGCAGGATGGCTTCAAAGAAGCAGGAAGGAAAGGCAGCAGGGGGGGGGATCCCCCACACACAAACATGAATTGCAGCCTCCTCCCAACCCACAGACTCAGAAAAAAGATTTTGATTTTGAAAATTTAAAAGAATTTATTTCTCAGGCTTTGGATGATAAATTTCAAAAATCTCAACAGGAAATAGATGATAAACTTCAAAAATCCCAACAGGAAATTATGCAGGAAATTAATGAAATCAAAGATATGGTGAAACAGGACTATAGCAAGGTGACTAAAAAAATATCGGATGTGGCGTCGGGCCTCGCAGAATTTATTATTAAAGTGGACTCCAAAGTGGAAAAATTCAAATCAGAAGTCAATGTTAAGATTAAGGACAATGATTATAAAATTTCTGATGTTGATGATAAAATGCAGAGAGTTGAAAATGAAATTGTAATGATGCAATTCAGGGCCATGGAATTCGCTATAAGGCTCAGAGGAATCAGAGAGGATGACAGACAGGATTTGAGACAGATTTGTGCTGATGCTTTGGCTGTGTTATTAAAAATTAACCCTGAAGTGGTTTTTTATAAAATAGATAAAATTTACAGAGTGAATTCCTGGGTGGCCAGACAAAGACAATTGCCTAGAGATGTGGTGATATATTTTACAGACAGAGCAATAAGAAATGATATCCTGCAAAAATCTTTTCTCTCCTCTGTGCAAGTGGAGGGGGCTCAAATTGGAGTTTATAAAGAATTGCCACCCAAAATGTTGAAAGCTAGAAAAGATTTTGGCTTTCTAGTAAATGAATTGAAAAAACAAGAGATATCATTCCAGTGGGATGCCCCAACTGGTATAATTTTAAAATACAATGGAGAAAAACATCGCTTGAACACTGTTGAGAAGGCGGAGCATTTTTATTCTACTATTCTTAAAGAAAGAACACCATCTCCACGTACGTCTACAGTGCTGGAGATTAAGGAGAGTGATAAGAAGCAACTCCAGCAAGAGTTGCAAGAACAGTCTAAGCAGGTGGAGCCAGAGGAAATGCAGGGTGCTGTAGGAGGCTTTCTGGAGGAGCACCTGATAGAATCTTCTCCAATCTTGGACCCGGCTCGGATGGTTGAAGTCAAAGACCAGCGTATAACTCGTGCAAAATCCAAGCAACTTAAAGAAAAGCAGCAACAGGAAAAACAATACAAAAAGGGAGCTAAGAGTACTACACAAGAGTCTGAAGCCATGGGGGGGAGCAAAACCGAAGATTTCGGAAGGTCTTTGGCTATTCTGCTCGTCGCTTCAAAAAGATAAAGATGACAATTAAGTGCTTATCTTGGAATGTGAATGGGTTGAATTCATTACAGAAAAGGAAGAAGTTATTTGCATATTTGAGACAATTTAATAATGATATAATTTGTTTACAAGAAACTCATATTAGAACTCAAGATCAAAAATACCTGATAAATTCTAAATTAGGAACACATTTCATAGCTTCAACTTTGCAAAAAAAGAATGGTGTGGTTATTTATGTAAACAAAAGATTGTCAGCTAAAATTATAGAAGTAGATGAAGATGGTAGGTTTATAGCAATTGAATTGCTTACAGTAAGTGGCCAAATTCTTTTGATTGGAATTTATGCTCCCAACCAACAACAGGATCATTTCTATAAAATGCTACACACCAAAATACTGCAATGGGACTATAGATCTATTTTAATTATGGGATATTGGAATGGAGTAATTGATTCTAAATTAGATAAAAAGAGTTTGGCGAAATCCAGGATTAGACTACCACAGACTTTTTTTGATATGAAAGAAGATTTGGAATTAAAAGATATTTGGAGAATACATAACCCAAAAGAATTGGACTATACTTTTTTTTCCGATAGACATAGATCCTTCTCTAGGATTGATTTTATTTTGTTGTCAGATGATCTACTTGTTAAGACAAAAAGAACAAAGATTTTTCCAAGAACTTTGACCGACCATAGCCCAGTATGGATAGAAATTGAGATGGGTAAAATTGAGAGACGATCATGGAGATTAAATGAAAACTTGTTCAGATATGAAAAAAATATAATAGAACTTAAGAAGCAGTTGAAAGAATTTTTTTGAAATGAACTTGAATAAGGGTACCCCAGTTGAAATTGTGTGGGATGCGAGCAAAGCCTATATGAGAGGGGTACTCATTTATATGAATTCTAAACATAGACTGAATCGACAAAAGAAAAGATCTGAATTGGAAGCAGAAATAAAGAATAAAGAACAGCTACTTATTAAAAAGATAATAGAATGAAACAGATGAAAGAATACGTGGTGTTATAAAACTTTTGAAAGATCAATTTCAAATGCTTATGGCTGAACAAGTTGCAACAAACCTACAATATGCGAGGCACAATACATTTTGTAACGCCAATAAACCGGGCAGATGGTTGGCCTATACATTAAGGAAGAAGCAGAGTATACGGACTATTGATAGTATTGATATTGGAGGGAAAGAAATCTTTCAACAAAAATTAATTAAAGAAGCTTTTGTGGACTATTATACTAAACTATATGCTAAAGATGATATGCAGAATGGACTTATAGAAAAATACTTAGATAATAAAAGAGTTACAAAAATTACTAATCAACAAAAGGAAAGAATGAATTATCCTATAACAGAGGAGGAGATAATAATAGCAATTAAACAATTAAAAACAGCCAAAGCTCCTGGAACGGACGGTTTGACTGCAGTGTATTATAAAACTTTGCAAGCAGAAATGGTGGAACAACTTAGAGATTTATTTTGCAATATTCAACAAGGGGGTAAAATACCCCTATCATGGACAACAGCTTATATTTCTTTGATACCAAAAGAGCAAGTAGGTCCTAAAAAACCGGAGAATTATCGACCAATATCTCTTCTGAATACTGATTATAAAATTTATGCAAAAGTACTAGCCAACAGGTTGATGCCAGTAATCCAAAAGGTGATTCATGATGATCAAGCGGGATTTATCGAGGGCAGATACATGAAGGACAATGTAAGGCAAGTAATAGACTTATTGGAATATCTTGAGAGGAATAAACAGGTACCTGCAGTGTTGGTCTTTTTGGATGCGGAAAAGGCCTTTGATAGAGTGGATTGGAATTTTCTATTAAAGACTTTAAAAAAGATGGACTTTGGGGACCAATTTATACAGGCGGTTTCAGCAATTTACCAAGAGCAAAAGGCACAGATTATTATTAATGGAAGCTTGACAACAGAGTTCAAAATTGAAAAAGGAACAAGACAGGGATGTCCGTTATCCCCATTGCTATTTATTTTAACACTAGAAGTCTTGTTAAATACAATTCGGGACTCTAATATCTTGAAAGGTATAATGATAAGGCAAGAGGACTACAGAATAAAGGCATTTGCAGATGACCTGGTTGTTACCCTAACACAGCCAATGGAATCAATAATCCAGATGAAAGACATTATACAAGACTATGGTAAAGTTTCAGGTTTTAGATTGAACCAGAAAAAAACTAAGATGATAGTTAAAAATATGACACAAGATCGTAAATACGAGCTTGAAAGGAGGGCAGGTTTTGAGATTGTACCAAAGGTAAAATATCTAGGAGTTCAGGTTGCAGAATCAAATATGAAACTGTTTCAAAATAATTATGAGGTGTTGTGGCGAGAGGTGCAGAAAGATATGGAGACTTGGAAAAAACTGCAGCTGTCTTTACTCGGAAGAATAGCAGCAGTTAAGATGAACATTTTGCCAAGATTTCTTTTTTTGTTTCAAATGATTCCGGTGCTTAAAAGTGATAAACAACTGAAAGTGTGGCAAAGTGGAGTGAATAAGTTTGTCTGGAATGAGAAAAAACCGAAAGTGAAATTGAAAATTATGCAAGATGTTCCAGAAAGGGGAGGTCTTAAACTTCCAAACCTACAATTATATTATGAAGCAGCAGCTTTGACTCAAGCAAGCGACTGGTTTGGAAGGAAAAAGACTGGAATATTGAACATAGAAAGTTTTGATCTTGAAGTTGGATGGCATGCCTACTTATTTTATGAGAACAAAGTGGATAAAGTATTTAAAAGCCATATACTTAGAGACTCTTTGATGAGGGTTTGGAAGAAGCACCGACTCAAATGGGATTACAAAATACCGCTATGGCTGGATCTTGGTCATATTATGTGGAATACAAATATAATGTCACTCGGGGGGGTTTTATATAAAGAGGTTCTTTTTACAGATGTGGGCAGATGGCAGTTGAAGACATTAGAGACACTGTTGAATGAAGGGATTAATTTAACTTGGTTACAATACAATCAACTCCAATTGAGATGGAAAGAGGACCAAAAAACTGGTATTATGTTGCATGAGGAAGAATTGGTTAGACATATAAAAGAGAAAGGTCCAATGCATATTAAAAGGCTTTATAATGTCTTGTTAGAAAGGGATTCAGAAACTGAATTGGTTAAAGATTGTATGATTAAGTGGGCACAAAATTTTGAAGAACCAGTGATGTTGGAAACATGGGAAAAAATTTGGGTTCAGAACGTTAAATTCACACAGTCGCAGAATTTGAGGGAAAATTTCTATAAAATGTTTTATAGATGGCATTTAGACCCCAAAAAATTGTCGTGTATGTACCCTAATGTTCAGCCAAAATGTTGGAGATGTGATTGTTTAGATGCTACATATTATCATGTTTGGTGGACTTGTAAGAAAGTTAAGGCTTTTTGGATAAAAATTTGGTGGGTTATGCAGAATGTTTTGAAGAAAAAAAATCAATTTTCTCCACAACTGTTTTTATTGGGTATAGTTAAGGGTTTTACATTGGGTGAAACAAAGTTGATATTGTACATGATAACTGCAGCGAGATTATTGATAGGTAAATACTGGAAAAATGAAGCTTTGCCCACTATCGAGGAATGGACTTTGAAGATGGCCAGTTTTGCAGAGATGGCGAAGATTTCAGCATATTTAAAAGATTGTTCACAAGAGACTTACGAATGGGAATGGAAAAAGTGGATAGATTATGTTCAGAACAAATATCAAACCAGGAAGTATCAAATAGCTTTTATTTGAAAATGTTATATTAAGATAGAAATATTTTAATGTAATGAGGATGAAAAACTATAAGGGGGAGGGAGGGGTTCAAGTTTTATACAAAGGGATTTTTTTTTTCTTGATCTGAGTATATTGTATGGAAGTCCGGGGGGAGGGGAGGGTTAGAGAGGGCTAGGGAGGATGAGGTTGGGAAGTTCGGGTGGGTTGAGGGGGGGGGGGGAAAGGGGTGAAAATGTAATTGTAAAACTTTTGCAATAAAAAAAAAAAATTAAATTCTATTCTATTCTATTCTATTCTATTCTATTCTATTCTATTCTATTCTATTCTAAAATTAATCCTCCAAAATACAGTTTGCCTAATAATTGTTCGCACAGTGTATGAATATATATAACCATCTTACAAGCATTCATTTAAGAACCATTCAAAGTTATGAGCATGCTCAAAAAAGGGATTTATGACTGGTTCTCGCACGATCATTGCAGCATCGTTCCTGTGGTGACAGGATTAGCCAGATTCCAACAAGCAAAATCCCTGGGGAAAGCCACATTCATTTAAAGACCGTTTGATTCATTTCACATGGTCATTCACTTAACAACTGTGGCAAAAAGATCTAAAATGGTGTGAGACTCACTTAATGAGCGCATCGCTTAGCAATAGTCCCAATAATTGTCATTGGTCAAGGACTATCTGTAAAGGCCTGCAAATAGAATGACTGTAGTAAAAGAAAGCAAAGATAGTACCAGTAGTAATAGGCATTTTGAGTGCAATCCCAAAACATCTGGTGCACCACTTGGGAAGGGCTTGATAGGTGGACAAGAATGCCAAATGCAGTTTAAATATCTGGCTGACTACACGACCAACCTCAATAACAACTTTGAAAGACTTTTAAATATTTTGTCATAGGAGAGTACAGTGTACAGGCTGATAAGACAGAATAGAATAGAATAGAATAGAATAGAATAGAATAGAATAGAATAGAATAGAATAGAATAGAATAGAATAGAATAGAATAGAATTTTATTGGCCAAGTGTGACTGGACACACAAGGAATTAGTCTTGGTGCAGACGCTCTCAGTGTACATAAAAAGACAAGATACGTTCGTCAAGAATCATAAGGTACAACACTTAATGATAGTCACAGGGAAACAGTCAATATAAATCTTAAGGATACCAGCAACAAAATTACAGTCATACAGTCATAAGTGGAAGGAGATGGGTGGTGGAAACGATGAGAAGATTAATAGTGCAGACTTAGTGAATAGTTTGACAGTGTTGAGGGAATTATTTGTTTAGCAGAGTGACGGCATTCGGGAAAAAACTGTCCTTGTGTTTAGTTGTTCTGGTGTGCAGTGCTCTATAGCGTCGTTTTGAGGGTAGGAATTGAAACAGTTTATGTCCAGGATGCGAGGGGTCTGTAAATATTTTCCCAGCCCTCTTTTTGACTCATGCAGTATGCAGGTCCTCAATGGAAGGCAGGTTGGTAGCCATTGTTTTTTCTGCAGTTCTAATTATCCTCTGAAGTCTGTCTATATAACCACCAAAAGAGCAGCTAAGAGAGTGGTTGCTGAAGCCAGGGCAGAACGCTACCAAGACCTATATGACCTCCTGGTGATGAGGGAAGGGGAGAAAGACATTTACCGATTGGCCAAACATGGAAGAAGGCTGTACAAGACATCAAGCATTAAATGTGCATGA
The DNA here is from genome assembly GCF_029215685.1 of Pituophis catenifer annectens. Lineage (NCBI taxonomy): Eukaryota > Metazoa > Chordata > Lepidosauria > Squamata > Colubridae > Pituophis > Pituophis catenifer. The sequence continues at coordinate 26,692,328 of NW_027256889.1, forward strand.
AGGACAAGGATGGCAAACGACTCCAAAACAAATAGGAGATCCTGCAGCAATGGCAGGATCATTTCAATCAGATCTCCAACACTGAATTCCAACATCCACCAATTCCAGAAGGCACACCAACCCATGGACCCATTCCACTCATAACTGAGAAAGAAGTCAACAATGCTGTGGACAGAATAAAGAACTTGAAGGCCCCTGGACCTGACAATCTGCCCCCGGACTTCTGGAAACTAAACAAAGTGAAAGATACAGAGATACCTTGGCTGACTGAGTTCTTCAATGCTGTAATGAACACTGGCCATGTACCAACTGATTGGTCAACAAGCATAACAGTTCCCATTTTTAACAACAAGGGTGATCTAGCTGGCTATGCCCAATCTGCCTTCTGTCTCACACTATGAAGATCTTTGAGAGAATCCTTGATCAACGCATTCGCAGCATCACCCAATTCATCCTCAACCAATGTGGCTTCGTTAAAGGATGTGGAACAACTGATGCCATCTTTGCAGCCCATCAGCTCAGAGAAACATCTTAAGAAGAGACAACCAGTACATATGGCATTCCTAGACCTGGAGAAGGTATTTGATCGTGTTTCACACCAACTGATAGGATATGCCCTCTGGGATCACAGAGTACCTGAACCACGCATTGACTGGGTCAAAATGCGATACAAGAACACCAGCAGCCAAGTGTGATGTCCAGCTGGCCTCTCCAACAGATTCCCAGTGACGGTTGGGGTGCACCAAGGCTGTGCACTCTCACCACTTCTGTTTATATTGGTGATGGACAACATCACACATGACCTGCAACAGAACGCACCCTGGACTATGCTCTATGCTGATGATGTTATCCTTGCTTCCACCACCAGAGGCGAACTACAGCAGCAAGTTCAAACATGGAATGATTGCCTCAACAATTTCAGACTCCACCTAAACATCAAGAAAACTGAGTACTTAGAGATTGTCACCACCCCGGAACACTTCAAATCAATGGAGAAAACCTAAAGAAGATGGACATTTTTCGGTATCTGGGATCCCATCTCCAGGGCAGTGACAAATCAATGGTGAGGTCCAAGCAAGGGTGAATGTAGCCTGGATGAGTTGGCGAGAACTCACTGGTGTGCTATATGACAGACGAATGCCAACCCGTCTTAAATCTAAGATTTACAAGACAACCATCCACCCTGTTGCACTGTATGGCACTGAATGCTGGGTTGCAACAACAGGGCTGAAAGCTTCCATGCCATGGAAATGCAAACGCTCCGTTGGATATCGGGCATCTCCCTTCTTGACCACATCACAAATGACAGCATTTGACAGCATTTTGGTGTGGCACCAATTCTAGAGAAGATGAGAGAAGGCCGGCTCCGCTGGTATGGACATGTCCAGAGAGCAGCACCTTCCACCGTGGCCATGACTGCCTACCAACTAGGAGTCCAAAACAGAGATGACAAGATCCCAATAACAAAGATATGAAAGCCCTACACCCTGGAGATGCAGCAGACAATGCAAAGTGGGGTTCAATCAGTGGTGAAATGTAAAATTTGTTACTACTGGTTCTGTGGGTGTGGCTTGGTGGTGGTGGTGGTGGGGTAATGTGACTGGGTGAGCATGGCCAATTTTTTTTAAAAAAAGAGGTTGTAAAAAAATGCTTTTAAAAGGCTCTGCTAATCAGGCAACTCAGCTGGGGAGTCTTTTAAAAGCATTTTTTCTACAACCTCTTCGGCGCGCAGCCCCGCTGCGAACCAGTAGTAAAGGTAAGTAGAACCAACCCCTGGTGCATGGGCCACAGGTTGAGAACCATTGCTCTAAACTAAAACCAGCTCAGATTTGCCAGGAAAGAAAGTGGGAGATTGTGTCCTGTAGCATTACCATATGACAAAGAATACCTTTCTCCTCCTCTTGCCATAAAACTTGACTTTACAATCCAGGACAGACTGTTTCCTCTTTGACATGGATGGAAAATTACAGAAGGCACCTGCTTGGGTAAATAAGTAGAAAACAGGTTTGCCGCAAGTATTATTTTTTCCAAAGACTTCCTCTTTTCCAAGCTAACACATCATGCGTGGAGAGAGAGAGGGGGGAACAAAAAGGCTTTCATTTTCTCCAAAATTTCTTAAATGCATAGCATTTAATGTATTTTAAGGACATTTATCAGCTAGTATCACCCATCCTATTGTTTTTTTGTTTTGTTTTTTGGCTTAAGTTGTGTGACAGCCTCCCGTTGTGGTTTATAAACTATAGTTTACACATTAAAAACCCAGCTCATATTGGCTATTCAGGAAAGTGTGTTTAAACATATCATGGATTACCAACTAAAAACCATCATGGTGCTAGTTTATTTAAATATTTCCATTATAATTGACTGCCTTTAAACCTTTATAGTTGGGTGAGTTTTTTTTTTTCATTGCCCTAAGACACGGCTGACTTATGTCCCATTTTGCACTCAAGCTATACACACCACACACCCCTGGAAAATTAACAAAGAAAAAACATTGAATAGTGTTGAACCATTGTGACACACTTAGTTCTGATTTCTGTCTTAATACTGGTTGAGAGTTATTTATTTGATATTTTTATTTATTTAATAAACCCATAGGCCATCTCGTCTGTATAAGACATCTCATAGACATGATTCTGGGCGGCTACCAAGTAAACAACAGTAAAAACCATAAAAAAATAACCAGAATTAAAAACATTATCTAACTCCCAGGAGATGCTTTGCCTCGCCTGCAGCTGCTGATCCCAGCATGTAAATAACAACTTACAGAGACAGGATCCTCCAAAGTGTGCCTCTAACTGATAAGAAAGAGAAAAAAGGAAAGAGAAAAAAAATACATACAAAATGAATTTATCATGCTACATTCTGGCCTCATAGTGTTTGGGTATATGACTAGTTTAAATAATCATTTAGATGTTTTAGTGATTCCAAGTCAGATCTCAGCAGCTTAACATTCTATAAGTTGCTATTTTATATGTATTTTTTCTTATTTAAAGAACGAAGTGATCTTATGAGCCTCTCTATATTTGTACCTTTGAGCCAGTCTTGATTCCTGGCGACTGCCTGAACTGAACTGAATGGGCTCCCAATACATAGATCAGGAGTGAAATGCTCCCGGTTCAGATTGGATCGCCCAATCCAATAGCGATGGAGGCGGGTGGTTTGGAGAACCGGTAACAAAAATCCCTGCTCCCCCATACCCAGCTGAGCCGCACAATCATCAGAGGCTTTTTTTTTTACTTTTAAAATCATTCTTTCTACAAACTCTTCAGCTGAAAAAATGCTTTTAAAAGTAAAAAAAAAGTCTCTGATGATCATGCGGCTCAGCTGGGATCATCAAAGTCTTTTAATAGAAAAAAACCCTTTTTTTCTTTTAAATGCCTCTGACGATCCAAGCTGAGTTGCCTGGTCGTCAGAGGCATTTAAAAGAAAAAAAGTCTCTGCCAATCAGGCAACTCAGCTGGGATTGTCAGAGCCTTTTGAAAGCATTTTTTTACAACCTCTTCGCCGAAGAGGTTATAGAAAAAATGCTTTAAAAGTAAAAAAAAAAATGGCCACGCCCACCCAGTCACATTACCCCACCACCAAGCCACACCCACAGAACCGGTAGTAACAAATTTTAGATTTCACACTGACATAGATACATAAACAAAATCAGCCCCTCCTGCTTCACTCTTAATTTTGCAAAGTATCAATAGAATACAATCAAGCAGGGGGGAGGACGAGGAGGAAAGAAGATAAAGGTAGTCCCCAACATATGACCATAATGGAGCCTCTCCATTACGGTCATATGCCATGAGTCACAAAACGGGTTGGTCATATTATTAACCTGATATTACAGGTTTTTTTTGTGGTGAACGTAAAAGCTGCATTCATTAAGCAAACCCATTATTAACTGTGCTGCAGTTTTGCTGAAAACTGGAAGTAAGTTGACCAAATCATAAAATGTGATCACATGACCACAAGACGCTGTAAGTGTCTGTAAATATGGCCATGTTGCTGATTGCAGTTGTTAAGTTGTTAAGTAGGTTATAACTTTAAACAGTTACTAAGTGACTGATTATAAATCGTGGATTAGGTATATAAACTCCTTCCAACACCGAGAAATCCCACGTAAAATATTCACCAACAAAAGAGATAAAATATAGAATTGTTCAAAATCACAGAGATCATAATTTGAAGCACCCTCCCCCAGAAAATTTACAGTACTGATAGTCTTCAACTTCAACAATCCATTTAGTGACCATTCTGTTACAAAGGCACTGAAAAAAGTGAATTATGACTTTCACACTTTCGCACTTCTCCATGATCACATGATTAAATTCAGATGCTTGGCAACTGACTCATATTTATGACAGTTACAGTGTCCTGGGGTCATGTGATCACTTTTTGCAATCTTCTGGCAAGCAAAGTCAATGAGGAAGCCAGATTCATTGAACACCTGTTACTGACTTAACAACTGCAGTGATTCACTTAACATCTATGGCAAGAAAAGTCATAAAATGGGGCAAAACTTACTTAATGAATGTCGTGCTTAGCAACAGACATTTTGGGCTCAATCGTGGTCATAGGTTCGAGGACTACCTGTACAATACAAGTTTCTGAGTGGAGTCATAATGTCTACTTTAGAAGTCCTTTCCTTTTTTTTTGCAAAGTTTTTTTATTTTTTATTTTTCTACAAACATATCGTTTGTTTGAACAACTTGGAACCAGAGTGTCTTACATTTTAGTACAAGTAATACAAGTAATACAATATTCTTCATATTTAATACAATTTGTAATCTCATAACCTTTTAGTAACTATCAATATTTCAATCTATTATTTTTTTATGCCTGTCTCTATATTTTTAATATCACTCCTTTTGTTGCAAATTCAATACCAATAGTCATATTTATTGTACTTAGAAAACTTATATAGTTTTAATAGTAATATACAAATTTAAATTGAGTTACCATTATTTCTCTCCTTTCTAATTTTTTATTATGCCACTGTAATATTTAGAAAATATCCCCTTTCTAAACATATTTTTACAAATGAAGCAATATTCATCTTAATTGTGTTTAACAAATTATACAATTCCAGTAATAATAACACATTTTTACTCTTCCATTATTATGTTGGTCAATAATCCAACATTATTTTCATGCCAATCAAATTCTACATATCCTTTGTTTTACTACAAATAAGATATTACTAATAATATTTTTACATTTTAACAAACTTATATAATTGTACTGATAATACCCATATTTATATTAAATTATAATCGTCAATTTTTGCTTATTCAATATTTCTGTATGTTATTTTTTGTAGTTATGTAGTTGAATGAAACTACTTTCTGTTTTCTTCTGAAACCTTTCTTTACTTGGATTTATCCATGGTTGACCTACCGGAGGTTGTAAAGCTCGATAAATTGTGTACCGGCGGGTGTTGTACATTGGCAGTTGTGACGCATATTTTGAGTGACAGGGAGCCGCAAAAGAGGGGTGAAAGAGCCACATGTGGCTCCAGAGCCGCAGGTTGCTGACTCCTGTTTTAGGCTCTTTCCAGAGCCCACAAACAAGAAGAAGCCAGTGCAGGGACAGAGAGCTCCTTTCCCTTGAGACTTGTTTTGCCGCGACATCACTTCCGGTCTGAGAAGCCCTTTGCTGAAGAGATTTCAAGCTGCATAAAAATACCAAATTCACTGAGCTGAAGAGAAACCAAATGATCAAGAGAATGACCACTTACGACAATAGACTTAACACAGACAAAAGGAAAACTAGCTTTGTGCAATTATTCTAATTAAAGGAGTGGTTACTTCTTATTTTTCCTTCTTATGCTTTCAAAGGCAGTCATTTTTCCTGAAAAGGATTTCCCTTTGCCTCAATTCTTCCTGGACTTCCCATATGATCTCTGAGGCTTCGGTTGAGGAAATGGAAAGAGTCCATTTTTCTTTGCAGCCTCAGCTTCCAAAGTCTGTCTTGGTTTCAAACTGACAAAGCATTTTTTCTCTAGCAGAAAGGGAAGCGGTTGGGCAATCTCTCTTTTGTACACGACCTAGAGCGGGCAATTGTCTCTTGTCCAAATGCGCACAGTAATGAGGAAAGTCTGTCTGAGAGGTTATATATTTTGAGACCATCTTGAGTTCTGCCATCTGGCACAAGATCCTGGTTGGCAGCCAAGCCACAGGAGTAAATAGGAGTGTCTGGCTTGCACAGCCATTCGATACAGCTACTGACTGAATTAAATCACCTGCCTCAATTTGCATGGCACACCGAATCGTAAAGTAACCATGTTAACTCCATTCACACAACATAAATTAACATTTTGATGTTTTATTGTTTCCAAGCATTGCTAGAGTCATGAGACTGGTTTTAAGACTGTTATTGATATTCTGTTGTAAACTAAACAGTATAGAAAGGAAGAGGAGGAGGAGGAGGAGGAAGGGGGGAAGAAGAGAAAGATGAAGAGGAGGTGGGGGGAAGAGGAGGAGAAGGAGAAAACACCAAGCCACAAATATGCCTTTTTCTGCATGTTGTGAAAGCTGTCTGTGGTAATTTATTCTGATGAAATTTTGGAGTAGGGGATTTCCAGAAGCCTTCTGAAATTCCAGCCACAGCACAATCTACCAAATTTCCCCCACCCACATGTTTAATGGGACTCAAAGAATGATGAAAGTTATTGAGATTGACTTCTTGTTGGCAGAAACTATGCTGCTGCTGCTACTTCAGCAGAAACAGCCCTTCTTGATGCTAGAAAGTTTCATTTGACAATGTTTTCCACAAATTGAGCCAGAACACATGTTCAGCTATTTATAACTTTAGGAATCATACAGCTAAACTTTGAGTGAGAACCAGTGGTGGGTTGCCCCCAGTTCGGACCAGTTCGCAAGAACTGGTAGTAAAACCAGTGGGAACTCCACCCACTGACCCAGATGTCATCATAGGTGATCTACGCATGCACAGAAGCGGGTGCGATGTGAACCGGTAGTAAAGGTAAGTAGAACCACCCCTGGTGAGAATCATGAACCATTCATTGTATACGTCACTTTAAAGGTGGACTGTGCCAAGATCAAATTAAATCAATCAACATTCACTAAGATCCTATGCAAAATGCACAGGTAAAAACAGTAAAATAATAAACATATTGAGACCTCTCTGCTGAATGAGATTTAACACATGTCCACTGCAACATCTGCTTGAAAAGTCATCAGCCAGTTACTTCTAAAATCAAAGCACCAAGGTGAACAGGTGTCCTTCAGAAGACCTCATCTTCTTACAGATGGATCCAGCCCATATTTATTTATTAATTAAATTTTTACAGCACCCATTAGTTCAAAAATGAAAAAAAGCCAATCAGATTTATAAAAATAAAACATGATAATTATATAATAAAAGATCTTGCATCAGAGGCAGCTCAACTACTCCATATGGGCTCACAAAATCTCCTAACCCAGTTAGATTGTTAGAGCGATTGGAGTGTTATGACTAACATTTTTAACTTCTGCTACACTGAAATTTGCTGGCATTTTTAATAGCTTCTGTTTCAAAGTCTTTTATTGCTAAAAATGGCCAACGAGGTTATGGGTTTGAAGTTATGTACATGAAATCAATAAATAGATAAATAAATATAGTAGTGTGATTGCCTGCCAGTAGGGGTTTGTCAAATTTTCCTCTTACAAAGTCTGGCCAGAAGTCATTAATCTCCAAAATCAGCCTAAAGGTTCTGATTAATGAGGCTTATTAGAAAGAATGAATTAAGCTATAGCTCAAGAATACCCAGAGACTGATTTATTTTCAAATGAAGCTTCTTCCTACTTTGGCAGCAAATCTTTTCTTTTGTGTGCATGTGCTCTTCCAATATATCAAGCTTCAAAAAGGAGGAGGCCTGGCCAAACTCCGATTCCCGTATCAATCTGGAAAATAATTATAATTAGTATTCAGGTTCTTACCATAGCAATCCACATCTATCTGTGAGCACTCTCTTTCTCTCTCCCCCCCACCCCACCTACCTACCTACACAATATTTTTCAAACTTGCCAACTTGGAATGAACTTCACCTCTCAGAATTCCCAATCCAACAAGCAAAGTCAAAGAGGGAAGACAGATTTGCTTAACTATGATTCACCTAACAAGCATTGTAATTTTTTTTTAGCAAAATTAGGCATGACTCACTTAACAACCACTTTGATTAGCAAAGAAATTCTGGTCCCAATTGTGGTCATAAGTCAAGAACTAATTGTACTTGGAAAGATAATTATTTGATACCACTTTAATCATGGCTTGGCTGCAATTGAGCCAAAAGAGGGATCCAATTTAGGAATGGTGGGAGAAATTGGATAATGGTGTGTAAGCAGTGAACTGATGAGCCAGGTGAATGCCATCATTAGTGTGATAGAAGGTGTGTCTCTGTTCAACATCATTTCAGTTTCTGCCAGCAGAGAGCAGTAGAAAACTGCATTCCTGCTGCAACCAAACGATACAGACTATTGGGCAACTAAACATCAGGCTTCCACATTTCTTCCAGACCCATCAAGAATACTGAAGGTTGCAATGGTAGGGCAGGTGGGACTATGGCTTAAGGCAGGGGTCTCCAAACTTGGCAACTTTAAGACTTGTGGACTTCAACTTCCCCATGCTGGCTACTGAAGTCTGCAAGTCTTAAAGTTGCCAAGTTTGGAGACCCCTGACTTAGACATTAGGGGGATGGGATTGATCCGAAGATATTGGAAGAGAGAACTGTTGCATTACACAGCTTGCTGGTGTTGGGGAGGGAGGGTCAAAAAAGGCAAAATGGCAGATACAGCGATGCAAGATCTGCCCCTTTTGATACCTGCACGTCAGCAATACTGAAGAATTTGTCCACTGAGGGTGACCCTAATATGGAACTGCTATCCTGTTCTTCATCTGTGACAGCAGTCAGCCCATCCCAGTGTGGGAAGACAACCTTTGAATGCAGCAGGGATGATACTATCCCCTAATATGCGGCCGCGCGGGTGGTTATGGAGTGATGTGGTGCTCCCATGGGACCCCCCCTCCTGCGTGAGCTGCACTGGCTCCCGGTGGTCTTCCGGGTGCACTTCAAGGTTTTGGTTACCACCTTTACAGCGCTCCATGGCTTAGGACCGGGGTATCTACGAGACCGCCTTCTGCCACCAATAGCCTCTCACCGACCAGTATGTTCCCATAGAGAGGGGCTTCCTAGGGTGCTGTCGGTCAAACAGTGTCGACTGGCGGCCCCCAGGGAGAGAGCCTTCTCTGTGGGGGCACCCGCCATCTGGAACGAGCTCCCCCCAGAGATATGGAGGATCCCGGATCTGCGTGCTTTCCGCCGTGCCCTCAAAACATTCCTATTCCAGCAGGCCGGCCTGGCCTAACCTCTCTTTTAAACTGTTTTAAATTTTTTAAATTTTATATTTGTCTTATAAATTTGGGGTGTTTTAAATTTTGTTTTCTGGGCCAAATTATTTAATTGTATTTTAATGGTTTTTTAACATTTGTATTATATGTATTTTATCTTTTGGCTGTTCACCGCCCTGAGTCCTTCGGGAGTAGGGCGGTATACAAATTCAATAAATAAATAAATGAATAAATAATAGAGGTTCGAGACTCATTGAGGTATTTGTTTAAATTATTGACATGTTGCTAATTTCCAAACAGCATCCATAAAATTAAAGTGTAAATAAACAAAATAAACAGAATTATTTAAAACTGTACAAAACCATGCCTCTCGTATGTTTTCTCTTTTCTGTTACCATTTTAGAGGTGGTTCTCAACTTACAACTGATTGAAAGTAACATTTCTGTTGCTAACCAAGGCTGTTGTTAAGTGAATTACGTGGTCATTAATTGATTCCGGCTTCTCTCTTTCCTTGTCAGAAGCCAGCTGGGAGGCTTGCACATGGTGATCACATGACCCCAGGACACTGCAACCATCGTAAATACAAGCCAGTTTCCAAGCATCTGAAGTTTGATAAAGTTTGATAATGCAATGGTGGTAAGTGCACGGACCGCTTGTAAGTCACTTTTTCAATGCCATTGTAATTTGAATGATTGCTAAACAAATGGTTTTAAGTCAAGCACTACATGTATATCCATTTATTGCAAGGATCCTTGAACTGGGTGTGTGCATCAAGTCATTCTATCTGCAGTGCATCTAGAATAGGGTTGCCTAAATCTGGTCCATGGTGTCGGCCTGGAAATATCAAAAGACCAGCCCGCTGTGCCTCTGCTGGCCAAAACAAGCCGTGGAGGTGTGCATGCAGCCCCCCTGCGGCCCATTTTCGGCTCCATGGCCTCCTGTAGCATTCTACCGGCCATAAACGGGCCACGCAGAGGCCTCACAAAGCCCCCCACAAGGCCCGTTTTCAGCCTTCATGGCTTCCAGCATAACTCTGCCTGCCAAAAATGGCAGGGTGCTGCAGGAAGCGTCCGTCCCATCTCCCCCCCATCCCCCGCTGGCCTGCAAAGAACTACAACGCTAATCCAGCCCTTGAAGAAATTCAGTTTGACACCCCTGATCCAGTGGTCGGTTTCAAATTTTTTTACTACCAGTTCTGTGGGTGTGGCTTGGTGGGCGTGGCATGGCTTGGTGGGCATGGCATAGTGGATGTGGCAGGGGAATGTTACTGCAAAATCCCCATTTCCTCCTGATCAGCTTGAACTTGGGAGGCAGAGAAGAGATGGGGGCAGGGCCAGACAGAATTTTTACTATCGGTTCTCCGAACTATTCAAAATTTCCACTACTGGTTTTCCAGAACTGGTCAGAACCTGCTGAAACCCACCTCTGCCCTGATCTAGAAGGAGGGTGTTAGGGAAAAATAGACTCTTATCAGATTGGATGAGAAAACCTCAAGGAAATCCCCAGCTGAAATGTCAGGGTAAATGTCTAATTCTCCTAGGCAGGGGCTGGCACCTCCTCATATCCCATCATACCCCCTTACCTCAGACTCGTCCCCTGATGTATTAAAGGGTCTTACACGTGGGCATCCAGCAGTTCCAGATGTGTGCCTGCAAAGACAAGACAGAGGTCAATGACCTTTACCCTGAATTGGGCCTAGGAGGACTCCAGGCCTAGAATAAAGAATCAATGAAGAGATACCATTGTCTCCTGTGAGTTATTGGGTTAGATCCATCCAGCATTAACAAAATGGCAGCAGAGGATAGTTGCCCATAACTCTAAAGAATGACTGAACCAGCCGTTCACTCTGATAAGAAGAGCAGAGTAAACACCAGGGCATTCACCAAGAGGATGGCTGCTCAACTGACACCCAAAGGTGCCATGCCAAGAGCCACCCCAGCTGAAAGTGGACAGGACATCTAGCCGGGCCCACTCCTCTGCAAAGAGAGACCACGGGAGGAAGCAGATGATCACGAAAGAGAAGGGCCACGAGAGGAAGACGAACTGAGAATGGCCCTGCTGAAAATGATGGAAGCGCCCATCAGCAATGGAGAGCTCATCATGAAACTCCAAGGCCTCTTAGAAACCCATGGAGCAGCGATGAGCACCCAAGAAGACGCCAACCCGGTAAGGGGAAGGGATTCCCTCTCAGAAGCCCCGGACATAGAGGGCTCAGTTTCGCGCCAATTTCCCGGCAGCCATCTTGGAATGGCCAGCAACCAATGGGAGGCCGGGATTTGAATCCAATGGCGGGAACCAGCCAAGGCCCTGAAATGAACGAGGGGCACCCCAAAAAATAACTGCAATAGACAAATCCAAGTAAATCAGAACTTGCCTAGCATGCTCGAGATAGAAAAAGCAATGGAGACTCTAGCAGCAGCCTTTGGCTCCGCATTCAAGCCTCCTGCACCAACCACATGCTGCAAGGAAAACCTCGAGGGCCAAGAAGGCACCAGAGTGACCACCGGCTACGAGACACCAACCCTATCACTACAAAAGGGGGCAACGTGCTTCCACGACGAACAAGAAACCCCAACCGCCTATGGAGCAGAACAAAGGCAGGACTCAAACTCACCACCCGCCTCACTAACTACGAGGGATCCAAGAGAAGAGAGACGCGCCAGCTACTTACCTGCTCCGCGACCTCCGCCAGGCTTCTCCAACCGACCAGGGGCCAGCACATCCGGATCAGGACCAGCCATCGCCGCCGCCGCGCCACCAATCCTCGAAAGTCCTCGATTTATGACCGCTTTGATCCCGAGCCTCCAGCCATTCTTCGCCGGGGACTACACAGCCCAGCAGCGACTTCCAGGGTCCCACGACGCATCCAGACCCACCAGGGGTGAGTCAAGCACTCCACCAGCAGGCCTAAGCCATGAGCTCTTCTCCGGACGGCCTCCAGCGTGAAATGGGCCTCGCACATGCTCAGACACCACCTGCAGGAAGAGAAGGGAGGAACATAGAGATAAGTCAGAACATAGAGACAAGTCAGTACAGAATAGCCATTCCCATGCCATATTGTGAGTTCCCTCACTCACAAAACCATGGACAGCTACCCTCTGTAAGTAACCATTCTAACAACTCTGGGGCTTTACCTGTCAACTTTCCCAAACTGCAAATAGATGGAAAAAATCTTCTAGAGTGGAGTCAACAGCTGCAGATAGTTTTTATGAAAGAAAACTTACTTTTCCTAATATCAGATCCACCCCAGAAACCCTGGACTTTTGAAATTGACTGTAACCACCACAGGGCTTTTTGTATTTTGTTAACCAGTATTTCTCCAACTTTGTACCCAAGCATAGGGAATCACATGACAGTGCATGAAGTGATACAAAAACTTTATAACCTTTTTTACAGCAGAAGTAGAGCAACCACAACTAGGATTTCCAGAGAATTCCATTCTGCCAGACTTAGACCAGGGGTCCCCATGAGTGAACACCTGTTAAAACTTAACGCAACCAGGACTGAATTAATGCATAGGGGTAAAGCAATCACTGAGGAGAGTATGATGAGTATAGTCATAAACTCTTTAGACAGTAGCTGGGACAACTTTGTGATGCAATTGGACAGTCTCAGTCTAGAACACTTAACATTAGACACACTCACTAACCGCCTTATTGCAGAGGATAATTTAAGGAGGGACCGCCACATGTCAAGAAGGGACCCCAGACCCACCAAAAGGGTTGAGTTCCAGGACAGGGGAAAGGTTGCCCCAGAGTGTTTTTCCTGTGGGTCCAGGAATCATTTAAGGAGGGATTGCCCCAGAGGTGATAGGGACAGGGGATATAGAGAGAGACGGTCACCAGACCGCAGACATTTCAGGAAACGGGGACATGGGTGGTCGCCCAACCCTAGAAAAAGCAGTGAACGCAGGGATGCTTCCAGAGATAGCAACCCAGGGACCATGTACGGCTTCAGGCGTGGTAAAGCAGACCCCAAGCAGGGGACAGATGAGAACATGTGGCTTCTGGATTCAGGAGCCACTAATCATACAACACACAACCCCAATCTATTCACCTCCCTCGTAGAGACAGACTTCAAGATCAGAATGGCTAACCAGAGCACAGCCAACGTCATAGGGAGAGGGAATGTACATATACCAGGGGTTGGGAAAATAGAGGGGGTACTGTACGTACCGGAAATACCCCACAATGTCTTAGCCATCGCAAAGCTCACAACAGACACAGACACAGAGGTAACATTCAAGGAAGGCAGGGTAGAGATACTCAACCAAGGAAAAAGGGTTGACAAGGTAACCACACATGATGGATTACTGTACTTTACACCCAGTGAGAACAGTGAGGGAAGTATAAACACAAGCATCACCCATGAGCAGGGGGGGGACACTGAAACTAGAGGGGGACCCCAGGAGGAAACAAACACTGTGTCACCAGGCAAAAACAAGGTATCCGTGGGAAAACCCATCCATGACAATTGTGCCCACCTCCTTCACAGAAGGCTAGGACATATCAGTTTCCCGGTTGTAGAAAAAATGCTAGGATGTACAGAGGGTTTGAAAAGGACTGCAAAAATTATTTGGAGTGTTCAGTGTGTAAATCTTCAAAAATTAAGGTCAAAGCGAGGCCCAAAAGGTCAGAGCGCACAACTGACCACCCATTTCAGCTAGTACACATGGATTTAGTGGGACCACTGAGACCTTCCATTGGACACAGGAAAAGGTTTTTCTTAACCATAGTAGACGACTACAGCAGGTATGGCTATGTGTACTCTCTCAAGCATAAAAATGAGACATTCCAAAGGTTCAAAGACTTTTATAAAAGGGTAGAACTACAACATGGGGTGAAAATCAAACAGATAATGACTGACCAGGGCACAGAATTCATGGCCAAGGACTTTGCAAAATGGTTAAGGGAGAGGGGCATATTGCATTTTAGCTCCACCCCCTTTTCCCCATTCCAGAATGGGGTCTCAGAATGGAAAAACAGCCTACTCCAAACAATGATGAGGTGTGTTTTGGAGGATGCTGGAATGAACCAATCATTCTGGTCAGAGGCATTACACTATTCAAATTACACACTAAACAGGTTGTGGTCAAGCTCAATCAATAAAACCCCATACGAACTAATGTACAATAGAAAACCCAACCTAGCCCACCTACACGTATTTGGTGCCCCAGCTGACGTCCACATTCCCCGACAGCTAAGGAAGAAGGGAGAAAAGGTGTCAAAAAGACTAAGGTTCGTGGGCTATGAGCCTGGGACAAAGGGATTCAGATTTGTGGACTGCAATAACAAATTCATTGTATCCAGGTCTGCGGAATTCCATGAGCACTCGAATTGGTCAAAGCTCCACTGCAATGACATTTTCCTTGGCAGAGACATGCAACCACATAACCAAAGTGACAAAGAACTGACCACCAGGGGGCCAGAGGAAACTGAAACAGACAGACCCAAACACCAAGAACTGAAAGCCGAGGAATGGAAAGAAGGACACCCCACACTGAACCTAGATAGCCTCACCGAAAAAGAAGCCGAATGCCTGCATGAAGCAGATACGCCTCCAGACAGACCAACTAGATCCAGTAGGAACAAGTTACCAAAGAGACTAGAGGACTACGTCATGTCCATACACACAGAGCATTTCACACCCAGTTCCTACGAAGAGATACTCGGCCTCCCCCAGGAAGAGAGGGAAAGATGGAAACAAGCCATGGAAAAGGAGATGGAGAGCCTCCGAGACCTACAGGTATACTCGCCAGTTCAAATACCTGAGAACAAAAAGCCAATTGGGACCAAGTGGGTGTTCAAAGTCAAAACACTCAAAGACAACAAAACACTCTACAAAGCGAGGCTGGTCGCACAAGGCTTCGCCCAAAGGTACCCGGAAGACTACACGGACACCTACTCCCCCACAATAAGGGCCAAGAGTGTCAAGAGCACCCTAGTAATTGCCACCATCCTAGGGCTGGAAGTATTCCAATTCAACGTGCAAACCGCATATCTACACACAGAATTGGATAAGGAAATCTATGTTAAGGCCCCACCAGGATACAATGATGGAAAGGACAACACATGGCTCCTGAACAAAAGTTTATATGGACTCAAACAGTCTGGCAAGAGGTGGTACGACTGTCTAGCCAAACCTCTCAACACCATGGGCTTCAAAGCTACCTCTGCAGACAAATGTTTTTTCACAAAGAGAGAGGGAGGAGCATTCGAAGGTGTTCTTGTGTATGTGGATGATATATTGTACATAGGGAAGCAAAGGACCAAATGCGATAAATTTGCCACCGAGTTAGGAAATTATTTCTCTCTGAAGTCACTAGGGAAGATAGACAAGTACCTAGGGGTGCAAGTAATTAAAACTGACAAGGGCTTCCGGATCTCACAAAGAGAGAAAATCATGGAACTGTTATCCAAATGCAACATGTCAGGAGCAAAACCCTGCGAGACACCCATGCAACCGGACTTCATAAGGAGCATGTACAATGAAGCTGAACCCTTCGTTGACAACAAGCTGTACAGGTCAACAATAGGCTCGCTACTCTACATTGCCAACTGGACGAGGCCTGACATCGCTCTGGCCGTCAATCTACTATCCAGACATGTGAGCAAGCCCACTGTCCTGCACTGGGATGCCATAAAAAGACTGCTCAGGTACCTGAAACACAGTGCCAACACCCAGCTGTGCCTCGAACCAGACCTGTCTGAGAAACCCAAGTTAACCTGCTATGCAGACGCTGACTGGGCCGGGGATGCCAAAAGCAGAAAAAGCACTTCCAGGTACGTAGTCTTCTTAAACAATTGCCCTATACATTGGTATACGGGAAAACAGAAGCTGGTGGCCACTTCTACCACCAAAGCCGAATTCATCTGCTTATCAAAAGCCACAAATAACCTAGTGTGGTTTGATGATTTACTTACTGATATCTGGGCCGAACCAACATACCCCATAGCCATACATGAAGACAACAAGGCAGCTATAGAAATATCAAAAGCAGATGCCGTGGGACAGAGATCAAGGCACATAGACAAAATATAAACACGTTAGGCAATTCTCAGAAATGGGGTTCATTAAAGCCATATACCGTGACACTGAACAACAAACAGCAGACATACTCACAAAGCCACTACCTCAAAAACAACACGCATATCTCACATCAAAAATATGTGTATATATGTAGATCATGTGTTTTATGTATCTAACATGTATGTTTACAGATATCATATGTCCGCCGTTAATTAGACATTTAGAGGGGGATTTGTCAGGGTAAATGTCTAATTCTCCCAGGCAGGGGCTGGCACCTCCCCATATCCAATCATACCCCCTTACCTCAGACTCCACCCCTGATGTATAAATAAATAAATAAATAAATAATTTTATTTCTATACCGCCCTTCTCCCGAAGGACTCAGGGCGGTGTACAGCCTATTTAAAAACACAGAAACAAAACAATAATTAAAATTTAAAATCATTAAATAGTTAGGCTCCAATTAAAAATCCCAGAAATTTAAAATACCCCAATTTAAAACGTTATGTTAATAGCCCGGCCTGGCGGAACAACAGGGTCTTCAGAGCGCAGCGAAATACCCGGAGGTCGGAGATCTTACGTATTTCCGGGGGCAGTTCATTCCACAGGGCTGGGGCTCCTACAGAGAAGGCCCTCCCCCTGGGTGTCGCCAGCCGACATAACTTGGCCGATGGCACCCTGAGGAGACCCTCTCTGTGGGAGCGGACTGGTCGGTGGGAGGCCATTGGTGGCAGAAGTCGGTCTCAAAGGTACCCGGGTCCTATGCCATGGAGCGCTTTAAAGGTGGTAACCAACACCTTGAATCGCACCCGGAAGACCACTGGGAGCCAGTGCAGCTCGCGCAGGAGGGGTGTCACGTGGGCGCAACGAGTTGCACCCATAACCACCCGCGTGGCCGCATTCTGGACCAGTTGGAGCGTCCGAGTGCTCTTCAAGGGGAGCCCCATGTAGAGAGCATTACAATAGTCCAACCGGGAGGTAACAAGGGCGTGAGTGACCGTGCGCAAGGCGTCCCGATCCAGAAAGGGCTGCAACTGGCGAATCAGGCGAACCTGATAAAAGGCCCCCCTGGCCACGGCCGTGATGTGCTCTTCTAAAGACAGCCGTGCGTCCAGGAGGACACCCAGATTGCGAGCCCTCTCTGTGGGGGGCAAAGATTCACCCCCAATAGTCAGTGATGGCACCTGCTGACTATATCGGGGCGCCAGAAGCCACAGCCACTCGGTCTTGGAGGGGTTGAGTTTGAGCCTGTTCCTCCCCATCCAGGCCCGCACGGCCTCCAGGCAGCGGGACATCACATCAAGGGCATCGTTGGGGTGGTCTCGGGTGGAGATGTACAGCTGAGTATCGTCAGCGTACAGATGACACTTCATAAAAGGGTCCTACACGTGGGCATCCAGCAGTTCCAGATGTGTGCCTGTAAAGACAAGACAGAGGTCAGTGACCTTTACCCTGAATTGGGCCTAGGAGGACTCCAGGCCTAGAATAAAGAATTGATGAAGAGATTCCATTGTCTCCTGTGAGTTATTGGATTAGATCCATCCAGCATTAACATGAAAACTAGACAGAAAAGATTAAGAACACTCTAAAACAGTGTTTCTCAAACTTGGCCACTCTGAGATGGATGGACTTCAATTCCCAGAATTCCCCAGCCAGGCTGGCTGGGGAATTCTGGGAGTTAAAGTCCACTCATCTTAAAGTGACCATGATTGAGAAACAATTATCTAAAAGAAAGCTAATGCATATCACATCCATACAACAAATACAGCCTCGCCTGCAAAAGCCGAATGTGCTTGTCCAGGAAGAACTTCTTATGAGGATCATTAAACGTCCCCCCACTCCTCCCTGTAGCCCAGAGGTCCCCAACCTGTACTACCGGGCCACAGGCCAATCGCCACTGGGCTGCGTGAGGGGCCAGCCAGTACGTGCACCTCTGCATCACTTGCGCACACGGCTTCACTTGCGTCATTGCAGGCGTTCTCATCCACTCATGCTCATGTCGTAAATGTCATGGGCACTCATGTGCACGCATGCATGTGCTTGCCCCTCACACAAAATAATCCCCCCTTTCCCCCCTTCCCCTGCTCCGGGCCACCCGAGTTGGGTGAACTCTGCTGTAGCTGATAGAAGTCAAGGGGAAACAGCCCAGCTGGCAGCCCCACATTTTGGGAAATTCATGTGCCGCCCCCCCAGGACATTTTAAAAATCAGCCAAGATGGACCTCTTGTGCTAAGCTTTTAACAGGTAGTCCACAAATTACAACAGCAATTGGAACCAGGTTTACTGTCACTATGCAATGCGGTCGTATTATTTGCTGTTTAATAAAGATATTAGCATTTTAGCATAGCACCCATGCCTCCTTTTGAAGTTCAGGAAACCATGTTTTTCTTTTAGCCAAAACCATTTACTTTGTTGTGCAAAAACTAGCATATGTAGAAACTAAACAGTCGGGTTTTATTCTGGAATATTTGAGTGCTGCAAGCATTAAATAAGCCGAGAGGGAAAAGGAGAAGCTGCAACACCTTTTAAGGGTATCTGTCTTTCCTCATGTCCAATCAATATCTATTATGGTTTGATTTGTTGTTTTCTGATGCCTCACATGTACCAAAAGTATATATTGTTTCTTTCTATACCAGTGGTGGGTTTCAAATTTTTTTACTACCGGTAAAAAACTACCGGTTCTGTGGGTGTGGCTTGGTGGGCGTGTTATGGCTTGGTGAGCGTGGCTTGGTAGGCATGGCAGGGGAAGGATATTGTAAAATCTCCATTCCCACCCCACTCCAGGGGAAGGTTACTGCAAAATCTCCATTTCCTACCGATCAGCTGGGACTCGGGAGGCAGAGAATAGATGGGGTTGGGGCCAGTCGGAATTTTTACTACTGGTTCTTCGAACTATTCAAAATTTCTGCTACCGGTTCTCCAGAACTGGTCAGAACCTGCTGAAACCCACCTCTGTTCTATACCCTACATAAAGACTTATCCCTCCCTTTTAATAAATGCATTTCTCTTGGATCAGAGTGGGTATTCATTGAACAACCAATGGAATTCAGTTAAAACTGGCAACAGGTACTGATGGGAGCATGAGGGGGGAGCTTAACGTTTTCAGTAACTAGGAGTGTCTTTGATGAAAGTTTTCAGTTCTTAGAAGTAACAAAGCAAATTTTCCATGAAGAATGTGAAAATCTGATTAAGAACCGGTTCAAACCTGCTAAAGACAAGGACTGTACAAAGATTTGAACTCTAGAAACTTGCAAACCCGTTATGCTTCACTATAATGTAAAAACTACACCTTATGAATGAGGATGAGCATTAACAAGACCATACTATGATGGAATGCTATGAAATGTAATGTGGTACATATAAAGTTACTGAGCATGCATGCAAGATCATACATGAATCAAATGATGCTAACCAATGAAGGAATTCACTCCAAACCCAATGTGTTTGAACTGTATATAAAATGATTCCCTACCGTTCTAAGGGGCTCCTCACTTTTTATCTATGAGGTGCCTCTCTTCGTTTATATATAAACAGCTATTAATCTACCTTTCCAGTTTGGATTCTATTTGGGAGGCACACTAGACTAGCAGATCTTGCAGATGTTTAGGGCTAACAGTAATGCTGGGATTGCCATCGCTAAGCAATGTAGTCAAATGATGGCATGCTTTATGGCCACATTGATTAGCAATGGAAATTCTGGTCTTTTATTGAGGAATTTGAATCTCACCAGGCTCAAGGTTGACTCAGCCTTCCATCCTTCCAAGGTCGGTAAAATTAAGACTCAGATTGTTGGGGGACAATATGCTGACTCTGTAAACCGCTTACAGAGGACTGTAAAGCACTGTGAAGCAGTATATAAGTCTAAGTGCTATTGCTAGAGATAGTCGACTTACAAGTTTGTTTAATGATAGTTCGAAGTTACAATGGCACTGAAGAAAGTGACAGGACCATAATCATTGTAACATCCCCATAGACGCATGATCAAAATTCATCTGCTTGGCCACTGACTCATATTTATGACAGTTGCCGTGCCCTGGAATCACCTTTTGCGACCTCCTGACAAGCAAAGTCAATGGTGAAGGAAATGAATAATAAGTTACTCTTTTATAAATGTATTAAAAAGCTATGATGTTCTTATTGTTGCAAAGTGACCACCAATTGTAATCAGTAGAGACAATGTGTTATGACTTGCTAAAAGCTCCCTTGGAGACAGGAACCTATGCCTTGGACAAGACCACTATCAGTAAGAAAGGAACATCCGCTCAAGGTGAACATTAAAAGTAAACATGATAAGATAGTTGTTGTTAGGCAGGAAATGTCAAGATGACCCTTTAAAGTGTAAAACAACTTGGAGAAGGATTTAGGAGAATAAAGGGGAGTTGGGAGGGCTTCTTAGGCATGGCGTGCATTGTGTAGGAATATAAAATGTGTAGCTTGAAAACTGCTTCCTGCGCTCTTTGAATTCAATCCATTTGGGAAGGGTCTAAGAGGCTGCACTTGCAACTGCTTTTTATTTTTCTTCATTTTATCTCCAATAAACCTTTGATTTTGTGAACCAGACTTGTTTATGAATTGTGAGGATTAAAATATTTGGGTCTTATATCTCACAATGGGGAAGTCACTTAACAACCGTGTTGCTAACTTAACAACTGCAGTGGTTCACTTAACAACTGGGGCAAGAAAGGTCATGAGAGGGGGCAGACTTCACTTAACAAATGTCTCACTTAACAACAGAAATTATGAGCTCAATTGTGGTAAATTGAGGACTACCTGTATTATAACTCAAGCATTATCTGTATTGTGTCCAATGTCCTTAGTCCATTTCATCATATTCTTTTATATTTCATTCTTTGTAATCAATGCATATACTTCTGATTCAAACAGGCTACAAAAACTGTTGTAAAACTGCCAAAATACCCTCCCTGAAACATCAGTTCCCCCTCCCCCCTCCAATTTGTACTGCTCTCACTCAAGTCCTCCCAAAGACTCCTTGAGAATAGAATAGAATAGAATAGGAATAGAACAGATTTTTTTTATTGGCCAAGTGTGATTGGACACACAAGGAATTTGTCTTGGTGCATATGCTCTCGGTATACATAAAGAAAAGATACATTCGTCAAGAATCATAAGGTACAACACTGAAATGTAGTGGGTTCCAATGAGCCAAGCAACTCCGAGTGACTTCAGCATCTCTTTATTACATGGTAAAAGCAAGTAGTAAAAGGCTAGAACAAGCTTACTTAACCAGAAACAGACCAAGAATATATACTGTTAAGGCTGCTGCTACAGGCTGGCCACTGGGTGGAGTAATTGACCAGCAAAGCTGATTGGGCCTAAAGCCCCGGCCAGCTGTCGGTAGAACAAGTAACCACAGGGCGGGGCTATTGCAGCCCGGAAGCCAGGCAAGCCGATCCCAAGACACAACACTCCTCCCCTCTAAGTGCGAATTGCCCCGCAGACATAGTCTTTAAGGTATGTGGGCAACCGCCGTTCTCGGCACGACCTGCGTGGCAAGATCTTTTCTGGGGAGGTGGCCCCTTCCCCAGTAATAGTTGGAGTTTTAGCCACTAGGGGTTCCACGATCACATCCACCGGCCCCATCTCCGGCTGAGATCGACTGGCCTCCAAATTAGCGGGGATCTCCAACCTTGCCGGTTCTTGCTCCAGCCCTACAGGGCTGGGTAGGGCAAGTTCCTGCTGTGGCTCTGGGAGGTGTGGATGCTCCAACACTTCCGTCTCCTCCTCTGGAGGGATTACCCTCCGCCTCAATTGATCGATATGACGTCCCCAGATGGCCCCCCGCTCTGTGGAAACCTCATATGAGGTGGGCCTCTTGACCCGTACCACATAGCCAGGCAACCAAACCGGGCCAATTCCATAGTTCGAATATATACTGGGTCCCCGGGGAAGAACCCCCTGGGTGCTCCCCTATTCTCCGTATTGGGCCTTAGAATGGGTGCCCTATCGGAATGGAGCCTATCTAATAAGGTGGTGAGCCTTCGCCCCATAAGCAGCTCGGCAGGACTATAACCCGTCGCTGCACAGGGGGTGGTATGCTGTGCGATTAGAAATTGGGCTAAACGATGTTGTAAATCCCTCTCCCCCAATCGCCTGAGCCCCTCCTTGGCCGTACGCACCATACGTTCGACCTGACCATTCGTGGCAGGATGGAACGGTGCCGACCGTATGTGTCGGATACCGTACTTCCGAGTAAACTCTAAGAACTCCCTTAACGTGAAAGCTGTACCGTTGTCTGACACAAGCGTATCAGGCAGCCCAAAAATATGGACCACCTAAGAACCCGGGGTGAGAGTACCTGTGGCGTCTGGCGGTCGGGTGCGAAAAGTCCCAACAACGGCTTATGATCTGTTAAGATGGTGAAGGGCCTGCCGTAAAGGAAATAATGGAACTTTTTTACCCCCTTTACTATCGCTAGGCCCTCCTTATCTATTTGGGCATAGTTCCGTTCAGCTGCCGAGAGGGTCTGTGAAAAATACGCTACCAGAACCTCCTTCCCATTCGGCAACACATGGCCCAAAACGGCCCCTACCCCATAAGGGGATGCATCACACGCTAAAACCACCGGGAGCGACTCGTCAAAATGGGCCAACACGTTGTTAGAAATCAATAAGTTCTTGGCCGCCCGGATGCTGCTTTCTGCCGCGGGCCCCAAGTCCACTTAGCCTGTTTGTCCAGGAGTCTATGAAGGGGTTCCGCGACCACCGCCTTGTGAGGTAGAAAAGCATGATAAAAGTTTAAAAGGCCGAGGAATGCTTGCAATTCTGCCTTACTCGTGGGGGCAGGTGCGTCGCAGATTGCCCGTACCTTCTCCGGTGCCGGGTGGATACCATTGGCGTCAACCGTAAACCCCAGAAAGTCTACTTGCTCCACCCCCAAAAGGCATTTTTCTCGTTTAACTTTCAGCCCTGCCGCCTGAAACCTTTGCAACACTGCTCGTAGTCGGGCGGCGAATTCTGACGACGCAGGGGCGGAGATTAGCACATCGTCGAAAAAGAGTGTTACTCCCGGCAACCCTTTCAAAAGTGAGTCCATTAAGTTCTGAAAAATCCCAGGTGCGACACTGACCCCAAATTGTAGTCTTTTCACCCTAAAGGCACCCCTGTGTGTAACGATCATCTGTGCATCAGCCGTCGCCTCATTGACCTGCAGCTGTTGATATGCCTGGGCCAAGTCCAGCTTGCCAAAGACTTCAGCCCCTGCTAATGTGGCCAGGAAGTGTTGTACAACCGGAACTGGATAGGCGTGGCCGGGCAATGCCTTGTTGAGGGTGCATTTATAATCCCCACAGAGGCAGACCGCTCCATCTGGCCTAACTGGGGTCACAATTGGGGTTTCCCAAGACCCATGAGGAACCGCTTCCAAGACTCCTTGGGCAACTAACCGATCCAACTCAGCGTCGATCTTAGGCTTCAAGGCAAAGGGGACCCGGCGTGCCTTAAGTTTGATGGGCCTCACGGCCGGGTCCAACTGAAGGGAGATTGGAGGGCCATTATATAACCCCAACGAGCCATCAAATACAGTCGAGAACTCCACGCAGACCTTTACCAAGTCCGGGTCTGCGGTTCTAATCATGTTCACGCCGGTCACTTCAATGCCTAGAGGGCCCATCCAATTCCTACCTAATAATATACGGCCCTTCAGTTATAAACAATTCGAGGTTCTGTCGGACCCCCTTGAATCCAACCTCGAATGTTCCAATACCCTTCAACGCTATGGGATTTTTCTGGAAGTCTCTTAACTTGAATGGGGGGGCTTCAAGTGAGGACAACTTTCCGGGGCAGATACTCCGGAGTGTTTTAGCCGAAATAATGGACACGGGGGATCCCATGTCCAAGAACATGGGACACGCTGTGCCCTCAATTTTAACTACTACCCTGATGGAACTCGGGGCTTCTGAGCTAAGGCTGTATACTTGCAAGAGATCATACTGAGGCCGGGCCGCGTCCACTTCGACTTTCGCCGTCTGTCTCCGTCGCGGACTCTGGCTCTGCTCTCGGCCCCCCTTATCTTGACATGTGTGGGCGATGTGTCCCAACTTCCCGCATCGCCGACACTTAGCGTCCCGGAACCGGCAAGTCCTCCGTAGATGATCCCCACCACAGCTGCCACACTGATGTCCAATGGCCTCCGACGCGTTGTTCCGAACCGTTCCTCCGCCGGCCCAAGGGGCACTCCCACGCCTCATCAATCGCACGTCCTCCCTTCCCGAGTCGGAATCCTCTGCGGGGCTCTCATGATGAAACCCCACCCAACTGGGTGTCGGCGTGGTTCACCCCTTCCGGGCCTCTGGGGCCGTCTCCTCAGCCGCGATAGCGATGGCCAGGGCATCTTCCAACTTAAGATCTCTTTTTGAACAAAATTTCCTCAACAACTTCTTGTCCGTCTGTCCACATATAAACTGGTTAAATAAAGCCTCGCTCAAGTCATTAAATTCACACCAGCGAGCCAATTTGCGCAACTCTGCCAAAAACGTTGTGGCTGGCTCGGCAACCAAACGCCTACGATTAAAAAACTCTACCCGCCGAGACACCAGCGTTGGTTTAGGTGCTAAATGGGCCGTAATAACGCCCACCAGGTCAGAGTAGGGGAGCTGATCCACTTTCCTTGGGTGCACAAGGCTCACCGCTAGCCCACACAAGTCATTTCCGCAGCAATTCAGGAACCAGTCTCGCCGTGCACCCTCATCGATAATGCCATAGCACCGGAAAAAGGACTCCAGCATATTGGCATATTTCCCACGTATCCGGGCGGCGTATGTCAAACTCCAACAATGCCGCCGCACCAGCCAACCCCAACTGGGGGGGCGGGATGGCAAGGGCACCTGCATGCAAGGTGACAGACGTACCGGTGTTACCGGAAGTGCTCGTGGTCTCCCTCGAGGAGCTCATGGCCTTCAGCCTGGAGCAACTGCCGGCTCTGAATTGCTGGATGCGTGGGCTGGTGCAGCGTGGTCTCGTGCCGAGCTGCGATGCCGTGCAACGCTGAAGAAGCCGCTTCCTTCAACATCCCACCTTCGTTGCCAGTGAAATGTAGTGGGTTCCAATGAGCCAGGAAACTCCGAGTGACTTCAGCATCTCTTTATTACATGGTAAAAGCAAGTAGTAAAAGGCTAGAACAAGCTTACTTAACCAGAAACAGACCAAGAATATATACTGTTAAGGCTGCTGCTACAGGCTGGCCACTGGGTGGAGTAATTGACCAGCAAAGCTGATTGGGCCTAAAACCCCGGCCAGCTGTTGGTAGAACAAGTAACCACAGGGCGGGGCCGTTGCAGCCTGGAAGCCAGGCAAGCCAATCCCAAGACACAACAAACACTTAATGATAATGATAGTCATAGGGTACAAATAAGCAATCAGGAAACATTGAGACCTCATCCTGTGGCTGATAGACCCCTGGTTTTTGAAATTCGCTGATTTTCTCCAGATTATTTTTATGCCCTCTTGTATGGTGTTTCTATTGTCTGTATTTATTATGTTTTGTAAGCCACCTAGACATATCTGATTGGGATAGCCTATACATTTAATAAACAAATGAATTGTTATCGCACAAGTCCTATTTTAGAAGAGACTTTATTTATATCTAACTATATGGAACATCTTGCCAACCTTGGTAGATCACAAACAAGTTGAACCCAGTTAGGAAGACCACAAGGCAGTGGGTTACATCAGTTGGTTGGGAATTCTGGGATCTGAAGTCTGCACGCCTTAAAGTTGGCAAGGTTGAGAAATATTGGACTACATGGGGAAACAAGCAAAAAAGTAACGATAAACCATTATGGTCTGCTACTAAAAAACCATGCAAGAAACTATCTTATGAAGTCGCACGGAGCAGAGGTCGAATAAATGACATTACGGTATACTGCTAGCCAACGAAGCAGAGTGAAATAAATTTAGCTTTATCAAACGTGGCTTAAAGACCAGCCTCTGCGCTACATCTCCAGACTGCTCTGGTCTGAAACATCTCATTTATGCCGAATAACATTTAGAATAGAATATAATTTTTTATTGGCCAAGTGTGATTGGACACACAAGGAATTTGTCTTTTGTGCATACACTCTCAGTGTACATACAAGAAAAGATATGTTCATCAAGAATCATAAGGTACAATACTTAATGATAGTCATAGGGAACAAATAAGCAATCAAATCCTATTAGGAAACAGTCAATATAAATCTTAAGGATACAAGCAACAAGGTTACAGTCATACCGTCATAAGTGGGAGGAGATGGGCGATAGGAACAATGAGATTAATAGTAGTTCAGACTTAGTGAATAGTTTGACAGTGTTGAAGGAATTATTTGTTTAGCAGAGTGATAGCGTTCAGGGAAAAACTGTCCTTGTGTCTAGTTGTTCTGGTGTGCAGTGCCCTATAGTGTTGTTTTGAGAGTAGGAGTTGAAACAGTTTATGTCCAGGATTTGAGGGGTCTGTAAATATTTTCACAGCCCTCTTTTTGACTCGTGCAGTATGCAGGTCCTCAATGGAAGGCAGGTTGGTAGCCATTGTTTTTTCTGCAGTTCTAATTATCCTCTTAAGTCCGTGTCTGACTTGTTGGATTGCAGAACCAAACCAGACAGTTATGGAGGTGCAGATGAAAGACTCAATCATTCCTCTGCTATAATAATTACTCAATAATTTACCCTGCTTGTCACCAAGAAAATACCTAACTGTCTGTATATACGTATATATCTCTATATCTATGGATGAGCTAATCCCCATGATGTGATTTATGTGTCCCTCCACTTAACTCCTCCTCATCTTTTGCTCCGCCCCTTGAGTATTTAATCAGAAGTTCCTGTCAGACTGTTTGGCTTGTACATAGATCTCCTGTGGAAGAAAACAAGTAAATAAAACAGTGTTTGATTTACAACCTCTGTCTACATCTTTATTTGGGCCTGAAAATAAAGAAAAGAAAAACAAGCAACACTGCTACAAAGCGTTATTTGTGTTTCTTTCTTGCAATGAGAACAAGGACTCGCAGTCTCGATCTCGCACGATCCAGCCTCCCGCGAGAACCCGCTCAGACGACTGAAGAGGCTACCGAAAGGCACCACGTGCTCCACCCCGACAAAGAGATCTCGCCCAGCCCTGATGCGCATACGCGCGGAGAAAAAAAAGGGGCGTCGCTCTCCAGCTAAGACGGCGCCTGCGCACCTGGTTCTGGAGTGGTGGGGGTGTCTCGCTTTTCGGCGAAGCGGCCCTCCGGTGCGCTTGCGCAGAGGAAGCCTCGGCGAGTCGTGCGCAGTCGCAGTCGCGCATTGACTCGAGGAGCGGTTGGCGGCGGCCGTAGTTGGCGCGCGGTGGAAAGAAAGGCCGGAAACGCAAGCACGGGCGCCGCGTCCCCCTTCTTTCCGCTTCCCGCCCCGGTGGCCCCGGCGCTCCGTCGGCGTGGCAACCCTGTTCCCTCGCGCGCCTTTGCCGCTCCTTCGGCCGCGGATGCAGCGCCGCGAGGACCTCGCCGCCGCCGCCGCCCGCTTGGGCCGGGCGGCGGGCCCCGCAGGGGTAGCCCGACTCCAGTCGCCTCAGGCGGCGGCTTCCCCGCGACGGCCGGCCCGAGGCGGCGGTGGCGGCGGCGGGGGAGCGCGCGGGCCTCAGCCTCCGCCTCTCCTGCCGCCTTCGGCCACCAGCTCGGCCCCGCCGGCGCCCAGCGTGGCGCCCACCCCGCTGATGCCCGGCGCCGTCTCCGCGGCTAAGGCGGAGCCCGAGAACAAGTACCTGCCCGAGCTGATGGCCGAGAAGGACAGCCTGGACCCCTCCTTCACCCACGCCATGCAGCTCCTGCAAGCAGGTAAAGCGGAGCCTCGCGTGGCCGAACGGCGGCGCCAGGCTTCTCTCCCTCGGGGGAGGAGGCGCGGCTCCCGGCCGGGCCCCGATTGGGGTTGGGGTGGGAGGCCGAAGAGCGGCAGGAGTCTCCCCAGATCAGCCCTGGGTCCTCGCGAGGAAGCGGCCCCGGCTTCTTTCTTTCTTCCCCCCCCCCTTTTTTTTTTAGCTCGGCGTCTGTGGAGATTCTCCATCCTCCAGGTCGTGGGAGGAAAAAAAAGTTCCTTCGACTATATTGTGGATGGGTGGGCAATGATGGGCCCCTTTACGATTTGTGGACTTCAACTCCCAGAATTCCTGTGCCAGCATGGTTGGCTCAGGAATTCTGGGAAATGAAGTCCACCAGTCGTAAAGGGGCCATCATTGCCCACCCCTGGATCATAGGCTGTTTTTAAGTGCCTTTCTTCCCCTTAGAACAGGGGTCTTCAAACTTGGCCGCTTTAAGACTGGTGGACTTCAACTCCCAGAATTCTCCAGCCAGCAGGCTGGAGAATTCTGGGAGTTGAAGTCCACCAGTCTTAAAGCGGCCAAGTTTGAAGACCCCTGCCTTAGAAGGAAGCGGCTGACTCCTTTCGGAGAACATTTAAAATCTTAAGTTCGATCTGTTAACAATATTTCCCTGCTGATTGCCTCTCTCTTCAGTTGGAAACGGGGATCCGGGCTATCTCGAGGAGTCTTTCCCTTCCTGCATTTCCTTTGTGCTTTTTCCAGCATGTGATTTCTTCGGGAAGGAGGGGATTCCAGCGTCATCGCCAAGGGTTGGGGACAGGCGTGGTATCCACCCCCCAAACCCCCACCTTCTGGTCAGGTTATCTGAAAGTGGTGTAAGAGGGCAGATAAAGCGGAATCCTCCGCCTGTCCCTTTCCCTTTTCAGAAAGATTTAGCCCTGGGGCTGGCTTGAAAGCATGACAGATCATGCAAGGAGTTTTGCACCTCTTCTGACAATATTGCTTACTTGAAGCACCAGGGCCAATACAGATGTATTGGGTGAAGCTATAGTTGTGATATGCCAAGCAGATATTTTATCTGTTGTTTATATACATGGATTATTTTTCCTATAGGTAGGAAAAGTAGTTCTTTTTCACACATACCTACCACGAGGAAATATTAGAAACCTGTAAATGTGGTTTTAACATCAAAGATTCTTTTGTAGTCGGGAACAGCAATCAACAATTTAGGTTAAGTTAATTCTGGGTTGCTTTTTTTTCCTCCCCTCTGCTTGATGCCTGAGATTCTTATGAAAATGAGTATTTTAAATGATAAAGTTCTTGATTAAATCCATTTGCATTAATTGAGGAACATATAAACTTGTTGTGACTCACGGTTGCATACCCAAATTTAAGCTGCATGTTTTGCTCATCAAATGTTCAGGCTTCCAGCCTTCAAATGTAAGAAAGTATACTTGAACCAAACCTCTGTTTGTGTGTTACAATGTAAGTTTTTGTGGACTAGTTCACCAACAGATTTAACAAAGGTTTGGTATCAAAAAGTATCAAATTGTGTATAATGACAAATTCAGCACTTCTATACCTATAGTGATCACAGAAGATTTTAATGAGTATTTTTTTGCACTCAAAAAACAAATACATTCATTGGGGTAAAATATAATACCATAATGAATTGAGCACTGTAACCTTATAGTGCATCCAAGACTCCTTTTGTGGAAATAGGTTAATCCGGCTATTTTTCCAAGAAATCTTTACATCTGCTTCCAGTACCAGACACTGGCTTTAATCTCTTCCAAACTGCTTTGCTAAAACCCTCCCACCAAAATAGGATTGTACTGCAGATTTACTTAGGTGGTTTTGTAAATACAGGCAAATGAGTTGATGTAGATGAAGAATGTCTTTTGTTCCTTCGACTATAAAATAGAAGAGGGGGATGACTCCTTTTGGAGAATATTAAGATCTTAGTTGATCTGTTACAATATTTCCATGCTGATTGCCTCTCTTTCAGTTGGAAACGGGATCCAGGCATTCTCTTCCTGCATTTCCTTTGTGCTTTTCCAGCATGTAATTTCTTTTGGAGCAGTGCCATGGCACCATTTCTTTTTAGGAAAGATGTTTTTACCTGTTTTTTCCAGCACAGTCTGTAATAACAGTGGTATTATCTGTTCTGAGGAATTAGAATAGTAACCCAAACGATTGATTGGTGTAGAAAAGCTGATGCTAATTGTTTGTAAAACATTGATTTAAAAAGACAAAACTGAGAATCCCTTTGTTTTAGAGAAGATTTCAAAGGAGATCTTCTCCTGCAGAGACAGACAGCTTTGTAATCTGTTTCTATGCCATTGGTATGCATATCTGCATTAATCCTTGTTTCATGCTTCTGGAACCAGCCAGAGTGGAAATGGCAGTCTTTGTCTCACTAGCACCCCCTTCCCCATTTTAATAGGATCTAATCGCAACAGTGCAGCTGTTGTGTTTTCAGGATCTTCTTACATCAAGTGAATCTAACTGGCTGGAAATAAGTACTGTAGTCAGAACATAGAACAAAGAGCCAGGATTTGTTAGTTGCTTTGTTTTTCTTCTCTCAATAAGGTGAAAGTGTTCTTGCTCTGAGGGCCAAGCAAACTATCTTGAAATAAAATTTATTTTCTTTTCCAAACCAGTTGAAAGATCTGTAGTTTAATTTTGCTGGAAGGCACTGCTATTTATTCATTTTCAGTTTTGTATTACAGTATATTCTTACCCGTGAGAAGCATTTACATATCCTTTTAATACAGGGTTTATGGAGGAAATCCGTTACCTCACAGCACTAAATTCCATTTGCTGAAGGATAGATGGAAAACAATGTTTAGAAGAATTTATCCTAAATGATTGGTTTCTACAATTGACTTTTTGACAATTATTATCCCTTTTCTATCATTTGCTTGTTGTTCCCTATTATCTCTGGATTGCTAGACTATAGAATATAACAATGTCAGAATAATTCCCTTCTCTGAGTTTCATGTCCACTTTAAGGCTTGTTGCCTTTGACACATTTATTCCTTTCTGAAGAATTGGAAATAAGTGCTTACTTTTCTGAAACCAGAAAGCCTTCTTTATGTAAAAACATCAACTTTTCATTTTAATTTCATTTCATTTTATTAAATTTGTATACCGCCCTACTCCCAAAGGACTCAGGGCGATGAACAACCATAAAATAAAACATATAGATACAAAATTTAAAATAGAGATAAAACAAATTAAATAAATTTGGTTGAACCATTTTAAAACCCCAATAATTTAAAACCAAATTTAAAATTCCCATTTAAAAAGAGGAAAAGTTTAGGTCAGGCCAGCTTGATGAAATAGGAATGTCTTAAGCGCGCGACGGAAGGTACGCAGATCCGGAATCCTCCGTATCTCCGGGGGGAGCTCGTTCCAGATAGTAGGTGCCCCCACAGAGAAGGCTCTCCTCCTGGGGGCCGCCAGTCGACATTGTTTGGCCGACGGCACCCAGAGGAGCCCCTCTCTATGGGAGCATACTGGTCGGTGGGAGGCTATTGGTGGTAGCAGGCGGTCCCGCAAATAGCCAGGTCCTAAGCCATGGAGCGCTCTGAAGATGATAACCAAAACCTTGAAGCGCACTCGGAAGACCACCGGGAGCCAGTGCAGCTCGCGCAGGAGAGGCGCTCCCATCACCACCTGCGCGGCCGCACTCTGCGCCAGTTGGATGCTTAGGGAACTTTTTTTTTTTATTGTAAAAGTTTTACAATTACATTTTCACCCCATTTTCGCCCCCCTAACCCACCCCGAACTCCCCCAACCCCCCCTCCCTAACCCCCCCTAACCCTCCCCTCCCCCCGGACTTCCATAGAATATACCCCATCATTATCCCCTTTATATAAAAAACCTTGAGCTTTAAACCCCCCCAACCCCCATATCATTTTTCATCTTCACATAGTTCAAATATTTCTATCTTAATATAATATAATACTATCAATAAAAAGCTATTTGATACTTCCTAGTTTGATATTTGTTCTGCACATAATCTATCCACTTTTTCCATTCACATTCATAAGTCTCTTGTGAGCGGTCTTTTAAATATGCTGAAATCTTCGCCATCTCAGCGAAACTGGCCATCTTCAAAATCCATTCTTGAACGGTAGGCAAAGCTTCATTTTTCCAATATTTACCTATCAACAATCTCGCTGCTGTAATCATATACAAAATCAACTTTGTTTCGTCCACTGTAAAACCCTTAGCTATACCCAATAGAAACAATTGTGGAGAAAATTGAATTTTTTTCTTCAAAACATTCTGCATGACCCACCAAATTTTTATCCAAAAAGCCTTAACTTTCTTACAGGTCCACCAAATATGATAATATGTAGCATCTGTACAATCACACCTCCAACATTTTGGCTGAACATTAGGGTACATACACGACAATTTCTTAGGGTCTAGATGCCATCTATAAAACATTTTGTAAAAATTTTCCCTCAGGTTCTGCGACTGTGTAAATTTAACATTCTGAACCCAAATTTTTTCCCATGTTTCCAACATCACTGGTTCTTCAAAATTTTGTGCCCACTTAATCATACAGTCTTTAACTAATTCAGTTTCTGAGTCCCTTTCTAACAAAACATTATAAAGTCTTTTAATATGCATTGGACCTTTCTCTTTTATATGTCTAACCAGTTCTTCCTCATGCAACATAATACCAATTTTTTGGTCCTCTTTCCATCTCAATTGTAGTTGATTATATTGAAACCAAGTTAAGTTAATCCCTTCGTCCAACAGTGTCTGTAATGTCTTCAACTGCCATCTGCCCGCATCTGTAAAAAGAACCTCTTTGTATAAAAGATGCTTAGGGAACTTTTGATGCTTAGGGAAAGCAATACTTACAAGGACAAAGTTTTGAGGAATAAATGTGTCAAAGGCAACAAGCCTTAAAGTGGGGAGTTAAATTCTGCCAGTTAAATTCCATTTCCACCAATAATACCATGTTTCCCGGAAATAAGACCCTGTCTTATATTTTTTTGAACCCTGAAATAAAAGCTTGGCCTTATTGCCATGCGCTCAAAAGCCCGATTGGGTTTATTATCAGGGGATGCCTTATTTTGGGGGAAACAGGGTAGAGTGTCTTGCTGGCTAAGGACCCATGTATAGTTTTATCCTGTTTATTTGGTCACATCAAACAGGCTTTTCAACTCTTTATTTCTTTGTGACCCTACTTTTGGACTTTGCCCTCTCTTCGAATGCTTTCTGCCCAAATGTATCTATGTATGTAAGATCCACATCAAGAGAGGGCAGCTTATCCAGCCATTGGGCTGAATTGGTAAACATGTATGTCAGGAAATGGATGCTTCTCTTTCTTTTATCATACATTAACTACACAGTACTTCTTTTTGATAAATAGTTCCCAAAACTAGTTCCTGTATACCAGGGACAAGCAAAGCCCCATCCATGGGATGCAGGCAGCACACAAAATCGTAGACACTCCACTGGAGGTTTTTAGGAAGAGACTAGACCTGTGATAGCGAACCTATGGCATGCATGCCAGAGGTGGCATGCAGAGCCCTCTCTGTGGGCACGCATGTTGTCGCCCCAGCTCAGCCAACTGGTCATGGGTTTTCCGAGGTGCGCATGCATGCTGGCCAGCTGGTCATCTGGTTTCCAAGGCGCGCATGTATGCCGGACAGCTGGTCATTGGGTTTCTGAGGCGCGCATGTGCGCCAGCCAGCTGGTCATCTGGTTTCTGGCACTCTGGTTTGGGCACTTTGTGCCAAAAAGTTTCACCATCACTGGACTAGACAGTCATTTGTCTGAAATGGTATAGGTCAGTGATGGCTAGCCTTTTTGCCATTGCGTGCCAAAAGCGGAGGGAGCATGGGGGGGTCATGCGCATGCATGCCCACACCCATAATTCTATGTGCCCTGCCCCCCACGCATGCACGCTTGACCCCCTCTGCTCCCTCTGCTTTTGGCATGTGATGGCATGGTGGGCTCCAGAGCCTCTCTAGGAGCCTGGGGAGGACGAAAACGGCCGCCCCTACCCCCCAGAGACCCCCCCGGAGGCCGGAAATGGCCTGTTTGCCAACTTCTGGGTGGCCCAGAAGGCCCAAAAATCAGCTGGGCCAAGCTGGACTGAGCTGAGCTCGCGTGCCCACCAATATGGCTCTGCATGCCACAGGTTCACCATCACGGGATAGGTTCTCCTGCTTGAGCAGGTGGCTGGACTAGAAGACCTTGAAGGTCACTTCCAGATTCTATTCTATTCCTATTTTATTCTATTACCATGTCCTCCAGTTTGCGGAAAAACCTTTCTCCACGCAACCAGTTCCTGGTGTGCAAAAGGTTGGGGGCCGCTGCTGTATAGCACACTAATTTTAAAGCAGTTTCTGCTAATACTATTGGAGGGTTTTTAAAAGATTAATTGCTAGGTAATTTTTTTTCATGGGGAAACTGGGAGAGAGGAGAGACAGCTTTTCTGTTGCAGGCACGTTTACCAGGCTTCCACTTGCAGTTAGGGTTAAAAATAGCCCTATTACATCAACAAAGGCTATATTAAAGAATTGCTGATGGTTGAATACAGAAGGTTTTTTCTTTTCCAGCTGAATTGAGATGTGAAATTTGGAGGAAAAAATGGTAGCCTTGCTTATTTCTGAAGAAATAAGTGCTTATTTTTTATATACTTGGTGCTATTTATTTATTTCATTTATTCCTCAAAGGAACCCCTGTCTTTGAACTTGAGCCATTTTGGTGACTTTTTTAAAAGTTGCTTTTTCTTTAGGCATCAGAATGCAAAAATGTGAACAACATTTTTATTCTTATAGTGATTAGAAGCAAAAAAAAATCATTGTTTTCTTTGCTCAAGCTAACAAAATTCATTTAAAGCATTTAGCACTGAAAGGAATTCCTCCTCTTCACACTTTTTGAATCCCAGTATCCAGAAAAAAATAAAGCTCTGCAAAGGAGTCAAAAGGAAGCATTTAGTTGAAAAATATGGCTTTGAAACTCAACATGCTGTAGTGCATATTGAATATTACATATATTATATATAGTTATGCAAATTAAAATTGAATTCTTATAAATTCTTAATACATTTGTGGGGATATAACTCATTCAAATATGCATTAGAATTTAATATATGAGCTATGAGGTTTTGATCCAATCAAAATTCTTGTTGTCTTATTTATATAATGTAACCTTCCTTTGCCCTTCCCCTCTATTTTTCTGCCTTCCTGTCTCTCAGTTCATAGGTCGTTTTTTTCAGATTCCTTCTCGCTAGATAATTCTGGGTGGGTTTGTGTCTTGTATAATCTTGTATAACCTGCATAATCTTCCTGGAGCATGGGTAAATGGGCTATGAGAAAGGATGTTTTTATTACGACAGGCAGATTCTGAGGTTCTCTGTGGCCTAACTGGTGAAAACTATTTTGGCAGACTTCTGTCTAGCTGGATAAATTTTGCTTGTGTATAATTTTTATCTGCTCAACATTTTTCATCTCATATGCTTTTTTTCCTAAGCATTGTTGCTTTATTGTGATATGGTTTAAGCCGCTTTGAATGATGGGTAGGTGTTGGAAGAAATATACATACTTCAGCATATAAATCAATAAATATAGATTGAGGTTTATCTCCAATTTTAGTTTCCCTGAATATAATTACAATGATAGATAAATTGACAGCTTTCTTCAGAAACGTTGGACTTTAAGTTCTCTAAGGAGAACTTACCAAATAACAGCAAAAATCAATACAAATACTTTCATAAGCTGTCTCATGTCAAAGGATCAGGTTTACTATATAATTTATTTTTTATTCTTTTGAATCAAGGGGTTTTATGAGCCAAACTTTAGCAGGCTTTCAAAGCACAGTAACATAAATAAAAAAGTATTATTGCAAAACAAAATCCAAATTAAAAATCTTGCCAACACTCCCATGCTATCTCAAAAATATTGTATTTACTAAAAATCTGTGCAAAGCATTCAAAACAGGTGCTTGGAGTGCTAATCATTTAAAGCTTTTTCATTGTTTGCAATACTCAGAGCTACTTTGGAAGCTGCTCCTAACGGTCTCCATGTTTATGCGCACACAAAGCCATTTGTTTCACACAAATGCTAAGTGAATACACTTTTTTTGTATGCATGTAATCCCATTATATTTCTTTGAAATGATTCACAGTTGGCTATTAGGATTTGCTCAATCTAGCAAATAGTTTTTATTTCTTTCATTAGCACTGGTGTCTAGAAGTTCTTTTCTACTGGCTGCATGAATGCTTTACATGACAGCCATATATATTCTAGTGAATAGGACTTGAAATGTAACAATGAATGTTTTATTCTTTCAAACAACGAACAGAATATTGGACCTTTTTTAAAAAAAAATCTTGATTTTAAACATGAGTTTTTAGTAATAAATTGAAGATTGGAT
Organism: Pituophis catenifer annectens; assembly: GCF_029215685.1. Taxonomy (NCBI): domain Eukaryota; kingdom Metazoa; phylum Chordata; class Lepidosauria; order Squamata; family Colubridae; genus Pituophis; species Pituophis catenifer. Next base: position 26,728,898 of record NW_027256889.1, read on the forward strand.
TAGGATTTTTTGTACTTGGCAAAACATGTCAGTGCAATATTTTCCTTATTTGGGTGTTTTTGTCAATCAATACTTCATCCATCAGGCATCAACAATAAACCTCATTCATTCATTCATTTCCTGCCTGTATTTTATAATAAGTAACTCAATTCAACATAGAATAGAATAGAATAGATAGAATAGAATTCTTTATTGGCCAAGTGTGATTGGACACACAAGGAATTTGTCTTTGGTGCACACGCTCTCAGTGTACATAAAAGAAAAGATACATTCGTCAAGGATCATAAGGCACAACACTTAATGATAGTCATAGGGTACAATAAGCAATCCAATCATACTAGGAAACAATATAAATTGTAAGAATACAAGCAAGAAAGTTACAGTCATGCAGACATAAGTGGGAGGAGATGGGTGATAGGAACAATGAGAAGATTAATAGTAATGCAAACTTATTGAATAACTTGACAGTGTTGAGGGAATTATTTGTTTAGCAGAGTGATGGCATTCGGGGGAAAAACTGTTCTTGTGTTTAGTTGTTAGTAGAACTGGATCAGCAGCTCCTTGGGCAGTTTGAGCTTCCTGAGTTGGCAGAGAAAGAACATTCTTTGTTGTGCTTTTTTGATGACGTTTTTGATGTTAGGTGTCCATTTTAGATCTTGAGATATGATAAGTAAAGGTAAAGGTTCCCCTCGCACATATGTGCTAGTCATTCCTGACTAGGGGGCGGTGCTCATCTCTGTTTCAAAGCTGAAGACGTCTCCATGGTCATGTGGCCGGCATGACTAAAGGCCAAAGGCGCACGGAACACTGTTATCTTCCCACCAAAGGTGGTCCCTATTTTTCTACTTTGCATTTTTTACATGCTTTCTAACTGCTAGGTTGGCAGAAGCTGGGACAAGTAACGGAGCTCACCCCGTTATGCGGCACTAAGGGTTCGAACCGCTGAATTGCTGACCTTTCGATTGGCAAGGTCAGTGTCCTAGCTACTGGGCCACCACGTCCCTTGCTGAGATATGATAGAACCTAGAAATCTGAAGGTCTCTACTTCAAATTTTCAAATATAGGTTCAACATGGTGAACCTATATAAAAGTCTTCCTCCTGTTTTGCCCACAACAATAAAAACCCCATCAGGGTCGTCACCCAGCTAGCTTTCATGCTTAAGGCAGAACTAGAACTCATGGTCTCCTGGCTTTTAGCCTGATTCCTTAACCACTAAATCAAATTAGCTCTCTGGTCTCTTGTTCCTTGTCTGTTTCTATGGTAAAACCAGCTTTAATATTGGTGATTTATCTTTCCATGTAGGATTTTAATGTGAAGATTTTGGAAGATCTTGAGCAAGATCTGTTTTGTTTGCAAATAATAATATTAAAGATTCCAACTACCAGTAAGAATGAGTCCTTACATTTAAAGAACACCTATCATTTCAGATCCATCATGGCAGCGCCTATTAGTAGGCATCCACTCACCTTCTGCCCGCCACATCCCTCACCTTGTTGTGTCACTGCCGCATCAGCAGCTCTCCCATTAAAGTAAATGGGACTCAACAGTGGGTTAGAGGAGCTGCTGCTCTGGGACAGAGATGACAGTTGCTGTTTAAAAATTATGATTTAAATCGAATTGATTTAAATCAAGCCTTTTTACTAGTGATTTCAATCGTGATTTCAATCGACTTGATTTCAATCAAATCCACCCTGCTACAAACATATCTATAAATCATCAGCAAGTTCATTAAGGGTTACTAGAAATAATATATTTATTACAGACAAAATCTAATAAACCCAGTTAATTTCCTTCCTTCATATTTATATCTTCTTTTTTATAAAACAAATCCCCAAGCCTCATCAACCAAATGCAATCAATAAAACTTTTTATAATAACATAGCTATTTGAAACTCAGTCAGATAAATATAAAACATAAGCAATAACTTACGTTCCATATAGTTCTGTATCATTAAAAGAAAATCTTAAAACATCAACCACTGTAATCAAAAAAAGATGAAAAATTGCCAAAAAATTAAACTTAACTAGAGAATAAAATCTTACAACATCTTCAAGTCATAGTAAAAAAGGATCCATTGATCTCAGAATTTCTATTTTTTTTCTTTGTTTCCATAGTTCTTAATTCTGTATACATTTTATAAAAGGAAGAACTGAAGTCATGGTTCTGCCATTATACGTGGGGTCTGGCAGTGGTGGGAAGTTCTTATGATGATTGTATTGAGCTCCTGAAGAGTAAATTCTGAAGCTGATCATGATTTCTTGATGGATAATTTCTACTGTGTTTTCCCGAAAATAAGACCCTGTCTTATATTTTTTTTGAACCCCGAAATAAGCGCTTGGCCTTATTTTCGGGGAGGTCTTATTATTTTGGGGCACATGGAGCTGCCTTATCTGATTTCCAGCTCTGTCTCCCTAACCCTAACCAGAGGAAATGGCGGGGACCGGCTGCGCATGCGTTTAAATATTTTCAGGGAGGGCTTATTTGGGGGGGGGGTCTATTTTAGTGTATGCGCTCAAAAGCCTGATTGGGCTTTATCAGAGCATGTCTTATTTTTGGGGAAACAGGGTATATGTTTGTACATTGGTTTTAACTCGTTTTTATCTCTTGTGGGACATCCAGAATCACTTACATGAGATGGGCAGCCATACAAATAGAAGTAATCATGTGCTCGACCCATGATATACGGGCTTATATGAAAATACAACAATAAGAGGGAGGTCTTGCAAACTCCTCTTTGCGCCAGCTTTTTCATAAGTCATGCATTTCATTTAGATAATAGAAGTCAACTGACCACTGGTTTGTCTTTTTTTTAGAAATTGACAAAATTCAAAAGGGTGAATCAAAGAAGGATGAAGAAGAGACCTATCTGGACTTGTTTTCTCATAAAAACATGAAATTGAAGGAACGAGTTCTTATACCGGTCAAGCAGTATCCTAAGGTGAGATTACCTTCACTTTAGGCTCACTTTCGGATTACAAAACTGTTAACAATTTTATTAGCATAAAACTCTCGGGAACCAGATATTTCTCAGATATGTTGGACCACCAATCTATATTTGCCACAATTGTAAAGGGAAAGTGGAGCCTTGATAGTACAGTGGTTTAATGCACCCTGTTATTAACACAGCTGCCTGCAATTTCTGCTGGTTCGAATCTTGCCAAGGCTCAAGGTTGACTCAGCCTTCCATCCTTTCTAAGGTAGATGAAATGAGGACCCAGTTTGTGGGGGCAATAAGCTGACTTTGTATAAAATATACAAAAGAATGAAGGCTATTGCTTAACGCATTGTAAGCCGCCCTGAGTCTCCGGAGAAGGGCGGCATATAAATCAAATTAAAAAAAAAAAAAAAAGCCTCAGAAATTCAGCATCCATTCCTGCAGTGGCCTGAATACATGACTGGTAGAATCCAGTAAGAACAAGTGTCTGAAAGGATGAAAAGAAGGGAGAATGGCAATCCAAAATACGTATAGGTTAGAAAAAAAGCAAATGGGTACCAAAATAATGGAGATGGAAGAAAATATGGGTAACCAGCAAAAATGATAAGGATAGTATGGACAATACGAGGCATGTAGCTTTTCAATATGTAATTCACAAACAAATGCTGCCGTTACTGGTGGTCTAATTGTGATCTGAACCTGAATTTGGTTCTATTCTTTTATGTCTTAATATAGGTTTGGTAGGGAAAATAAATAATGCAGCAGATAGTAATTTGGAAGGTAATTTAATAAGTAAAGAGCAGCGGTGGCACAGTGGTTAGAATGCAGTACTGCAGGCTACTTCTGCTGACTGCCGGCTGCCAACAATTCGGCAGTTCGATTCTCACTGTCTCAAGGTTTACCTTCCAAGGTCAGTAAAATGAGGATCCAGACTGTTGGGGGCACTATGCTGAGTCTGTAAACCGCTTAGAGAGGGCTATAAAGCACTGTGAAGTGGTACTATTGCTATTGCTGAATGATGTGCTCAGAATTGAAGCAGAATTCTCGTATGATGTAATAGCAATAGCACTTAGACTTATATACCGCTTCACAGTGCTTTACAGCTCTCTCTAAGCGGTTTACAGAGTCAGCCTATTGCCCCCAACAATCTGGGTCCTCATTTTACCCACCTCGGAAGGACGGAAGGCTGAGTCAAACTTGAGCTTGGTGAGATTTGAACAGCCAAATTGCAGTCAATCAGCAATCACCTGTTGTACTGCACTCAAACCACTGTGCCACCGAGGCTCTTTAATAATGAAATTACTCTGCAGAATTTATTGCATTCAGTTTTGGTCGCCATGATGTAAAAAAGATGTGGAGACTCTAGAAAGAGTGCAGAGAAGAGCAACAAAGATGATTAGGGGACTGAAGGCTAAAACATATGAGGAACGGTTGCAGGAACTGGGTATGTCTAGTTTGATGAAGAGAAGGACTAGGGGAAACATAGCAGTGTTCTAATATCTCAGGGGCTGCCACAAAGAAGAGGGAGTCAAGCTATTCTCCAAAGCACCTGAGGGCAGGACAAGAAGCAACGGGTGGAAACTAATCAAGGAGAGAAGCAACTTAGAACTAAGGAGAAATTTCCTGACAGAACAATTAATAAGTGAAACAACTTGCCTGTAGAAGTTGTGAATGCCCCAACACTGGAAATTTTTAAGAAGTTGTTGGATAACCATTGGTCTGTCTGAATTGTCTTGTTGCTTTCCAGTCTATACCAAAATTCAGAATGTTTGTTTTCCTTTTTGGTTGGAATATTGAAGTCAGCACAGTTGCTATTTAAATAATAAAGTTGTGCTGCCCACTGTCAAGTCAATTGAGGAAAGTTATTTTTTCTTTTAGTTCAATTTTGTTGGAAAGATACTGGGCCCCCAAGGCAACACCATCAAGCGATTACAAGAGGAAACTGGAGCGAAGATTTCTGTCCTAGGGAAGGGATCAATGAGAGACAAGGCAAAGGTAGGACTCTCTGGACAAAATTTGTACTTTGAGCATCTACTGCAGCATTTACTATATGTCACTTTTTGTTACCAGCAGATTGACACTGTATCTGAAGACTAAAGATATTTTCTGATTTTAAATGAACTTTCTTGAGAGGGTTCTACTCTCAGCACCCAGACTTTGCAATCTGACTAAGCTCTGAACTGATGTTCATTCCTCAGTGGCTTTCCTGGATTCAAACCTCATTAAAAGATTTTTCTCTCTGCACATTTCATGATGCAGGGTCTACAAATGGATTAGCGGATTATAAAATGCTTGTTTGGATAAATAATTTCTGAATTTTTGTCTCCACAGAAATTGAGAAAATGGGTTATAATTTCAAGATGGTTGCCTCCAAATTTAAAAATCCTCAGGCAGCCCCAATATTTTGCAGTACTACAAATGATCTGGGCAATAATCCTATTCAGGTTTTTACTACCAATGGACATGAAACACATGAAGTTGCCAGTAGGAATATGGAAGGACTAACTTCACCCCCTCACCTACCTCCCCCACCCCCAAAATATGTAATTAGTATCAGTCTGAAGTAGGATCTTATCCTTGCAGAAGGCATCCAAATTAATTAGGATTCCTATCTCAATGAATTCTCTGCTCTGACTGCCAGCTTGCAGTTATCAAGAGTGTGGCCAGCAGGCATATCAGTGTTACAGAAATGAGAAGAAGTAAAAGATTCAAGGATTATCATGATCCTTCTAGCTGCACTGTACTTAATCTTCAAGGATCTCTACTGTCTTCAAGTAGCCTTACATAGAGAAAATAATGATGACCAAATTCTGTCTTTCATTTTAAGAGGTAGAACAGTCCTAATTCTTAATTCCTTCAAAGTAGCATAAGTTTTTAACTTGTGCTTGATAGATAAACATTAAGAAAAGCTTCTAGGAAAGGAGAACAAAACTTAGCTGTAATCAGATGTTAAGAAATAGTGTGTGGTTAAGAATGGTTTGCTGTCTATTTTAAAATCCTAATTATAATTTATTTTTGTTTTCAGGAGGAAGAATTGCGCAAAGGAGGCGATCCAAAGTATGCTCACTTAAATATGGATCTGCATGTTTTCATTGAGGTCTTTGGCCCTCCTTGTGAGGCTTATGCTCTTATGGCCCATGCTATGGAAGAAGTCAAGAAGTTCCTTGTTCCGGTATGTAACAGTTACCCCCCCCCTCCAAATGTGCATAAAAGGCATACAGGTATATATGACCACAATGGGCTTATGACACCACTTCCTATTCTATTATTGAGTCAACACAATCATTTAAGCAAAACATCACCTGACTATGACTGGCAATTTTACTTTTGTGTTCTCCATTAATTTTGCTTGTGATTGAAAGCACCAGACCAAAAACTGGGATGCCGTGAGTTTAGTCCTGCCTTCGGCAGCTGGGTTACTTTGAGCCAATCCCTGTCTCAGTTCTTGGAAGAAGACAATGGCAAACCATTTCCAAAAATTTTGCCAAGAAAAATCACTAGGACTTAAGACTGCCTGCTTGTTGACTGGGCCTAGCCATTGTTTGATAGACTAACACCCCTTTCCTAAGAACTTCCTTGATCACCAGTACTTAAGAAAATGAGGATTTCGCATTGTATGCCCATAAAGGCTGCACCAAGAGACCAGATCTTTTTGAGGATGCTGATTGTTTATATTTATATGCCATCTAACTCACAATTGAGTGGCTCTGGGTGCTAACAGTATCATGAAAACAATATAGGCTATTGTAAGTTAGAAACATTAAAATATTAAGCATTAAAATTAGAAACATTAACAATAAATTAAATAGTATCAATGAACAAAATGACTATATTTTAATCTTTCTCTCTAAAGTAACATCATGAATCTCTTCTTCCTATAACTTATCCTATCTAATAATCAAATCTTGTATGTTCATTGCTTTCATTTTTATATAACTAGTCCATAAGGAGTTTCCAGTCATCAAAATAAATGTATATTGTCTGTTTCTTATCAAGGCCAGCTTGTCCTTCTCAGCAAGTTCTGTCAATTTCTCCGACCATTACTCCACAGTGCATAGTGCAGAATCTTTTCATCTTTCTTAAATTTCCATATCCTTTATTCTTGCAAATCCGTCTTCCATTTCTTTTTTTTAAGTATTTAAACTATTAGCAACCATTGCAGTCACTTTCTTACCAAGTTCTTCTGCAATAAATTTTGTGAAATGCTCTAATCTGTAATTGTTCTAGTGAACCTGTTTTACCATACACCAATCTTGCAGTTTTTCTTGTTGATGCCATTATGAGAAAGTTAAAGTACATCATTGTGGTGGAATGTAGTCTGGAATCCTAGGAGGGAGGGGCTCTTTTACAGAGGACATAGAGGCAACAGAGCTTGGAAATTCTAATAGGGAGGAACAGGGTTAAGATGGCCCTTCCCTGTCAGTTCTGTTAACAGTTAGCTATAGTTATTTAGCTAATAGTTTAATCTGGCAAGATTCTATCTATAAGTAAACAATAAACTACTCAGAAGTAACTCCACATATTGTTCTTGGGGCCTGACACTCCTTTGCTAGAATGAAAATAAAAAGCAAGCTTCTCGTTTTCTGGTTTGCTTTTCTCTCCCTTTAACACTTTAGTCCCAATTACCCTATGTAGTTACTGTCACTCAGTCTGGCTTGTATTACCAGTATCTTATTTTGTAAAATCCAGCAATTGTTTACTCTCCTTAAAATTAATATAAGCAAACAATTGTACTTACAACTGCTGTAAAGAATATTGAAAGCCATTTTTTATATCTTTTTATATCTTTTTATATATTTTTCTTACTTCACTTAGAGCCTTGTGTGTTGTTTTTCTCTTGTTTTCTCTATTCTAATTTAGTTTTTATTATTACTTTAGTACTTTTAATAAAAATTAGGAAATTAGGGAAACTGTAAAAACTAAAATTATCAACTCTGTTTTCAACTATGGAAAACTTCATAGAGTTGAGACAATTGGACACTGGAATAAAGAATCGCTTGAGACTGGTTGTCTTTTTGTGTTTGTGTATTAAACACAATACATGTGAGTTATATGGCTTCCCATCTCACCATAGTGACTCAGCTTACAGCAGATTGCTTGAAGCAATTTATGCACCCCTACATGGAAGAGTTAAAAGTAAACAGCAGAGACAGAAATGAAAGAAACAACTTAACTTTACTGGTAGACATTTGTTCTTGTCTAAAAACTTTGCCTTGTCTCCAGTAAGTAGAAATAATGTGTTTGAAGTAATACAAGTTGTGAAAGCATCGAATGGATAGCAAACATAGAAATTCTGAAGAGACAAAGAATGTTTGCAAAAACATGACATGCTCCTGTTTTGCAAACAGAATCTGCTGCTGATTGCACAAAAATGGTCTTTCAAATTAAAATACTCTGTATAGAACAGAAATTAATTCTCATTGTTTCTATATAGGATATGATGGATGATATCTGCCAGGAACAATTTTTGGAATTGTCCTATCTCAATGGGGTGCCAGAGCCAACTCGTGGTCGGGGGATCTCTGTCCGTGGAAGGGGAGCAGTTCCCCCACCCCCACCTGTTCCTAGGTAATGAACATATTAATGGATAATTAACTTGAAATGATTAAGCATTAATATTAGACTTAAGTTTGAGAAAATGAACAAATGCCATTAAATAAAAGAGTGGGTTTTTTAGTATATTTGGGAGAGTTACATCTGTGGTATGATGCAGTCCTGTTAAAAAAGTGAGAAACAATATAAAAGTTCAGTTCCCTTTAGACAGCAAATTTGGAATGTTGGTTTAATAAAGTATATTTAACTTGCTCTGGAACTTCATCTATAAATACAGGAGAGTGCCGTTATTTTTCCAACTGACTTCTTGCCATTCTTGTCTCTTTATTGTGGATCAGTTTTCATTATATCCACCCACATAGTTGTACTAATATATTTTGCAGTGAGCAAGGATGATTTTTGTCTAAAATGTCTTCAGTGTCACCTACCTACTGTGTTTCCCTGAAAATAAGACCGGGTCTTATTTTCTTTGGACCCCTGAAAAACAGCTAGGGCTTCTTTTCGGGGAGGTCTCTTTTTTTTTTTTTTTTTTTTGAAGTGCAGGAGGCAGCGGGTGCAGTCACCTGATGGCGATTTAAACACGTGCTTCCCACCATCTTGCCTGCCTTTTCGTCCTTTTCCCAAGCAGCAGCAGCTGGGCAAGGGGGGAGCCGATTCCGATAGGCCGCATGGCTTTCTGCCTCATCGTAGCAGCAGCCTGAGCAACATCTGAGCTCCAGGCCTGGCAGAGTGCAATCTGTGCTCGCTGCCTGCTCCATAGCCACAAGGTGAGCTGTGGAAGAGAGGAGCCCTTGGTTGCAAGGTTGCCTGGTGCCGTGGGCAGGGCTAGGGCTGGCAAGAGTGTGCCAGAAACATCTCCAGACGCCCAGAGAGACAACTCCCAGCCCTCGCTGGATCAGCTGATCGGCTGCAGTTAAGGGGTGGAGCAGCCATGAGGTGACCGGGGAGGGAAGAGCTGCCTCCTGTGCTGGCCATGGCCACCCCTTTCACTAGGGCTTATTTTTGGGGTAGGGCGTATGCGTACATTAGTCCCACCCCAAAAAAATTGGGCTGGGCCTTACTTTTTGAATAGGTCGTATTTTCAGGGAAACACTGTAGTTTCCAAATTGAATTGAGATGGGCATATCTTTCACTATTTCGGGGATAGATTTAAGTGTTTTGTACAGCTGGCTTTTAAACAGGGTGGATAAAAATCAATGATTTTTTTAAAAAAAATCAAAAAAATCCAGATTTTTTTTATTTAAATCGGATTTATTTTAATAAAAAACTTTTGGCGTAAAAATCTATTGTAAGATAGTTTTCTATTTAAGATAAATAATTTAGTTTATTCAGCATGAAATGGAGCTTTGTTATGTAACAGGCTGTATATTCTGCAACACTGGGACTATCGGTGAGTCAACAGTGGGTCAAAGGAGTAGCAGTTGCTCTTTAAAAATTATGATTTAAATCGAGTTGATTTAAATCAAGCCTTTTTACTAGTGATTTAAATCATGATTTAAATTGTGATTTAAATCAACTCAATTTAAATCAAATACACCCTGCTTTTAAACATTTTTAAATAGCAATATTCCTTTAGTTCAGTTTCCCAACTCTAGCCATTTCCAGGTGAAGTGACACACTAGCTGTAGAATTCTGGGCTCAAGAGCCCAGAATGCTACAACCAATGTGTCCATTCACACTTCTGGGAGTTGAAGTCCACATATATGGAAATTGCCATGATTAAGAAACACTGCTTTCTAACTTTCACCGTCCTATACACTTTTTAATCTGCCTCATGTAAGGATACAAGCAACAACGTTACAGTCATGCAATCATAAGTGGGAGGAGATGGGTGGTGGGAACGATGAGAAGATTAATAGTAGTGCAGACTTAGTGAATAGTTTGACAGTGTTGAGGGAATTATTTGTTTAGCAGAGTGACGGCATTCGGGAAAAAACTGTCCTTGTGTTTAGTTGTTCTGGTGTGCAGTGCTGTATAGCGTCGTTTTGAGGGTAGGAGTTGAAACAATTTATGTCCAGGATGTGAGGGGTCTGTAAATATTTTCACAGCCCTCTTTTTGACTTGTGCAGTATGCAGGTCCTCAATGGAAGGCAGGTTGGTAGTCATTGTTTTTTCTGCAGTTCTAATTGTCCTCTGAAGTCTGTCTTGTTGGGTTGCAGAACCAAACCAGACAGTTATAGAGTCCAGAAGACAGACTCAATAATTCCTCTGGATCAGCAGCTCCTTGGGCTGTTTGAGCTTCCTGAGTTGGCGCAGAAAGAACATTTTTGATGACTTTTTGATGTTAGGTGTCCATTTTAGGTCTTGAGATATGATAGAACCTAGAAATTTGAAGGTCTCTACTGTTGATACTGTGTTGCCTAGTATTGTAAGAGGTGGTAGTATGGGAGGGTTTCTCCTAAAATCTACCACCATTTCTACGGTTTTGAGTATGTTCAGTTCCAGATTGTTCTGGTCGCACCACGAGGCTAGTTGTTCAACCTCCTGTCTGTATGCAGATTCATCATTGTCTCGAATGAGACCAATCACTGTTATACCATCTTTAAATTTCAGTAGATTAACAGATGGATCGTTTGAGATGCAGTCATTGGTATATAGAGAAAAGAGAAGTGGGGAGAGCACACAGCCTTGGGGGGGCCCTGTGCTAATTGTACAGGTATCTGATATGATTTCCTTAGCTTCACCTTCTGCTTCCTGTTTGTTAGGAAGCTTATGATCCACTTACAAGTGTGTTTAGACTGGGTTTACAATATGGGCATTTCTTTCTCTGCTTTGTGAAGATAAATCATTTTTATCTTAGGTAGTTTTCCTGAGTAGCAACAGATCAGACTTCTTATACAGACCACCTGTATCTCTTTTTTTCTGCCTTTTCTGAACAGAGGACGCGGTGTGGGTCCTCCGCCTCCTCCTCCCCGTGGAGCCCTTGTACGGGGTGCCCCAGTGAGGGGCGCAATTGCAAGAGGAGCAGCTGTGACCCGTGGAGTCCCCCCTCTCCCAGCAGTGAGAGGGGCCCCTGCCTCAAGAGCTCGTGCAGCCGGCATTCAAAGAATACCACTCCCCCCTCCGCCTGCACCAGAGACCTACGAAGATTATGTAAGAAATATTGAACATTGCACACTTGATGGTTTGAGAGCATCTCGGAAAAATGGGACCCCTAATCGTTTTGGATTGCATTTTGGAGAGCATGTTGTAAATCAGAAATAGTTGCTAGAAAGAAATAGCTGTTAGGAAATAGTTACAACTATACCGTACAACTATAATTTTAACCCCAACCTTGAACTATCTTCATGATCAGTTCTGGATGATTTGCTTAAAAAAAAAAAAAGAATTCTGTTCCACAGAAAATTCCTGTGAGCTAAATCATCTTCCCAGATGAGTGGGCTTACAAGAAATTTCCTGCCTGACAAAATTTAATTAGAGGCATCATTCCTAATGAACCCTCTTGTGCAACTCTAGCTGCTGATCCCCTTCTCTTTCTCTTTTTTTGTCCATTTCAGGGCTATGATGATGCTTACGCTGAGCAAAGTTATGAAGGATATGAAGGCTACTATAGCCAGGGTCAACAGTAAGTCCTCGTTTTAGCTTCTTTAATTCCAGCTGTCTGGGGTTTCCTAGAAAGTCTCTTGATTTGCTTTTTGCCCTTTCTACTGTTAGTCGCCTGGGCTCGTTTTCCTCACTAAATCAATGAAGAAGTACAATGTTTTTGACTTGAGTTCTCTGTTTAGTTTTAGGACTTGTGTTGAGAACAGATGACATATTTATGGAGAAATACGGAATATTCAAAAGAGTTCACAAGTTTTGAAATGCCATTATGATTTCATACTGGTTGCTCATTCTTTTTTTTTTTTATTGAAAAAGTTTTTCAAATACAATTTTTCCCCCTTTTTTCTCCCCCCTCCTCCCTAACCCCCCCTCACCACCCGCCCCCCTGTGACTTCTTCAAAATAAAATCCAACTTCGTAACAGATTATATAATATTTTACCATCCCCTTGCTCCATCCCTCAAATACTGACCCTTTCTTTCTAATAAAGAAATTATTATTATATTATATTATATATATAGAAATTACTATTATTATTATTATAATATTATTACATCCCCCTTTTACCATACATTTCGAAATAACATTCTACTGTAACATTGTATAATAACTTCTAGTTTATCATAACATTATTTTAACTCCCAATTTAGCAATAATCTGCCCTTTTTCTCCTCCCCCATACATATATCTATATATTAATATAACATTTCAAAACAACCTTCCACTTTAAGACTATATAATAAATCCTATTTTAACATTTGATCTTTAATGTATATTAATATAACATTTCAAAGCAGCCTTCCCCTAAAAAGCTATATAATAAATCCTAATTTAACATTTATTCAGCTCTATCCATTTCCTCCACTCCCATAAATGTATCTCTTAAACATCCCTTTTCTTAAACTAAACAATCAATAAACTAACCTGTCTCCACCCACTTTCCTACAAAATTACCATACATAACAATTCTTAATATCTTTATTCTTCTGCCCACCCTACTAAAAAAAAATATTCCCTTATATAGATAAAATCAATGACTTTAAACTTATAATCCATATAATATAATATCTTCTTTGATGTCTCTCCAGTGGATTGTTAACTCCATCGCCCATATTAGGGTAACATAGTATCCTGATTGCAACAGAATGTTCAAAAAGTCCTCAGTTATCATCTGCCCCCATCAACAATAAATATCTTCATGTATATAAAGAAGGAAAACAACCACCCGAGTGACATTATAATTGTATTCCATATAATATCTGTAGTAGTGGATTTCTTAGGATTATTAATTCCCACCATCATAATGGGGTAACAACCAGATCTTCTGCATGCCCCAACATAGCTCTCTTGCCATATAGCTCAGGATAAGCATGATATATTTATCAAAAAAAAAAAATCCAAAATGGATAATTCCAATCCAACAATTTAAGGCCCTTTTCACATCCCAAAATTACAGCACTGCAGAGGTCTGTCACTCTCCTCAGGATAATATTGACCAATATTTCGCCTCAACTATCTTTTCATGTATTCAGTCATCTTTTAAATAACTGGCTTCACTGTTGCCTAATTTAGAAGTTGTTGTTTTTGCGAGATCTATTTCTTTTTTTCTTGACTTCTTGTGGGTTTGATCTCCATCCTAATTTCCTTTCTACGAGTTGTATATCGACTGATCGGTTTTCATTCTGATTTATAACTTGATCTTGTTGGTTTTGCTTTTGTGACTCGTATTTCTTTTCTATAAGTTGTGTATCAGCTAATTGATTTCCATGCTTGTCTGTGACTTGATGAATCATCACATTAGAATCCAATGCCACATCTCTTTTATTTGTGGATAATCCAGCTGAGGTATCTAAAGAATCCAAAGGCGATTCATCTACAGAGGCCTCTGTAGCTCGATATTTTTCCTTTATTTCCAACTCCTTCTGCTTATCTTGTGTTGTGCATAAAAATGTTGAACTCATTTTCAAAAAAATTTGGTAAAATTCTTCCGCTTTTTCAACAGTATTTAATTGATATCTTACTCCTTGATATCTCAATATTATACCAACTGGAGTATCCCACCTAAATATAATATTTCTCTTTTTAAGCTCAGTCACCAGAAAACCAAATTTCTTTCTTTCCAATAACATCTTAGGTGGTAGCTCTTTGTATATCCAAATCTTTCTTCCAAACAAATGCAGAGTAGAATTAAAAGATTTTTGCACGATATTATTTCTTATTTCTTTGTCTGTAAAATAAATCACCACATCTCTTGGCAATTGCCTTTGCTTTGCAATCCAGGAGTTTATTCTATAAACTCTGTCAATCCTACAAAATACTTCCTCAGGATGAACCTTTAAGATCCCAGCCAGAATTTCAGAAGATATTTTTCTTAAGTCATCTCTGTTATTTTCCTGTAATCCTCTCAGTCTAATCGCATATTCTGTGAAATTATATTGCATCATTAAAACTTCTTTTTCAATCCGTTGTTTTATATTTTCTGCATTACAGAAAATAATCTGTATAATCAGCTTCCATTTTAAGTTTTTCTTCTAAGCTGTTATCTTGAGTGTTTATCAAATCATTTTCAGTTCTTTGTATTTTATTGTCCAAATTATCCTCAATTTCCTCCATTTTAGACTCTAATAAGTCAATATTTGTACCCAACTTCATAACAATTTCTGAAAAACCATTAGTCACTTTTGCAATCTTTCGTTGCAAAATATCAAACTTTAATTGCACCATTTCTTTAATTTCCTGCTTAAATTTTTCAAAGTTCTGATTCACAATCTCATCCCTTCTTACAATCTCCTCCAAGAGAAATTCAATTATATTAAAATCAGTTTTCTGAGTCTGTAGGTTTAGAACTTGTTCATGTAGTTTATAGATGGGGGAATCCCCCCCCCACTGCTCGTTTGTCTGGCTTTGTAAGTCTGAACGCCATATTTCCACACAGACAAACTCTTTTAGAAAAGAAAAACAAAGAAAGAGAAAAAAGCTTCTTTCCAAACAAGATCAGTACCAAATCTCCAGGAAAGAGAAAACACAAAAGTGGAGCTTTTTCTTCAGTTGTAGCCAGGAGTATTTATTCTGCTACTTTGTGGCTTAATAAGAAACGGAAGGACTTTCCCTTTTCAGCTTCCCTGCTCAAACTTCGGCAGTTGCCATTTTAAAAGTTCTTTTTTACTTTGTTCAGTATCCTTTGCAAAATAAATATAAATACTTGCGATTTAGGGTCACAGGTCCAAGTCCAGATCTCATCCTCTTTACTTAGTCTGTTAATTATCTTGAAAAGCTTGTTTTCGTCGCCTTGCTCTGCAAAAAGGCAGAGGTCTCCCAACGCCCGGAGCGAACGGCGAGTGATATAGGGAGCCTCATCCGCTCGCCCCCAAGAGTAAAAAAAAAAACTGGGGGCTTCGCGGAAAGCTCTACCTACACTCACCTGCTCTATCTCACATTTCCTCCTGGAAATGGAGTTTTTCGAGCCGCCTTTCCGTTGTAAAGGCGGCTCTTTACAGGCGATGGGGCTGGCGGTCCCGAGGGACCGTCTGACAGCGACGAGAAGCAAGCCGGAAGCCTCTCATTCTTGTATTCAATCTACCTACATTCAGCATCTGGGCTTCCTTGGCCCCACTTCTTTTTCTGTTATCATATACCTTTGCTAAATAACTCCTTGCATTCATCTCGAATATTTTCCCAACAAAGCCAGTTCTAATTTCCATATAACAAAGTGAGCAGAAGCACACATGGCCTTTTCACTTTCTTCTATTTATATCTTGTAATATACCAGGGGTCTTCAGACTTGGCTGGGGAATTCTGGGAATTGAAGTCCATCAATCTTAAAATTGCCAAGTTTGGAGATATCTGTAATAGAGTAAGGACTGCTGCTTCTGTTTGTGTTAGGTCTAAGTCTAGTGAGTATTCTACCAAGCTACACAAATTAGTCTTGCTCTTAATTTTTCAGCATACATGTATATAGCTTACTGCAGGGGCGGGCAACTGTGGCCCTTTTACAACCTGTGGACTTCAACTCCCAGAATTCCTGAGACAGCTTGGCTTACTGCTTCTCACTGACTATGTCAGTAAACTGCATGTCAAGCGTCCTGTTAGCATGTACAGCAAAAGAAACTCCTAGGACATTTTTTTTTACCAAGAGTATAACTTTACTGACAGATCCATATAGGCACAGAAGAAGCAAAGCCAGTTCTAAGATTTTGGCATGAAATGCAGTATAGTAAAACCCCTTTTTCCTTCCCTGGGCCTCCCATTGTCACTGTCCACCAATTCAGGTTACACATTTTATTTTGGGAAAACAGTCTGCGCCTTTGGAAAGTCCTCTGCATTTGACTTTGAAGTTGCAAGATTTTCTCAGGCTGCAAATGGTTCATGTAAATTCCTTTTCTCCTTCACAGCTCCCCACACATTCCACTCATACCCATCCCCTCTCCCTTAGCTTCTTTGTCAGGTTGCGAGGAAAGAAGTGCCTTGCGAGTCAACCTTGACCCACATCTCTTCGTTAGTGAGATGCAGGGAACAGAATATTGACTTTTAAGGAAGACTTTCAGAGATGTTATCTTATATTTAAGTAATGTTGTGCTTTGGCTTCATATGTGACATACATGAGAAAGACAAAAGGTCTACTCATTTTCTTACTGAAAACTGTTTTGCAAAAAACTCAAATTAGGCCATTCTAAGTAATAGCAGTATAATATCTAGAAAACATCAACACAGCCTCTTCTTGTCCTTGCAGGGAAACAGAATATTACGATTATGGACATGGTGAAGCTCAAGAATCTTATGAGGCGTATGGTACGTCTGCATGGGATAGGAACACAGTGATTGTATGGATTCAAGCTTTATTCCATTAACTGAATTTGGGCATCATATGTTTTGCTCAAACAGAGATCCTATGATAAGCTGATAATTAATGTTTTTAGGGATCAGCTTAATATATTTATTTATTATTTTTATTTATATCCCACCATTATTATTTTTATAAAACAACTGAAGGTGGTGAACATATCTAATACACTTTCCTCCTCCTATTCTGCTCAGAACAATCCTGTCGGGTAGATTGGGCTGAGAGAGAATGACCAAAGTCACCCAGCTGCTTTCACGCCTAAGGCAGGGCTACAACTCATAGTCTCCCAGTTTCTACCTTATGCCTTAACCACTAAACCAAACTGGCATTTGGAGAATGTAACGAAAAGCAGCTTCAGGACTTCGTACAGGAACTTAAGTCTGGAATTTATCCCAGAGCGGACAATACCAAACTTTAGGGTATTTTTCAGCGTAGTTTCTCTGTTTTGTTTCAACTCTACACAGACCCTCCTCCCCCACCCCACCCCCAAAAAAGTCTCTGCTTTTGGAAATCACTTGTGTGGCTCTGTGGTCCACCTGAAGGGTCTGTGTCTTTCTGGACATTGGGCCCAGATGCCCTTGCTAATTAGTGTGGTAGGAGCAGATATTTCACCTGGTTTCCTGCAGCCATAATGAGCAAAATAAGATCTGTGGAGCACTTCAGGGAAGCAACAGTGTTGATTGGAGTACAAGCCGTTTGTCCAAGGGGGAATTAATTTTGGAGGTATTTGCAAGAATCCTTGCTGAAATTAAAATGCAGTTTTTGGAGTTTTAGCCTAACGAAAGAAAATGGAAACATAAATGACTTCCTTCTGTTTTACCATCCTAAGCCTTTGATTCACCCCTCCTTCTTCGATTAAGTATTTTGGGTGAGCTCCCTCCTGTGTGTCATCTTTTCGTGGATCTATGAGAACACACAATACTGTCACTTTGCTGACACTAAGCAGGTGTGTGTATAATTGCAGCTCTTAAGCGCTGCATAAGCCACCTTAATTCCTAAAGAGAGAATATAACATGCTAAGTAAGTAGCTTAAAGGAAAAACAAAATGGTTGGAGGAAAGCTTGAAAGCAGCATTGAAACCTCCCTGTTATGTGTTCTGGTATGAGCATCGAATGAATATGCAGAGTTCACTGAACTGTTGATCTATAACATTTCCAAAGTGCTTATTTCCACAAACTATTCAGCCACCCCAGGAACAGTTTTGCACATAACAAATGTGGAGAGAGACATACTTTTTTTCTTGAAGAAACTGCTTCTGGGTAGAAAAATAGATAGACTCTAGTTAATTCTGTTTAGGGTCGGGGACGTGGTAGCTGGGGAATATTGGGAGGTGAAGTCCACACCTGGACTGCCAAGATGGAGCAAGAGTGGCACAGAAGCTTTCCAATGCCAAACATCACTAAATGAATGAATCGGCCTGAAAAGACCCAATGTAGTGGCATCTCATAATCTCTTGGTCAGTGTGATCATCCTTGCCCCAGAATTGCTATCCTTTTCCTCTTGGCTAAATGGGCAAATGTGATGGGTTGTTTTTTTCCCCCCTCCCGCAGGTCAAGACGACTGGAACGGAACTAGGCCTTCGCTCAAGGCCCCTCCTGCTAGGCCAGTGAAGGGAGCCTATCGAGAGCACCCGTACGGACGCTATTAGAACATTCACCAGGGCAAATCACCCTTTTGAACAAACAGTTGTTTCTGATTCTAGTGTCTCCCAGGATTCCTCTTGCTTTACCACAACAGACAAGTAATTGTCTCCCTGATTTTTCTCTGGCTCCCTTTTTCTCCCACCTCCATCCTCCCCGACCACTTGACCCTACATTCTGCTTCTGTATGTAGTATTTTAAATAAGTTAGAGTTAGAAAACTGAATTCAACTTTTAAGTGTGTAGACTGCTTTTCTTTCTCTGTTTATAGATTATATAAAAAAAGAAAAACAACTGTACCTTTAAAAAGAAAACTTTTGAGATAAAATGTTAGTTTCCAAAGTGACATGCTTGCTTAACAGTTATGGAATTAAAGTTTGTTAATCTTTAAATTTTTTTGTTTTGTTTTTTAGGCAACCCATAAAAGTTCTAGTTGCAGAATCCCAAAGTAGGCTACATTTCAAAATTCAGGGTTGTTTTTTTTTTAATGAATTAAAATGTAACTGTAGTGATTGCCACAGTTAAAAAGCAAGGTCAAATGTCAAAATTTTGCCCTTAACAGCAAATTGCTTGATTAATCTTAACTTTAAACATCAATAGGAAGGATCCTCTAGAACAAATTAAATGGTGGGGTTTTTTTTTTCCTTCAGTAGATTTAACTTTTTTTTTTTTTAAAGAAAAATTAGGTTTGTAGAAAGACTTCCAATGTGGATATTGAAATTTGTCCCCAAATTCTGGGATGCTAACGGCAGAGGTTTTCAAGCAAAAGGTGTTCTTAGCTCAATTGTGCATGAAGAGATTTTAAGAAAATGGACATCTAGCTGCTCTGTAATTTTATATTGCTCTAACTGCCCAGTGTTTTGATATTAGGAAGTATTAAATATAAGTAGCTGTGCATTGTGTCTTTTTTTTTTCTTTAATGAAAAGCTAACACGAGTGTTTGCAGTACATAATATAGTTCAGGCTTACAATTGGCAACATTATCAAGTTTTTAGTCATTCCAGTGACATGTTTATGTGTCTCGACACTCGTATTATGTTAAAAAGGGACATTGCAGCTGAAAAACCAAGGAGAGCTTATTTTGTACATAGATTTGTACACTGTCCTCCCATTTTGTTCTTGGAAGATTAAATGCTACTACATGTGTAAGCTTGCCGAAATAGGTAGCTAAAATTTGTCAAGATGTCTGCAGCAGTTTGTCAATAAAGTTTAGTCCTTTTTTTAAATCAAAGTAAATGTGATGAATTGTCATTTTTTTTTAATTCTGGTCAAGCAGTAAAATAGATTTTCCTCTTTCAATAAAATTTAAATTAATGTTAAAGAACATGGTCTGTTTTCTTAAAAAAAAACTTAAAATCAGAAGAGATAAAATGGTATACTCTGAAACTTTAAAACTTTATGAAGTCAAATGAGCTTAATTTTAAAACAAAACTGTTTTTCACCCCCTGGAAGTTGAACAAGGTTTCAAGCTGCTGCATAAATGTTTTGTTTCACCTTCCTTCAACCTGCTGTTCCTGGGGAAGTATAGATTTCAGCTTCCTTCATCCCCAAGTTGTGGGTGGTAAGAATCATAGTCCAATCCTTCTGGAGGGCACTGGCTAAGGAAAGCCTTTCCTTTCTCTGCCAGCTATTGACCTTCCACCTGTAGGCAGTGATGCTGTGCTGTCGCCTTGCAATCAGAGTTGATTTCAAAAGGGCACAGCCTCCTCCTTTCCCCCAGCCCCCTTCCTTTTGGGGCCGCTTGCCCAAAGCATGTCCCCATGGATTGTACCCTCCACAGAATGCCAGGCACGGTTGGGCCAAACCATTGCCAATTTGTTCAATGGCCTAGAAACTAAAAGTCCTTTATGTGAAAGAAAAAGGATCTTGGATGACCTGCCTCGGGACCCAGAGCTCTTAACAGTCAAAAGTAATTGCTTATGCTGGGGGCAGGCAGATGATTCGCTATGGCCCAAGAGGAAGGGGCATAAAACAGAACATTGCAAAGCTGGCCAATTCACACAGCCTCCTTAGTCACTGAATTCCTGTCTTCAAGGAGAAAGAACTTATCTCCTTTTGGGAAAAATCCAAGCTGCCATTGGCTATAAGGCTAAGTGGCTATTTGTTCCTGGACTAAACCAGAATAGGTGGCTATGTAAAAATTGTGGCTTGTCTCTCTGATCCCTCCTTGGCCATTTTTTAAAATTCAATTTTCATTGGGGAGGAACTGCTTGGGGGTGAAAAAAAATATCCACTGTTACTGTCAAATTGCTCACAGAAGTGCATGATTGAGGGAAACTACTTTTAAAAACCAAAAACACAAAAAGTTGTTATTTGTAGATTGTTATTTTAAAAAAATGTAAATAACTGAATTTTCCGCAACGGTTTGGAGTCAGCTTTCAGGGTTTAATGTCTTGCTTGATGAAAAGATCGCCCCAACCCCCCTTTTAAAGGAAAATTATCGCAGGAGAATTCAGGATGTCTTAAAGCTAACATGCACCGAAAAACTCAAAAGGTAACCTAAATGTCTGATTTTAATAGCACATTTCTTTTACATAAACTGTGACGGCAACTTGGATAAACTATTTAGCGCTGAAATTCTTCAAGTGTTAACTTTAATGTAAAAGTTGGTAAAAAGAAAAAAAAGATGTTTTAAAAGTAGATACTTAAAATATATCCACTTGCATCTGCATAAATTAGTAATAATGTTTTAATACTTGTGCTCTTTTGTCAATGTAATGAACTGTAAACCTTGGGCAAAAGCAAAAAGATTTAAATCTTAAATATAAATATGGATGTAGCTAGTCCTGTGTTTATCAACAAAATCCAAGTAAAAACTCAGCCCTTATTGACCCATTATTGCTGTTCACTATCTTAAAATGCCCATTTTTAGGTTTAAGTTGCATGTTTCCTTTCCCTGCAGCGTTAAATTGCATGCAAAAGTTATGTCAAAATTTCTTTCAAATTGCATGTGGGTGGTGCTGAGGAAACTTACCCTGTCTTTCCATTTGCAGGTAGCGCTTGACGGTTTGGGTGAAAGTGACATTTGATGAGAACATGTTGGGTACGTTATTTAACTATTTTTGCTTGTCTGCTTTTGCAACCATATTCTTGCAGTTTGCATAGGTTATTTTTGCATTGGCTGTCATTAAAGTTTTAAGAGGTCTTAAATTACATCTCCCCATTTGAGTTGGCCTGACTACTCAATTCCTGCTAGGTCTGGAAATGGAGCTGGTTATCCCCCATTTTGGGGAGGATATGGCAGAAGCCCCAAAAGGGCTGTTTTGCAGTAGTGGGGTTTACCATCTAGAATGGCCTCTCAGTGGAGATTTCTTTTTTCTCAAATATTGTCTGTCTTCTGGAAAAAGCTGAAGATGGAAGTATTCTTTTCAAAGTACTTACCATATTTTTCGGAGTATAAGATGCAGCTTAGTTTTTGGGGAGGAAAATTAGGGGGGGGGGGAATCTGCCTACCAGGTATTCATCTGGCTAGTGTCCTTAGTCTGGTCAGCTTCAGCACATTAGTTTGCTGGATTTTATCCCCTACTTGGGGATAAAAAACAGCTACTAAAGCACAACCGATCTTTGGAGAGAGAAGCAATGAGAAAAGCAGGCAAACCACGGAGATCGCTTCACTCGCTAGTGCCTCCTTTGGGCTGAAAAAAAGCTTCACAGCTGAGAATCAGAGGGAGCAGGCAAAGCATGGAAAATTGCTTCACTGAAAAAAAGCTACATTCAGAATATAAGACGCACTCAAATTTTCAGCCTCTTAGGAGGGAAAAAAAGTGCATCTTATACTCCAAAAAATATGGTACTTGGATGTTATTAAGGCTTTATTTTAATTTAATATAATTTTTTAAATTTGTTTTACATATATCCCACCTTTATTATTTTTTACAAATAACTCAAAGCAGTAAACTTACTGCTTTGTCCTATTTTCCTGACAACAACTCTGTAAGGTGGGTTAGGCTAAGTGTGTGACTGGCCCAAAACTCAAACTTACTGTCTCCTGGCAAATGGTTTAAATTCACTCAGCTTTTGTGCCTAAGGCAGGACTAGTACTCACCATTTCCAAGATTTCAGAAGACGTTGCTAACAATTCTCATTGGAAAGCAAATGAAATTAACAGTGTGCCATAAGGAGAGCACAAAATTGCATTTTGTTTCGTAAAGTTGGGGAAGTGAGATGGAACAGCTAAATAGAAAGGCTAACTCAACATTCAATCCTGCTATAGTGTCCACCTACTTTCCTTTTTTTTGAAATCTCATGCTCTAAGTCAGTGGTCACCAAGTGGTGGTCCGTGATGGTCGGCAGAAAAATTATTTGCATTTTTTATTATTGCACTAAATACTATTTATTTTTTTAAAAAATTCATATTAGTGATCCATGAGATTTAAAATTATGAATTTAGTGATCCCTGAGGTCTGAAAGGTTGGTGACCCCTGCCAATATGCTAGGTACTCCTAGAAGATCAACGATAAGCATCAAAAAAGGGCACATTTTATCATTTGTGGTGGACTTGTTTCAAAGCAATAACATTTTGGGCAAAGATACACAGGTGGTTAGAAAAGATGATAGGAAAACATGTAGATTTTAAACCTGAATTGTTTTTATTAGGTATAATATCAGAAAAACCTGATAAGAAAAGTATGTATTTAATATTACATGTCTTAACAGCAGCAAGGATTATTTTTGCATAATAGTGGAAAAATGAAGATATACCACAAGATGAAGGTCCTAGATAACTAGTCAAGAAGATTCCAGATTGTGCAGAAATTGATAGATTGACATCGAAAATTAAACAGAAAGAGGAGGTAGAATATTATCAAACATGGAATTTATTTTACCAATGGTTGGAAAAAACGGGTGGAGTTTAAGAATGTAATTTGTATTGTTAAGAAAATCATTTTTTTTTTAAAAAAAAAAAAGACCAATGATAAGCAAATTATCTGTGGACCATCATTGTACAGCAAAGAGCATGGACCTGAATTCTTAAAAAGCTTGAACTCAGGATGATAGATAGTCCTTGACGTACGTCCATTTGTTTAATGACTGTTCAAAGTTATGATGGCACTGAATAAAGTTACTTATAATCTGTCCTAGCACTTTTGACCATTGCATTATCCCCATAGTCACAGGATCAAGATTTGAATACTTGTCAACTGGCATGTATTTATCACCTGATTGCTGTTTGCAACATTCCCAGGGTGTTGGGAGCAACAAGCAAAGACAATGGGAGAAACTGCTTTTGCTTAACAGCTGTGTGATTCTCTCAATGACTAGTAGAAAAGGTTGTATAATCTCTAGTGGATGGCAAGTCTCAACCTATAGTAGAGAAACTCCTTCTAGTGTGTGATTAAATCATGCTCCCCTTTTAAATTTCACATTGAAGTAAGAAAGTATGATAGCATTGAAATAGCGTAGTGAACTGTATAAAGAGCAGAAATATAATCAGACAGCTCTTGGCATTTCTAAGCAGTCTTTCTAAAACAGTTCCCAGTTAGAAGAACTCAAGTGCTAGGACCTGATGCTGTATCACTTAATCCAGAACAACAAAACAACATTGGATGCCATAAAAAGAAAGTGTACTGTACCTTTAAAACAAACTGAGCAAATCACCTTGCCTGGCTGGGAAAAAAAATGTAGGAATTATCCCACACAAACATGTAGGACCCCAGGTTGGAGAATAAACTTCAGAACATTTATAGAATGGACTTTTCTCAGATTGGCGGGAGAGTCAAGCCTTGCAGAGAAGGACTTTAAATGAATTAATACCAGAGCTTACTGACCAGTAGTGGGTTTCAAAACCCGGTGCTACCGGTTCGCTTGTTGTTGTGTTGTTGTTGTTTTGATGACATCTGGGAGGGTGGGCGGAGCCTCCCGCCGCCGCTACCTTTTCGTCCTAAACCAGGGTGGACCCGGAGCAACCCACCACTGTTACAGCCACTTTATACATACCAATGGTCCATAAGCTTTTCTAAAAATGGCCACTATTTTGTTGTGTCTGCTCTTGGAGTATTTTTTTTTTTTTACATTTTGCTCATTGCCTGGAACAATCTGTAAAAGCTTTGCACAGATGGACTGGTTTCCCTTTAATCATGAATGGAAGAACCAACATCTTAGTGAATTCTTTGTAAGAAGTCTAGTAGCACCTTTTCTGACTAACACATTTTATCCAAAGGCATAAGCTTCCGTGACTACTTGCGATCAAAAGGTGCAGCTCACACAAACAAAAGCCTTTGAATAAAATTTGAGTTGCAAAACTATACCAGACTCCTGATTTTTTTCTACCATAGACTAACATGACCCTCTTCCTACAATGATTTCTATATGGGTCTGAAGATGCAAGCTACCGCTTAAACTGAAAGTGACATCTCTCTCAAGTATGTAATGGAAATTAAAACATATCTTGGCATCCAATATCCGATATCTTACTTTCACTGAATTTTCAGGGGCAATTTGAAAACATGAATATTGTGTTTTGGGGGCTCTGACTGTAAATCACTAAATTATACTGTGCCACTGATTCAGAACCATTGGCATGTAACTGTTGAACATAATCAAGAATTAAGTGCTATATTTTAGTAACACTTTCCATTTTTTTCCAAATAGGTGGAGTCTTCAAATCAAAGATGACGACTTGGAAACAACTTTTATAATAGAACATATTTTATCAAGTCTTGGAGATTTTCCAAACTTTTCCAACTCTATGTGTACCGGACAGGACTTTAGGGAGGCTTATTTTATAATGTAATCTGAATAATTTGGTAACTAATTGCTCCATGCACTTTCATTTTTTAAAATAATGACTTTCTAAAAATTCCTCTTTTTATGGTTAGTACTGGAACAAAGGAGTGTGATTTGGATCTATTTTCATGTGCCATGATAATACAGTACATTTGAATAAAGGTTCCTTTTTTAAAAAAAAAAGTATGATTTTATGTTAGTCATTTCATGAGATGGGAGCAACCTATGGACATTCAGCTGAACTTTATTTTTAAATGATAATTCAGCCTTCATATGATCAGGCAAAACATTTATCACAGCATTGAAAGAAAGAATATGGAAAATAGAAAGTTTATTGTTACCAGGTAGGTAACAGAAAAAAATGGATTTAATTATAATTGCATAAATTATAATTATATAAGTATAATCTTTGAAATGAATGTAATTATTTCCACACAAAAATTCTGGATGGGATGTTGAAAGATTCCTTCTGCCAAATAGTTCTTGGTCCTTCCTAACTTCTCAGGATTACTAGAAACAACCCAAAAAAAGGTTCATATATAGCACAGAAATTGAGCTTGGTACTTCTTTTTTCCCCTTTTCATTCACAGCTGTTGGAACAAAAGGTCATAATACTAGATATATTGCTTCCATTTTTATTATCTTTGCAATGTTTAACCGTTCGAAAAACAAATCTAGAGATTTAAACTATTTGTTTGAATCTGCTTAAATATTCAAAGGATGCACATATTTGTCAAGAAAGTAAATGTTGACTCCTGGCTGATCTAGTTCCTCACTTTTAAGGGATCAAACAGTGTTTGAAGTACACCTTCAAATCAAATATAAATAATCCAAATGGTCAAATACTCCTCCAAAAGTGTAGAGAGCAGATGAGAGTCATGGGACCAAAAAATAGCATAAATGGCATTTAGTGTAAATGCACAGCTCTGGAAAATGCAAGTTGGTGATTCTAGTTATACGCAGGCAACATTTCCTGCTATATAATTTTTCACCATAATTTAAAGCAAGTTATCTAAAGTTCAGGAGGATGCGCTGAGTTTCCATTTTGGAAATCAAAAGAACTTTTTATCTGTGGCCATTTTTGTACAGTACATCAAGAAGAAAATGTTGGCATAAGACAATCACAGACCCAATGCCGAAATGCTGTCGGGATAGGAGCCAAATTGCAGTGCCAAAGACACTACAATTGTGGGAAGCAGCCAGCCTTAGTAGCCAACAGCTTCACTTCTGGAGAAAGATGGTTTCAGGAATTAAGAGTCTGAATTAAAAAGTAGCTTCATTCCTGCCGACTCCAGGGACATGTCTGCATAGCTGACTAGGCAAAAGTTTGCCAAATATTCCAGGCTATTAGTTGCCTAGCTTGGCTGGTGCTGTGAGATTTAATGGTGGGTCTCCCACCCGACACTGTTCAGGGTTCCAAGCTCATTGCACCTCTCCAACTGAGCTTCGCAAGGTAGACTGGTGAGCAGTGTTTCTCAACCTTGGCCGCTGGACGATGTGTGGACTTCAATTCCCAGAATTCCCCAGCTAGCTCTGCTGGCTGGGGAAGTCCACACATCGTCCAGCGGCCAAGGTTGAGAAACACCGCTGGTGAGGTAGGAGCGCCGCTTTGTCTAGACTGGAATCCTTGGGACGTGGCGTGGGGGAGTTGCATAAGGCGCCTTGGCTCCCGAGGCAAAATGGTTCCTTTAATCTGGCGCAATTGGGAGAATACGGGGCAAGCCGCGTTGCGCGCGCATCCTCCTCCGGAGCTCCTCCCAGATTAAAGGGCGGGGCTCGCTCACGCGAGTCCCGCAACAAGACTTTTTGTCTGTCGCCGGCCGCCGTCCCCTTCCCAGCGCCGAGAGCGCGCAGCGCCGCCGCCATCTTGTTTCCCGCGGCCGCCGCCGGAGCTGAACGATCCTGCTGACGATGGGTGAGGCGAAGGCGGCGGGAGGCTGCGCGTTGGGCCGCTTAGGGCTCCTGCTCCTCCGTCCCGGGGAGGCGGGGACTGTGGCGTTTCTCCGACCTCCGGGTGTTGCTGCTGCTCGGCAGCCGCGACCTCCTCCGGCACGAGGATGGGCATTTCGCCCCCGTTCCGTCTCGCCCGCCCGGCTCCCTCCTCACGCGAGGCACGAGGGTCGCGCCGGCACAGACCTACGGGTCTGGCCGTGGCCTTTCTTGATAGCCTGAAGGCGGGAAATCTCGGGGCTCGTCAGGAGGGCCGCGGCGGGGGCGAGGATTAATTACGTTTCTGCCTCCTCGCATCCCGGTGATTCTTCAACTGTTTTAACCCAGCGCGCCCCAGAATTGTTTAATGGGGTCCATAATGACGCCTTCCTTCGCCCAAATCGCCCCCCAAACGGTCGTTCTCCGCGAGCGTCTCTGCATCCCGATCCTCTCGACTCACCGGGGAAAGCCGTTACAGGTAGTCCTCGACTTACGACCACAACGGAGGGGGGGATTTTTTTTTTTGTTGTTGTTGTGAGACATTATTGGTTAGGTGAGTTTTTGCCCCGTTTTACGACCTTCCTTTCCACAGTTTAAGCGAACCCGCCGCAGTTGGTTAAGTTAGTAACCTGGCTGTTAAGTTGAATTTGGCTTCCCCATTGACTTTGCTTGCTGTCAGAAGGTTGCAAAAGGGGCGCTGGCCACGGTCATAAGTACGAAGCAGTGGCCGAGCGTCTGGATTTTGATCACATGATCGTGGGGATGCTATAAAGGTCGTAACCGAAAAACAGTCGTAAGTCATTTTTCTTAGTGCCATTGTAACTTTGAACAGTCACTAAATGAAACTGTTGTAAGTCAAGGACTACCTGTACAAATGGCTCCATTACCCCAGGATGTGCTCCAGCCACCCTCTAGGGCAGTGTTTCTCAACCTTGGGAACTTTAAGATGTGTGGACTTCAACTCCCAGAATTCCCCAGCCAGCCATGTCCCAAGGTTGAGAAACATTGCTCTAGGGAGTTACTACTCCAGGTTTAAGGCCGTCTGTGGTGCTTTGAGGGGCATCTTCGCTTGACAGTTCATTCCCTTCCTCCTCTATTTAACTATGGACACTCTAAGCCTGTGTTCTTCAAACTTGGCCACTTTTAAGAGAAGTGAACTTAAACTCCCAGAATTCTCCAGCCAATTCATGTGTGGGGGATTCTGGGACTTGGAAGTACACACCTCAAGTTTGAAAAACTGCTGTAAATGCTGCTGTATTGTGTGGATTCTTTTACACTGTTGGGGGAGGGGGGGTTATTCCTGACTCTGTGAAATGGAGATAAAAGTGTTTTGGAATGATTATAAATAGTTTGGGTCTGTTTTGCACCCCATTTTCCCCCAAGATAGGAGTTTTTTCTCCCGTTCAGAATTTTATATATATATAAAACAGGCTACATGAGAGCAAGTGGCCCCAGGAAAATGAGATATTTAGAAACCAGTTTTGAATGTTTAAATGTAGCAGTGCTATTTTTAGACCCATGTGCAAATATTCCCGAAGTGATAAAATATTCAAAAATTGTAACAGGATTACTCAAAATCAGTGCACAGATTTAGTTGCATCATTAGGGTATGTATGTATCTGCGTGAAGCAACTCTAGGACTGTTTATAAGTAGAACTCATTGCAGCTTCCCACAATTTGGTACTCTTAGCACATTATTAGACAATAGTTCCCCATTTTTCCTAGCCAGCCATTGAAGCGGGAGATCATCAGGTTAAGAAATGGCAAATGGATATGTGAAACATGCTACTATAATATAATGAATAAAAGTGAAATTAGCTTCAGGAAATCTATAGTTTTAACTTTGAGCCTGATGTATCTGCAGTTTAGGAAGAATTTTATCATGTTCCAGTCATCATTCTTGTACAGATTGCTAAGATGTTTATGTTATGTGTAGATTTGATATTTGTGCACCAACCCCTCATATGAGATGCTTTTCTTGAAATGGTAAACCTATTCAGAGCTTTCCAGATATTCTAGGAATTGTTATAATAATGGAGGCCTAACATTTTCATTTCCAGTTCATAGAATCAAAGAAAACATTTGAAGAGCAGGGCTGCCCTCTGATTGCCAGGGGTTATGGCAGGGGGAAGAAGGGGACCTAACCGGACATCCTACTGCCGCAATCCTCTCTGTGAAACTGGAGCTCCTGGTGGTGCCAGCCACTCCACAACTTCTTCAGTCACTAGTGTGCGTTCACGTACCAGGTACAGCTGTGCTACAGACAGTTCTATGAAATCCAGAGGCCCAGTAAGAAGTCCCATTTAAACACTTCGCTTTGTTGGGAAATAAGAGTATGGGGCAAGACCTTGACAATGTGTAGATGTGAGCTTATAATGATTGTAAATCCTGCCTAATTTACATAATACTTGACTAAGAATTATTATACTCTCGATACTGTAGTTTAAGAGAAGTTGTCCCAGGGTGATTTGCAATAAAATATTTCCCACTTTAAGGCTACAAGGGGGGGGGCAAAGTTCTTGTTGAAACAAATGTAAAACAACAACAACAAGTGTTTTTCTCTGGTATTCACATCCTGATCAATGGTGATGAGCCAAGGAAGATTAGTACAATGATTCACTGTTTTCATGGTAGCTGGTTTTAATATTCTTCACACCTTTAAAATAATCACTCTTTAATTTGATTTGGAAATTATTGATGACCAGATGTAGATGCTAAATATTCCTCTGGTGGTAGCTTCTACACCATCTTGAAATATATCTGTGCTTAGAGGGCTGTCGCTAGTTCTCTTGGTTTTAATTGTTCTGCGTAAACTGCCTTGAGATATACAGCAGACACTATATAAATGGTGCAAGGCAAATACTTTACCTTTATTGTTGCTTTCAATAGCAAGTGGTAAAGAGAGGATGATAGTTCTAAACAGTCTTTAAATGACATTGTAATAGTATGAGCAAAGAAACAAATTGGGCATGGGAATGCTAATAAAGTAGGAGAAGGAGCAGTGGGCAAAATAGACTTGTAATCCTCGACTTACAACAGTTCATTTAGTGACCATTCGAAGTTACAGTGGCCCTGAAAAAGTGGCTTATGGCCATTTTTAAAATCATTGCAGCATCCCCATGGTCACATGAGCAGAATGCAGCCGCTTGGCAACTAGCTTATATGTATGACGGTTGCAGTTTCATGAGATCCCCTTTTGGCAACTTCTGACAAGGTCAATGAGGAAGCCTGGTTCACTTAACAACCATGTTACTAACTTAATTGTGGTGATTCACTTGAAAACTGTGGCAAGAAAGGTCGTAAAATGGGGCAAAACTCGCTTAACACATGTCTCACCTAGCAACAGAAATTTTGGGCTTAATTGTAGTCATAAGTCAAAAGACCACCTGTAAAGCCAAATTAGATTTCTGGAAGTTGAATAAGTAAAATAGATACCAGAAAATTACTAAAGTTTCTGAATGCACATAAACCTCTCTAATCGCTTGTTCAAACAGTTACAGGCGCTTGCTCAAAACAGGGCATATTCCTCCAAGGTAACTAGGAAGTAACAACCACAAAGTCTGACTTGTGCAAATCTCTATTAACTGTGTTGTCTCACTGTGAGCAGAAAATTTAATCCATGTTATCAATAATAAGAATGGCACTTGATATTATTGGCCAGCATTTATTATTTATTTGTATCCTCAAGGTAAATATTGTTACCCCACCCTATTGTTCAAATAAACTTAGCTTAAACTGATCATGTGGTGTTCACTTATCAATTGGGTCATTGGGAGTTATCCCCTTCAGAGTAAGGCACATGAATGTTTACGAATCTCTTTTTTTTTTATTAAAAAGTTTTAAAAAGTTTTACAAATGTTTTCCCCTCCCACCTCCCCCCAAACCCTCCCACCCTCGACTTCCCAGAGCAAAACTACGAATCTCTTTTTTGAGTTGACATATTTTGTTTTCCTCTTGCAGGAGTGGTTCAGGGACAGGTCTTTCCAGCCCTCCTTTGGCCACCCAAACAGTGGTTCCCCTCCAGCATTGCAAGATCCCAGAACTTCCCATTGAGAGGAGCATCTTGTTTGAACTTCAGCTCTTCTTCTGTCATCTTATTGCTCTCTTTGTCCACTACATAAACATCTACAAAACAGTCTGGTGGTACCCACCATCTCACCCTCCCTCCCATACTTCATTGGTGGGTATTTTATATCTGATTGCCTGTTTGCAAGATCTTAAAGTCACAATTATAAAACTAGAAAAAATACTGCTGCCTTAAGATTGTGAGAGATGACATCCAAAGGCATCAAGTTGGAGAAAATGATTGCCCAAATTTCTTCTTAAAAGACTTCAAATAGTTCAAATACTAAACTTAAGAGTATAGAAATGTAATGTATAACGGGGTCTGCTGTGAGTCTTGGGGAATGTATAAAGGCTGCCAGTGAAAGTTATATTTTTCTTAAATCTAGTCTCTAAATTAATATTAACCTTCTTTGCCAGTGTTTCTCAACCTTGATCACTTTAAGATGTGTGGACTTCAATCCCAGAATTCTCCAGCCAGCTAAACCCTGTTCTATATTGTTTGGGTTTAATCATTCTAAAAACTGTTAAATGTTAATTTGAAAGGTCTTATAAAAAAGCAACAGCTGAAGAGGAGCCTGGGGCTGCACCCATGGGAGCATGCATGCTCGGGCCCAGCAACTACGTTGCAACATAAACTCTGATGCACTTCATAAGATATGTCAACCATTATAATGAGAGGAAAGTTTTGTATACCTATGGTCTGAAGACAGAGGGCAGTGGCAATGCCTTCCTGATACCCATTTACAAATATTATATAAATATATTTATATATTTATGTATATAAATATTCATTTGTGAGCTCAATTATATAGGCAGTATGATAAGAAATCTTTGCCGTCTGTGTAATCCAGTGTTTCCCAACCTTGGCAGCTTTAAGAGGGGTGGATTTCAAGTCCCAGAATTCCCCAGCCAATCATCCTGGTTGAGGATTTCTGGGAGTTGTAGTCTCCATCCTTCTTAAAGATGCCAATGTTGAGAAACACTGTTCTAATCTTTGGCAAATAATTTCAAACTGTTTATGAATTATACTCAGGTTTTTATTTGGTTGCTCAGAAACATTTATCTTGGAGTCAGTAACCAGGTATCTGAGACAGTCCCCTATGGAATTGGGGATATCCTTAATTTCAGGATGAGGTTCTGTTCTGAAAAAGAAGTCCATGTAGCCAGATACCTGAAAATCTGGAATAGCTGGAAGGCCAGAAACAGTGGGGCACCCTCTGTCTGTTTCTGGAATTGGTGCTATAATACTGTAATATAGATTATATAATAAGTAATGTGCTGATATAACTCCAACGGATAGTTACGTAGAATTGCAGAAAAAACAAATGGCAACCAGCCTGCCTTCCATAGAAGACCTGTATATGTGTGGGTCAGAAGGAGGGCTGAGAAAATACCGACACCCCTCACATCCTGGACATAAACTATTTCTAGTCTTCCCCTCAGGATGACACTATAGGGCATTGCATACCAAAACAACTAGACACAGAGACTAATTCATCACTTGAATACCTCACAGTATTGTCTCATAGTAATCCTCACAGTATTGTCTTGTGTCTTAAGTATATTTAGTCATGTTGTATTGCTGTAGTATTATCTTTCTCATCTTCTCTACCATCCCTCCTATTGGTATCCTTATTATGATTATTACTACTGTGTTGCTTTGCATGTACATTGAGAGCTTCTGCACCAGAGACAAATTTCTTATGTGTCTAATCACACTTTTGACCAATAAAGTATAAAATAAGTAAGTAAAGTAAGCCAAAATATACAAGGCAACTCTCCTGATTTTATTTCTGGTTGTTCTTAGTGCCAGAGAAGGTCAGGAACAAACATGGTTAGATTCAGACATTGTAAATGTAAATGGCGTATTGAGCTATACGTCTGCAAGGACATAACAGTATATGACAGTCATTTCAAAGACTTCCTTTGAATACAGCTCAGAGAAGCAGATACAGTTAGTCCTTGACTTACAACCATTTATTTAGCAAATTTTCAAAACTACGACACTGAAAAAAGTGGTCATCTTGCCTATGGCTTCACAGCATCCCCACAGTCACATGATCAAAATTTGGGGGCTTGATCAGCAGCATCTATTTGTGACTGTTGCACAGTCCCCTAAGTCATGTGATTGCTATTTACTACCTTCTCGGCCAGCTTCTGACAAGTGAAGTCAGTGGGGGGGGAACCAGATTCACTTAATGACCATGTGATTCATTTAACAACAGCAATGATACACTAAGTAACCATGGCAAAAGAAAGCTTGTAAAATTGGGCATTATTCACTTCATAATCACCTGCTTAGCAGTAGAGATTCTTATCCCAATTATGGTTATAAATCAAGGATTATCTGTATACGCACAGCTTTATTTTCCTATTTTTTTCCTAAGACTCTCAGGGAATTCTTACTGCTTTTTGGCATTTGTTAGATTTCTGTTCCTAGGTTAACCATAGTCTTGTCTTTCCTTCTTGCAGAATTTTCATCTCATTGATTTCAATGTTCTGGCAGTGACAACGATTGTTCTGGCAAGAAGATTGATAATTGCTATTGTGAAGGAAGTGAAAGAGGTAAAGTTGTGCCACTTGGGTCAGAGATGTGGGAAATTACTGCTTCCGATTATCCTTTGGCTGCTGCTTCTTATGTCACCAGCAACTCTGCCGTCAGTTACAACAGACCCTCCGAAAACCCAGTTCTGGACCCAGTTCCAGAATTTTTGATGGCC
Source organism: Pituophis catenifer annectens (assembly GCF_029215685.1). Taxonomy (NCBI): domain Eukaryota; kingdom Metazoa; phylum Chordata; class Lepidosauria; order Squamata; family Colubridae; genus Pituophis; species Pituophis catenifer. The sequence goes on from NW_027256889.1 coordinate 26,762,849, forward strand.
ATACACAGAACCTATGGTCACACACATTTTGGATTCTTGGTAACTGGCTCACATGTACAGCTGTTTGCAGCATCTCATCACATGACTAATTTTCAGCATTTTTTGCCAGTTTCTGGCATTTACTTCCGATTCCTGGCCAAAAAAAAATGCTGATTGGATAAAACGGATTTATTTAATGATCAGGATGTTCACTTAACAACCACTACAAAAATGTTATAAAATTGGATGCAGTCACATGATGATCTGCTTAATGACTGCCATGAGTTATGATCATAATTCCAGGTTCAATTACAGCCATAAGTTGAGGACTAACGATAGATATTCAGTGGATGATCTCCCTTGAGAATATTTTTGGGCACAGCTGGCTAGCGGTGAAACTAGATTTAGCTCCTGAAGAACATCAGAGTTGCCCTGCCAGAAGCCACTTTCTTATGCACAAAATATATTGAACTAAGCATAGGAAAAGGCAAAATAGGCCCGTTTTTGTCCTTTGCCACCCACCCCCATCAAGGAAAATGGACCAAGATCCTGCTGCCCACTCCAGTCTGGATGCCACCTCAGAGGCACACATAACCCATCTAATTTCTTTCCAGGGATGATGGGATTCCAGACCCCCCCCCCAATCCAGATATTTGCCTTAGATATTGCAATCCTAAGCATGTTTATTCAAATGTAAATTCAAATCTAAGTCCTTATAAGTTGAGTGGGCATAGACTTGGGAATTACAGTCCCTCAAAAATCAAATCAGCACCTAGAATTCTGGAGCATTGTTCATTTTCCTCCTAACCAGAAGTATTGTCTTTTTCGGAGTATAAAATGCACCTTTTTCCCCCAAAAAAGAGGGTGAAAATCTGGGTGCGTCTTATACTCCGAATGTAGCCCTGCCCAGCTTCTCAAATGGAAGTTTCAGAGGCTGAAAAAAGCATCAGAAAAGAAGTTTCAAAAAAGAAGCCCCCAAACAGAGCTTCAGAGGCTTTTTTTCTGAAGCTCTGTTTCGGAGGCTTTCAGAGGCAGGAAAAAAAGTTTTTTCTGAAACAGTTCCAGAAGTTTCAGAGGCAGGAAAAAAAAAGCAAGGCACACAGCTCACAACCAACAAACCTGTTGCTATTATTCACCTCTGGAAACAGCTGATTGGGGGTATTCCGGAAGGCTGACCCACCTGCCAATCAGCTTTTCTCTTATTTTCCTCCCCAAAAACTAAGGTGCGTCTTGTACTCCAAAAAATACGGTAGTCAAATCTGGGTTTTTTGTTGTTCCTTTAGGCTTCTCATACGGGAAAGGTCTCTTTGCCACGCTCCATCTTCCTTGTCACTATGCGCTTTGCTGTCCTAACTGGTGCAGGCTGGAGCCTGTGCCAATCTATTATCCACCTCTTCAGATCATACTCGCTCCTCAACCTCTTGTTCCTATGTTATCCGTAAGTACCAAAAAAGAGTGCTTGATTGTTCTTTATTATTTTTATGAATAACTCAACAATACTTCTTCCTCCTTCTATGAGCTGAGTTGGGCTAAGAGAGAGAACGATTGGCCCAAACTCACCCAGTCGGCTTTCATGCCTAAGGCAGGATTAGAACTCAGTCTCACGCAGTGGTGGGATTCAGATGTTTTAACAATCAGTTCGCTGCCCTAATGACTGGCTGTGTGGGCATGTGGCTGGGTGGCCGTGGCCAACTCAACTCAGAGACTGGACAGCCTTTTCTCTGAAATGGTATAGGGTCCTCCCTCCCCTCCCTCTCAAGGTCACTTCTAAGTGTTATTGTGTTATTCTGACACCTTTACCAGGTCCTCCACTCAGATTTTGGCATCCTCAGTTTTCCTGCCTGAGCAGGGGGTTGGACTAAAAGATCTCCAAAGTCCCTTTCAATTCTGTTATTCTGTTATTCCTGAGCTAAGTAGCTAAGGCCCTCATTGGGATCCTCTTCGCTTTTGCTCCCTGAGGACTAATGAGCTGCCTCTAGACATTCATTTTAATAAGATTTTTAGAAACCTGCAGATGAAAGTTCTTCATGTCTCCTTACCCTGAAGACCCAATTTCATTTGGAATTTAATACCAAGCTGATTGCCCTTTTGGCATTTCTCTTGATACTTCTCCAAAATGTACCCCCCAAAAGCCTGCTTCTCTCCCTCTCCCTCCCTCCCTCCCTCCCTCCCTCCCTCCCTCTCTCTCTCTCTCTCTCTCTCACACACACACACACACACACACACACACACACACACAATTTAAGCAAATTCCCTTGTCTTCGAGACTTTAGAATCATAGGCTAGAAGAAGGTACCTTGGAGCTCTTATAATTCAACCTTCTGCTCAAGGCAGAAGGCCTCATACATACTTGCGGGTTCACAGACATCCCAGCTTTGGCTGCAAGAACTGCAGGCAGCCTTCCCGGCCACACACGTCTTCCTCCTGCCACCCCATGTGAAGCGGGAGGCCCGAGAGAAAGCGCCTAGTCTGGGCACACAGCCCTCCACAACAGAGCCCTTCCCGGGAAGCAAAGCATGGTTTGGACGAACTGATCCGTCCTGAAGGTGAGCTCCAGAGGAGTGGTGGCGGCAGTGGCAGCAGAAGGCGAGCTCCATTTATTCATAGCTATTTCAGGTGCTTTAATCCATTTTTAGTCAGTAAGATAGCAATACCTCTCTTCCTTGCCTACTAAGTTTGCTTTTTTTCAGTGAGGAAATGGCAAAAAAGGGGGAAAAAATTATAAGAACCTTTATTGTCACTTTTTGTGAACACACTGGCACACATTGAAAAATGAAATTCTTATTATACAATATAATCCAATTGTAATGTTTCTCTTTGCTCATCCTTGTTCAAATCTTGTTGATAGTCTTGCATATCTCCAAAATATATTGAGCCAGAACCTAGCTTTAACAAAATGTGTTCTTTTACAGGTGGCCCCACTTAACAATGACTTGTTCAGCAACTATTCAAGCTTGTGATGGCACTGAACAAGTGGTTCTTACTAGTTCTCAGTGCTCAGCTTGCTGTCATGATGTTGCAGCCTCCAGAAGTCACATAATCACTATTTCTGACCTTTGCTGGCTTCTTACAAGCAAATTCAGTGGGGAAGCAGACAGGAAGTCTCAAATGGTGACCAAGTGACATCCTTGTTTCTTAATGGATTCCTTTAAGGACAGCCACCAGGAAGTGCTGGACCTGCGATTGCTAAGCTGTCACGTGATATCACAGTTTATGACTGCATTGCTTAGCGACAGAAATTCCGGTCCCAGATGCTGTCATTAACTGAGGACCACCTGTATTAAAGAATGAAGCATTTGTAGTCCTCCAAATGATTTTGGGTTTCCATTTCTTTAATATCCAGTTGTTTTGGTCAGTGGCCAATGAAGACATAATTGTCCTCTTCTGGATATTTGATGACTGTATTTTAACAAGTTATTCTATCTACGCCAGAATAAGCATTGTGTTATCTTACTTGTAATTTCTTTAAATTACTATAAACAAATCTCTGACATTAAGCAGGCCACTTCCCAGTCTCTCGCTTGACTTGTTTTACAGTCTTGTTAGTAGAGGAGCAGATTCATGTTAGTTTCCGTAAACTGCTCAGTGTTTGGAAAGTAACATGGACAATGACTATAACTTCATAAAAGTTACTTCAGAATTGTTCTTCTCTTCCAAGGTTTGGCATGTACATCCCCTTCCTGCAACTAAACTGCGATTTTCGTAAGAGCGGCTTCTTCTCTCCTGTGGCCAGCATTGGCCCTCGTGACACAGGGGATGTCAGCTTGCGGGGAAAGGACTACCTCTCTGTTCTCAAGGAGACTTGGAAGCAGCACACTCGGCAGCTCTACAGCATGGAGACTATGCCCACCCATGCCTGCTGTCTCTCCCCAGATCTGATCCGCAATGAAGTGGAGTATTTGAAAGTGGATTTCAACTGGCGCATGAAGGAGGTGCTGCTAAGCTCCATGCTCAGTGCCTATTATGTGGCCTTTGTACCAGTGTGGTTTGTGAAGGTAGGTGCTTGTGGACTGGGGCTCCTGCAGGACAATTCAGTTGTGGAGAGGGAAGGGCAGACCTCTCGGTCAAGGTTGGGCCAGTTCCAAAAAAGAATTGCTTCTCCCTTTCTAAAAGGGAATGGGCCCTTTTTCTGGAAGATTTATTTATTTATTTATTTATTTATTTATTTATTTATTTATTTATTTATTTATTTATTTATTTATTTATTTATTTATTTATTTATTTATTTATTTATTATTTAATGTCTATACTGCCCTTCTCCTGAAGGATTCAGGGCGGTGTACAGCCTGATTAAAAGCACAAAGACAGACAAAATTTTAAAATTATTAAAATTATTAAATGATAGGCTCAATTTAAAACCCCAAATTTAAAATCCCATTTTTAAAAACCAAGTTACTCTTCTGTGTAGTTCAGAATCAGGAGGTTTTATCCTGTTCTGTTTTTCTTCAGCACCATAAATTTAGGGATCTCAGATATGGGTTGAGACCATGGTGTTATGACCCAGTCATGGGAAGGATGTCAGGTTTGATGTCTTGCTCAAACCCACCATTATTGAAAGTTAGTTCAACAGTTATTTTTGTGCCTTGGGCGAGGTGGTACAAATTTGTTTATTGTTTTAGAGCAGGGGTATACAATCTTGGAAACTTGAGGGCTTGTGGACTTAAACTCTACCTGTTGGAAGTCCATAGTCTTAAAGGTGCCAAAGTTGGACAACCTTGTTATAGAGGCAAATTTTGAGATAGTTCACATATATCATCACATTTTACCACACAGTAAATGCTTTTGTGGTTTTATTTATAAATCTATTTTGAAGTCATCCTCCAGACCAGATTTTAAGATCAAACATATTTGACCTACTCTGGTCTCCAGAACCACCGTGTAATAATAAAGAACTTTAGAAGTTAGACAGCCTTGCTGGATCAATCCCAGTGCTGTAGACTTCCACAAATAATTCCCATTTCCCACTCATCAAAGAGCTGTCCTTTGGTTAACCAGGATACTTTGGGAAAATGCAAGAATAGTTTGGAAAGTACAACTGTGGACCTCATTTTTTTTTCCTGTTTGTTCCTGATCTCCCCTTGCTTTTCCACAGAGCACACAGTATTACGACAAGCAGTGGTCTTGCGAGTTGTTCCTGTTGGTCTCCATCAGCACGTCCGTCATCCTCATGCAGCACCTGCTGCCTGCCCGCTACTGCGACCTCCTGCATAAAGCTGCCGCACATCTGGGCTGCTGGCAGAAGGTCGACCCTTCTCTTTGCTCCAATGTGCTGCAGCATCAGTGAGTGGCCTCCATCTTTCAGAAATCCATTTCTCTGTCCTTTTAGGCAGTCAGAAACTCAGATTGTACGAAGCAGCCTTCCTAAACTTGTCCTCTTTGAGGTTTAGGGTTCCCAATTCTCAGAATTGGCAGTTGCAGCCTGGAGGTACCAAATGCCGCATTAAGCAGTGGAAGGAAAAGGTAACATGTCTCTCAAGTTTGGTCTAATCTGGTGTCTCTTTTTTAAGCAACATTTTAACCATTTTAAAAAGTCAAACTAGCTAAATGCTACTTGGGGCCTGACAAGCTGTCATAAAGGCCAGGTCCTTCTGCTCATAGCCTCTATTCCCTCTCTTTCCCATTTTCTATGGGGCTCTCCATGGCCCTTCTAGGATCCTTTAAAAAGCACCAACTAAATCTGAGGAGCCTTCTGGTACTGAGTCTACTGTGAAAGGCCCATAAATAATGTCCAACTTGGGGTGGGGAACTGGCCATCATAAAAAGAAGCTTTCTGTGACATTAGAAATTGTGCAGTGGCTGCACTTGTGTGCCATGTCTGGCCAGCACAGTCCTTTACTTCACAGGTATGTGTTCATAACATTAGTTCACTCTCTGTACTTTTTGTCTTGAAGAAGCCCAGCTTGTTTAATTTCGGTGTGTTGCTCTAAACTTGCAGGAAGTTATATCTCAATGCAATATAGGTAATCCTTGATTTATGACCATTATAGAACCTCTGCCCATCATGGTCATAAATCACGGTGATTGTAAAACGGGTCACCCATTTGACCGACCCAATTTTATTAACTTTCTATGTGGCAGTTATTAAGTGGCCGCCATGGTGGTTAAACAAACGAATGGTTCACTATGGGACAGTTTTGCCAGAAACCGGAAATGCTGGTTTCCTGCAAAATCTTCATAAAATATAGGCCTATGACTACAGGATGCAGCAAAAGACTCTAAATGTGGGACAGTTCCCAAGTGCCCCGATATGTGATCATGTGACTGCAAGGGAGCAGTTGTCAGAGTTTCAGACCAACGTTGTAAGTACCCCCAGTGGAGATTCACTGTAACTTCAAATACAGGTAGTCCTCGACTTACAATAGTTCATATAGTGACTGATCAAAGTTAAAATGAAAAAAGGGATTTATGACCATTGCAGCATCTCCACGGTCACATGATCCAAATTCAGATGCCTGGCTACTGGCTCATGTATGACAGTTGCAGTGTACCAGGGTCACGTGATCCCCTCTTGTGACCTTCTGACAAGCAAAGTCAATGGGGAATGCAAATTCACTTAACAACCATGTTACTAATTTAACAAATGCTGTAATTCACCTTTCAGCTCCAATCCAGGAGCCCTCAAACAGTCGCATTCACGACAAACCATTTTATACCAAATTTATATTTTGCTGATAAAGAAATAAAAGGAGACTAGTGTAGATCTATTTCAAGCTTTTTAGCTTTCATTCTGCCCAGCATATCCCAGTAAGAAAACAAACCCTGTGCTGCTTGCAGTCCTCTCTCCTCCCCCTTGGAAGTCAGTGCCACCAAACTGATGATTAGCAGCTGGGAAAGGCCCAGTCCCTTCTTCTGCTCCTTCCATCAGATGCCTGTTGAATATATTTTTCAGGTGGACGGACGAATGTCTGTGGCCACAGGGGGTGCTAGTGAAACACAGCAAAAACGTCTACAAAGCGGTGGGCCACTCCAACGTGGCAGTGCCTTCGGATGTCTCCCACTTCCGCTTTCACGTAAGCTGCTCTCCTTGTACAAACGTTGATGGTGGATGGCTGCCATTTTGTCCTGCCCTTCCTCCACAGTGGTTTGGCCTCTAGTGACCGCATGAGTGCAGCCAGTGGTTTGCTAAGGGATTTTTTTTTCCTTTTAAGCATCTTATAAGCCCTGGGGTTTCCTGCTGGTCTCCCAACCAGGAGTTAACCAGGCCCCATTTTGCTTAGCTTTAGCCCAAAGGATTCTGGATGAGTGTTGCAGAGGCAGCTTTCGCCTATAGGCCTCTGAGCCTTCTATGAACAGAGGATGATGTTCTTTTCATTGGCACTCCAGCCAGGAAAGCTATTACTGGGAATTTTCTATAGCCTCTATTCCTTCTTTATTATTCACTAGCTGATAACCTGGCGTTGCCTGGGTATTTGTTTATCCCATTCCTGTATTAGACAGGAAGAGCAACTTCACCCTGAGCCCTGATTTCAGGGATAATTAAATTAATTACAAATGTTTTCCCTGTGCCCCCAGAAGCATCAAGTAAAATGATATCACCTTGTTGTTTTGCTAGCTGATCCATGATCATTTGGCATGCTTTTTGTCTGATCTTGATTTAGAAGTGGCTTCCTTTCCACGATAGATGCACTAAGCTGTTCGACATTGTAGTTTTTTTCTCGTATGTAATATGCATGAAGTACGTCATGTCGATCTCATAGTGGTGCAGGCAGGGCGAGTTGCAGTAATGTTTTATTGATCATGGCCATACATTTGTCTTCAAGAATAATCAAAGCCTTGTTGAAAATGTCCAGACAAATGTAATTTCTAATGTTGGATTTTCCCCCTTACCAGAGGGAGCCCTCTTGTGAAGTACTGTGAAGACGTTACCATGGCAACTCCACTATGCTGTACAGTAGAAGCCATTTTAAGGCAGTCCAGCAGCAGCCATTTTAAGGCACAACAGGCTGTATCTTAACAGAACACACACCCCAAGGGTTGTTAGGGATGTTTTACCCCCACACATTATTTCTTTCCAGAGAGTAAGTCATCTGTGTACCAAGTTTGGTTGAAATTGCTCGAGGCGTTAAAGAGTTATGCTGGAACACACACACACACACACACACACACACACACACACACACAGAGCCATTTTTATATATTTAGATTTTAGGGTGTTTTTCAATTCTGAAGTTTGAACGTTAATTTAAAAGCATGCCAAGACGTTCATCATTTGCCCAAAGAAGACAAAATGAGGAACTTAATTCTGCCATCACCAGAAAGGCTTGGCGGAAATTTCTAATTGAAAGAGAAGCCCAGAGAAGAGAGCCAGTGATGCCACTGTTAACAACAGGGAGTTCTTCAGAATTGGGAGTTCCAGGACTTCTCTTTGTGAAAATGAAGGCTGCCTTGCACCTGCACGTTGTGTTGACAAAAGGCTGGTTTTATCAGCAAACCTTTTTTCTGGGCTATTTGCCTGAAAACCACAGGCTAGTTGGAGGATACTCTCCAATTGTTGACAAAAAAAAAAAAACCCTGTCAGTAAACACAGTTGCCCATAGCTTAGAATGCACCTTGGTATTCCTCTGTTGGGCACTGCCACGGTTCCCACAAACTTCTCCTCTGTGCCCTTTTTCTCTGTTGTCATCCATAGTTTCTCAGCCGCACCCTGGCAACCAAGAGAGCAACACAGCACTGCTTAAATAAAAAATAATTTGTATCTTTAAGGGTTCCACTCCCCCAAAGTCCCATTTCCCTTTTGCGGTTTTGTAAGATTGATGGTGAGAATAGCAAAAGATCTGATGAAGATTTGAGATATTTACTCTGAATTTTTAACTTTTTAGATTCTGTTTTGGTTTGACTAGTTGCTTTGAATGCTCACCAGAGCAAAACGGTGGGGTATAAATAAAGTAAGAAAGACGTGAATGTTAAATAATGCAATTTTACTCTGGTGCTTGGATTGGGGATATCCACAGGTACCTTTGTGAAGTCCAGACCTTCACTGGGCACCAGGAACTGCAGGCTGTTCACCCAAAGGAACCTCTCTTCCCTCTAGTTTTTTTTCAGCAAGCCTCTGCGGATCTTGAACATCCTGCTCCTCCTCGAGGGGGCTGTCATCTTCTATCAGCTCTACTCACTGGTGGTCTCTGAGAAATGGCACCAGACCATCTCGCTGGCCCTGATTCTCTTCAGCAACTACTATGCTTTCTTCAAACTTCTACGGGATCGCTTGGTGCTGGGGAAAGCTTACTCATACTCTGCCACCAGAGAGACTGATCTGAAGCTGAACTGAGGGCGAGTTGCAGAAGGTAACGGAGAACAGCAGCTCCGAGCATTGTTGAGGGCTACCCGAGACTGCATCGAGGGGCCCTTCAGCTGCCTGCCCTGCCCTGCAGGAGAAGCGTTTCCTCACTGGGTCACGGAGCATGCTGGAGCACGGGGCTTGAGAATCATGCAGTCAGGCCGGCCCTGAGCTTTGTATGTCTTTTTTACCATTTCTTTTGGTTTGGTTTTGCTTTGGTAAGGAAAATATCTTATTTTTATACTCTCAATTTCTGTCAGCCTGTTTTGTGGAGCAGTAAGAACTGTAACAACCACCCAGTCTTATGAGTATTTCTTGCTGGTGTTCTGGGCTGCCTGAGGGCTTGTTGGGGGTGTCTGCATTTGTAAGAATTTTCCTCTTAGCAAAAAACATAAGGTCTGTAATCCGAACTGCAGTCCTTCCTCTGCTCTCTCCCCCAGCTTCCATTTCAACCTAGCACTGTAGGTTCTTGATGGCAGGCAGTCGTGTAAATCTTTACAGCAGAAAAGAGTTTTTTAACAGCTCCAGGAAACATTCTATTGTGTACATTTTTCCATCCTGAGTAGACAGTAGAGCAGGGTTTCTGAACTTCGGCAACTTAAAGATGTGTGAACTTCAACTCCGGGAATTACTCATGTCTGACTGGGAAATTCTGGGAGTTGAAATTGGCCTGGCAGCCAAGGTTGAGAAACACTGCTGTAGAAGAAGGAATCGAAACTCTTGAAATGACTTCACCTAACACTTGGAGGGATGGAAGGGATTACCCTTTTGAAGAAAGAGAGGGGGGGAAAGGGAGGTATGTAAGACTCGCAGTTTGGCAGCATTTTTTCTGACTAATAAATGTTATGAAAAGGTTTATAAAACCACGAGGGATGCGAATGAACAAAGGTCACATGCACACTCTTCAGGAATTGCATTGTGTTCCCTGTGTCTCCTCCTGTGTAGCAGTTGCTTGAAACAAGAATCTTTGTGTGCAGGAAAAAGGCCTTAGATGGTTTTTTTTTTTAATTTGATTTATATGCCGCCCTTCCCCAGAGACTCAGGGCAGCTTACAATGAGTTAAGCAATAGCCTTCATACTTTTGTATATTTATACAAAGTCAGCTTATTGCCCCCACAAACTGGGTCCTCATTTCATCTACCTTAGAAAGGATGGAAGGCTGAGTCAACCTTGAGCCTGGTGAGATTCGAACTTACAGTAATTGCAGACAGCTGGTGTTAATCACAATGCTATCAGTCTGCTGAGCCACCAGGCCCTATATCCTTCCACTGAAGCTGTCCTATTAGTGGTTAAAAATTAAGAAATATAAAGGCAGGGGTAGTGGGGAGTTTCTTGCCAGCCAAATCTTTCCTGTTCACTTCCTTCTGTGGCCGGCCAGATGATGGACAAAAGGTGAGCCTAATAGCCATTGCTGTCTTCTATTCCAGTCATGGTCTCACTGTCGGTGCTGGGGTGAGCCCCAGTTGCTGGTCAGCTGATTTCCTCCAGGCCATCTCTTTTGTGCATTGCACACTTCCTAAGGGAATCCTGAGTAAAATTGTAAAGTTGCCAAGGTTGGAGACCCCTGATACAGGGTTTTATCTTTACAGCACAAAGGAACTTCTAACAGCTCCTGAAAACATTCTGTTGGGTACGTTTGTGCATCCTGAGTAGATTGTAGAGCAGCGTTTCTCAGCAGTGGAGTCATGGGACAGGTGAAGTCTGTCTGAACATCTGCCTCTGTATTTGCACATGGTTGGTGACCTATTGTAAATGCTTTTTCACTGCTTGGTCTTTATGTTAAGGCAGGGGTGTCCAATTTTGCCAACTTTAAAACGTGTGCACTTCAACATGCTGCCTAGGGAATTCTGGAAGTTGAGGACCGCAAGTTACCAAGGTTGAACACTTCTGTGTTAAAGGTATGGACTGTTGCCAGCTTCGTTTGCTAAGAAAAGCACAAAGAGATATTTTTTTAAAAGCTGTGGTCTCGGTCACTCAAGAGTTCGACTGTCCTATGATTTCTAAAAGACATTCAGGAAAGGGTGCTACCAAAAGTACTTCAAAATGGAAGAGAGCACTTTTAATGGGATCAGATTTTATTGTCTTTCAAAACCAGCATTCACGTTCTGGAGGTAAGTAGGGAGGAAGGAATGAGTTGTAATGATTCATTAAATTAAGTCTTTTTCCAGTTGTACAGAGAATCCTCGACTTATGATGACAGTTGGGACCAGAATTTCTGTTGCTAAGCAAGGCAGTAGTAGTCTCACCTGATTTTACAACATTTTTTTGCCACAATAGGGCTAAATGTTATTGCACTCCAGGATTGTGCCTTGCTGTACAGAGTTATAGAGGTGCTGGGGTTGACACCTGTTTATTCAGATATGTATCCTCAAAATCTCCAAAGGACCCACTTGTTCTTATTTTCTATAAGAGAATGAAAATACCCATGATTGTGTGTATTTTTAAAACAAATCACGTGTACCAAAATTTCATTGGTTTAGGGTAGTTTTTCCTTTCCTAATGGTGTTGGGCATAAACCTGCACAGAAAGTCCTTTGTCTAAATCTGCTGATAGCCACAGGACTTGCCTGTTTTGCCCTAGTGATGACAGAGCACAACTGGCAGCTACAAAATGCATTCTCTGCTTTTGAAGTAACAATTTAGACATTCTTCGCATTGGACAAGGATGCTCGTAAGGACCAGCCCAGAATTTGAGATATAAATTGGGCAAATCTAACTGTAGATTTTTCTTCGCTAACTGCTGCCTCAGGGTCCTTTTGCTGAAAAGCTTTGGGCTGTAGTTCAGGCTATGCTGAACTACAAGGAAGGAAGATCTAGGGCAGGGGTCTCCAACCTTGGCAACTTTACGACTTGTGGACTTCAACTCCCAGAACTCCTCAGCCAGCCATGATTAAGGATTACCTGTACCAAGAACTACCTGAATCATTGGATTGGGAAAAAAACCGAACAGTGGTGTAGATCAGTGTTTTTCAACCTTCAATGCTTTAAAAGGTGTGGATGTTAACTCCAAGAATTGTCCAGCCAGACATGAGGAATTCTGGGAGTTGAAGTCCACAAATCGTAAAGTTGCCAAGCTTGGAGATCCCTGATCTAGAATTTTATCTTTACAGCATAAAGGAACTTCTAACAGCTCTCGGAAACATTCTGTGGGGTACATTTGTGCATCCTGAGTAAATTGTAGAGCAGTGTTTCTCAACCTTGGTAATTTTAAGTGTGGACTTTTAATTCTCAGAATTCCTCATGTGTAGCTGGGGAATTCTGGGAGTTAATATCCACACCTCTTAAAGCTGTGAAGGTTGAAAAATACTGATCTACACCATTGTGGGGTTTTTTTTTTTCAAACCAATGGTATAGGTCCATGTTGGCGAACCTATGGAACGTGTGCCAAAAGCAGCACACAGAACCATCCCATGAGGAATGCGCGGCCTCGCTGGCTCCTCCCACGTTCCTGTGCACACACGTGTGCCGATCAGCTGGCTGTTGCACGCGCGGGAGTTGCAAAACCCAGAAGAGCGGCGTTCTGTCGCACATACGCAGGCCGGCAGCCAAACTTCCAGGTTTACGTCGTGCGCATGTGCGATGGCCAGCTGTTTGTCAGGGGCGCGTCCGTGCCGGAAACTAGATGTTCAGGTGCTGGCTCGCACATGCGCGACAGACTGCTGCTCTTCTGGGTATTGGCGCATACGCGAAGGCCAGCGGGGCCGCACATTACTCCCAGGATGGTTTCGCGTGCCATTTCCAGCACACGGTGATGTAAAAGGTTAGCCATCATTGTTATAGGTAGTCCTTGATTTACAACTTTTTATTTAGTAACTTTTGAAGTTACAAGGGCACTGAAAAAATAACGTAGGGCCATTTTTCACACTTATGACTGTTTCAGCATCCCTACAGTGGTGATGTGATCAAAATTCCGGCGTTTGGCAACTGGCATGTAGTTATGACAGGGTGCCGGGGCCATGCATTCCGCTTTTGCTACCTTCTGACAAGCAAAGTTAATGAGGAAGCCAGATTCACTTTACAATCATTACTAATTTAATTGCAGAGATTTCATTTAAAAACTGGCAAGAAAGGTTGTAAAACTGTCTCGCTTAACAACAGTAATTTTGGGCTCAGTTGTAAATTGAGGACTACCTGTATTGATTCACATCTTGGTTGTCTATTGCCGAGTGAGCATCGGCAAAAGACCTCTGGCAAACCAAGCAAGGGGGAGATTTTGCCTTGATGGATGGCAAAGTTCCGTCATGGCGGCTCTTTCAGAAGTGGCTTCTAAACAAAAGCAGGGATGCAGCCAATTGCTGATGGATGTTGGCAAAAGGTGGTGTCTGCAGCAGCTGAGCCTAGTTTATGTCCAAGGTAATTAAAATAATCCCAGCCTGCTGAGCCTCTCTGGCCTTAGTGGTTGAGTTTCCTCATCCTGCCCTGCGGCTGCTTCGTTTTCTGCAGTGACAGAAATGACCCTCTTGCTAAAAGTGTAGCAAAAGACGAAGCTGTATTTATAGCTTGTCAGCTCTTCAAGGAGACAATATCAAACGAGTCTTGGAAGGAATGGCAATACAATGAGTGTTGAAACACAAAGCTGTCAGTCTCTACTTCGACTTACCCCTACTAACCCAAAGGTATGGGCTTTTTCTTACACGCTCTAAAGACGCAGGACTCAGATAATATTTTCTACCATGGCTTGAAGTTCCCCTCTTTTCCTGAATCAACTCCCCTCCCCCCTCCCATTCCTTCATATAATCTCTTAAGCTTTCATTAAATGTAGGTCTACCATGTGTGGGCGGCAAGATACCTTTGCTGCGAGCTAATGGTCATTCAAAATTTTGTAACCCAGATTCAGTAGCTCCAGTCAGATACCCATCTTGACTTGGCAACTAGCCCTCTCCAGAAGACACCCTAAGGGTTCTTGCCAATTACACCAAGCTATAAAGCATTTTGGCTATTGGTGATTAATTGATCAAGAGAGACCAACTGTATAATGGTTTTTAGTGTGAATTTATTTACCGTATTTTTTGTTGTGTAAAACGCTCCGGACTATAAGACGCACCTACCTTTTTTGGTGAGGAAAACAAGAAAAAGAAACTTGCCTCTGCCTCCCAGCAATTTTGCCTTGTTGCAGCAAACAGCAAACAGCCTGCTTTACTTTCACTTTCACTTTCATTTTCAGCATAGCTTGATTAGCACAAGAAACAAAAAAATCTGCTCCCAGCAATTTACCTCCTTGCAGCAGCAGAGGCCTGCGCAAAACAGCTGAGAGTCGGGTGGCCGATCCAATCAACTTGTGCTAATTAGGCTGTGTTGAAGCTGAAAGGAGCTGTTTCTTCTTGCTGTTTGCTGCAAGAAGGTAAATTGCTGGGAGGCAGAGGCCAAAGGGTGGGGGCCAGTGGGTGGGCAGGGCTACATTTGGTGTATAAGACGCACCTAAATTTTCACCCCCTTTTAGGGGGGAAAAAGGTTCATCTTATACTCCGAAAAATACGGTAATCCGTTTGTATGGCTGCCCATCTCAACAAGGGACTGGGTGTTTCAAAGGTGCTTTTTCAAATGGCAACTGGACTTCCTTGGTTTTTTTTCCTTGAAGGAAAAAAAGAAAAAAATGAAGAACGTCCAGATCTGTCTTGGAAAAGCACCTATGGGACAACCATGATCTGGATAATTGAGAATCTTCATAGACAAGTGATTGGGTGGCAAACAGAGTTTAAATAAGGACAGTTATATTATAAACATTACAAAAGTTAAAAATACACAGCGACCAAGCTACCTCAACCCAAATCACTAACCTAACCAAGAGGTGGGTCGCTGCATAGCCTGGTGATCCCAGGCAGAGCCAGGTATTTCAGGCCTTGCAAGAGGCCAGCAGAGTTGGGGCCATTCTAATCTCTGGAGGGAGAGTTTCACATGATGGACATTATGATAGAAAATATATGTCTCCTCAGCCCACCAACTGGCTTTCTTTAACTGATAGGACCTGATACATGCCCGCCCAGCCTAACTGGATTGGACAGGCGGAAACAATTGGGGAAAGTTAGTCCCTCAAGTAACCTGACCCTAAGCCATGAAAAGCTCTAAAGCGTTGCTGGCTGGGGGATTCTGGGAGTTGAAGTCCACCCATCTTCAAGCTACCAAGGTTGAGAAACACTGCTCTAAAGTTA
Organism: Pituophis catenifer annectens; assembly: GCF_029215685.1. Classification (NCBI taxonomy): domain Eukaryota; kingdom Metazoa; phylum Chordata; class Lepidosauria; order Squamata; family Colubridae; genus Pituophis; species Pituophis catenifer. The sequence continues at coordinate 26,778,253 of NW_027256889.1, forward strand.
AAAAAAAAACAAAAACCTTGAATTGAATCCAGAAGCACCACTGCAGTTCACTGAATAAGGATGTCTGAATGCTCTTCAAAGGATAGCCCATGAGAAGAGCGCATTGCAGTAGTCCAAATGAGAGGTCACAAGGAAGTGACATTGAGCAGCTTCCTCTGGTCTAGGAACAGGCCCAGCTGGAGCCCAACCTGAAGTTGTACAAAGGTTCATCTAGTGACATCTGCCCTCTGCTCTTTAAGCAGAAGTTGTGAGTCCAGGAGAAACCCCCCCCTCCCAACTTACACACTAGATCTGAGGCACCCTCCAATACAAGACCAACAATGAAAGGTTCCTGGCATCAAATGGTCCAAACACCCAAATCACTTGGTTCTGCTTGGATTGAACTAAAGCCCGCTGCACTCTATCCAGGCTCTCACAGCCTCCAGACATTTGTTTCAGCCTCCAGTCCCCTAATCATTCTGGTTGCTCTTCTCTGCACTCTTTCTAGAGTCTCAACATCTTTTTTATAGTGTAGTGACCAAAACTGCAATATTCTAGGTGTGGTCTTACTTTATAGAGTGGTATTAGTACCTTACTTGATCTTGATTGTATCCCTCTCTTAATGCAGTTTAGGATTGTCTTGACGTTTTTATCTGTCGCTGCACACTGCTGGCTCATATTCAATTGGTTGTCCACTAAGACTCCAAGATCCCTCTCACAGTTACTGCTATTAAGCCTGGTTTCACCCAGTCTATATGTGTACTTTTGGTTTTTCTTGTCTAGGTGTAAGACTTTACTTTTCTCTACATTGAATTTCATTTTGTTGGTTAGGGCCTGGTGTTCAAGTCTGTCAAGATCCATCTGGATCTTGAGCCTACCATCTGGGGTGTTGGCTATTCCTGCCAGCTTAGTATCATCTGCAAATTTGGAAAGTTCCCCTTCTATTCCCTCATTTATGAAGATACTGAAGAGTACTGGGCCAAAAACGGAACCTTATGGTACCCCACTACTTATTTCCCTCCATGTAGATGTAGTACCATTAAGGACTGCTCATTGAATATGGTTGCGAACCCATCTGATGGTGATACTATCTATCCCACTTCTTTCTAGTTTACCAAGAAGAAGGTTGTTGAATGCCTTGCTGAAGTCTAAATATATTATGTCCACAGTATTTCGCTGGTCTACTAAGTTAGTCACTATGTTGAAAAATGAAATAAGATTGGTTTGGCATGATCTGTTTTTAACAAACCCGTGCTGACTTCTAGTTATTACTTTACTTGTTTCTAGATGTTGGCAGATCTGTTTTTTTAAGTATCTTTTCCAGTATCTTCCCAGGTATTGAACAGCAATTCCCACTTCCACCCTGCAATCATGTAATTGTGTTTTGGGAGTTCAAATGTCCATTGAAACAATGGGTTCATTTAACAACCAACACAAAAAAGTATGTAAAATTGGGCAGTCATACGATGACCTATTTAACAATCATGATTTATGGTCTCGATTATCATAAATTGAGGACTATCTGTAGTTGTTGCCCTGTAATCAAGGGTAGGGAAGGCAGGATGAGAACTGCTTGAACAAACTCATTTAAGAGTGGAAATGGATGGAAACTGATGAAGGAGAAATTCAACCTAGAAATAAGGATAAATTTTCTGACAGCGAGGACAATCAACCCATGGAACAGAAGTTGCCTTCAGAAGTTGTGGGAGCTTCATCACTGGAGGCTTTCAAGAAGAGACTGGACTGCCATCTGTCAGAAATGTGTAGGGTCTCCTGCTTGGGCGGGGGGTTGGACTAGATGACCTCCAAGGTCCCTTCCAACTCTTTTTATTCTGTTCTGTTAAGAATTTGTCTAGAGATTTTAGCCTTTCAAAATGTTTTAAAATTTCGTACCTCCATGATATGGAAGCAAAAGCTTCATGGGTTGGAAAATTGCCCCCCAGTAATCTGTTTGCATTCATGGAGCAAGACCATGCTTGCCTGCTGGAAAGCGCTCCTAGGTGCTGGCACTAGAGGGCAACAGAGCCTTGTTTCTGCTTCTGCAAGGAGCCCAGAGAAGGAGGTGGCATCATTCATTCTGCCAAGCCCTTGCAGAGGGAGGACCCTAGAAGCCTGGGTCCCTGGGGCCTCTGCAGAGCAGTGGCTAAGGTTGGAAGGACTAGGGGGAAGGGATGTGGGCATGGATACAAAAACAGAGAGAAGGCCTCCGACATCAAAATCCAGACATGCTTCAGGATGCCATCACTGCAATTTCTTGTCCCAGATGGGACTGCCAGATAGCAAGTTTTATCAGCAAGTGGCTGCTGCCACCCTGCTAGGCAGTTGGCAGACATTCCTGATTGTTAATGCCAGATCAACATCATCTAGGACTAGCGTGGCAGGTGGCAAGGAGGGAGACGGAGGCTGCCCGCCTTCCTCTACCATGAAGCTTGTGAAGTTGGGTTTCACTGCCCCAGCTGGTGAGAAACAGATCCTGCCCTCTTCCCCCGCCCCCCCCCTTTGCTTTCAGTGCCCCAGTGTAGCTCACAGGCAGGTGAAAAAAATCCTGCCTCTGTTTTGTGGGAGCACCTCCTCTCCCCACAGAGAAACCACGGCCAGTATTCGGAGCAGATTCCAGATGCACCACGAGGCTTCAGCTTTGCCGTCTCTCGTTTGAATCCTTGCCAGTGGCGGGGCACAACCCTCTGCATGCCCTGCCCCGACCAGCCTCCTGAGGGAGGCTTCCAGACGTGACAGGCCTTACTGGTGCCACCGTAGATTGGCTGCGAGAGCATGTGGAGGGCTGCTGCTCTTTGCCAGACAGACGTGTCAGAACCTTGTGCTTGATCTGGCACGTCGTTCCCACTATGGCAGCAAAACTCAGAGGCGCTCAGAGGCACAGCTGCCAGTTTCTGTCCGTGGATTTCCCAACTCGCTCCTGGCTGCTTTTCCCCAGATGAGCATTTATAATTAAAAGGCTTTTTTGGGAGGGGGGAATTTCTGGTGCTGGGCCAAGCCTGAGGCAAGGAGGGCAGAGAAGGGCAAGCAGACCCGTTCTTCAGCTGAATCTGGAATCCTGCCTCGGATGATGCGGCCTGCACCCTCGGATCGGGTAGCAGAAGGCCAGACTGTGGGAAAGCCCAGAGGGGAAACGATTATGCTTTATTGTCAGCTTGGAGGAAAAAAGTATCACACCAAATTCTGAGCTAGAAATTGCTCACAAGGATTTTGACTCATGGATTTCAGTCAGACTTTTTGGTATCTTCACTGCGATGGATGGGACCCATGTACAGGAAAACTCGGCTGCTCCCCTCCCCCCCATTCCACCTTGACATGTGCTCAGACTACCAGGATACACATCTTTTTTGGATTAAGTGCATGAGATTTTTTTTTTTTTATTTGATTTATATGCCGCCCTTCTCCGGAGAATCAGGGCAGCTTACAATGCGTTAAGCAATAGCCTTCATACTTTTGTATATTTATACAAAGTCAGCTTATTGCCCCCACAAACTGGGTCCTCAATTTACCTACCTTAGAAAGGATGGAAGGCTGAGTCAACCTTGAGCCTGGTGAGATTCGAACTTACAGTAATTGCAGACAGCTGGTGTTAATCACAATGCTATCACTCTGCTGCGCCACCAGGCCCTGTATGGATGCTGTAAGGAACATGTTGGATGGGGAGGGCAGCCTAACACCGTAACACTCTTTGGGTTCGTAGTCATGCAGCCGTTTTTTCCTAGAACAACAGTGCCTTGTGGCAGTTTAGAGTCCAATCTCTTCTTCATCAACCTCTCCTGGAAGATACTGTCTTTTCCTCACTCTCCTTTTTAAACAAGCCTGCTAGTGGTGGTGGAGAGATCACGGTAGTAGATTATTTTTGTAGAGGAGTTGTCTCTGTTAAAAATGGAGCTGGCTGTTTCAGAGCTAGCATTTCATTTTCATGAGAGCAACGCCCCTTAATCAAAAGCTGTTTCCCCTTTAATGGTGGATTTTCAGGACTGGCTGAAACAAGCAAAGACCCCCTCCTCCTCCAACCAGCCTCCATACTTGGAGAAATTCATACTTTGGAAAGTGCCAGTGAGAAGTCACACGAAGACCCTGCAATGTCTTTGGCTTTGTAGTCCATCTTTTATCATCTCTGGCCTCTCCTCCCTTGCAATGCAGCTCCATCTTCCCACATTGATCTCCCAGAAATGCCACTGTTCAGCACAGCTGTTTTTGGTTTGTTTGTTTTTGTCACTTTACCTACCTTAGAAAGGATGGAAGGCTAAGTCAACCTTGACCCTGGTGAGATTTGAACTTGCAGTAATTGCAGGCAGCTGATGTTAATAACAGTGCTTTAGTCTGCTGCGCTACCAGGCCTTGCAGCAGATGAACCAGTGTTTGGAATCCATATATCTTGAAGTGAAATGTTGCAGGGAAGACCACAGATGGTCGACTGGGTCTTGCCTGCCTTTCTTCTGCAAATCTGCCCTACTCTCTGCCAGCCAGCCAACTAGCCGGTTACAACCAAATCTGTTTCTGTGCTTCCTTATAGGAAGACCCTCTGTTCTCCCTCCCAGACTCCTCTCATCAGCAAAGGAAATCCTTGCCCAGGTAAAGAGCACCTCAGATTCTAATAGCAGCCCTGAAGCTCCCAAGCTGAGACCCCACTGATTTGCCAATTAAACCAATGAATGCTGTTCTTAAAATTAAGAATGAAACGCACCCTTGAGCAGCTAAAAGATTTTCACGCTTCTACAGATGGCATGGTATCCAGCCATGGCCACTTTTAAGACCTGTGGATTTCAACTCCCAGAATTCCCCAGCCAGGAGAAGTTGAAATCCACAGGTCTTAAAAGTGGCCATGGCTGGATAACCCTGCATTAGCGGATGACCATGCCAGTTGCAGGAGCGTGCAGACCTTCAGCTGCTCAAGTGTGCATTTCATTCTGAATTTTAAAAGCAGGTTTTAAAGTGGCCAAGATTGGGCACCCCTTGTACTAGCATGTTTACAGTTGGGCTCCTGCGCAAGCCGGAGTGGTTAGGGGAAATGATGGCAGGACTCTCCGTTGCTGGCCTTCCAAGCACCATCTGCCCTGGGAGTAGAAGAAGGGTGTTTACCTTCTCACCAATCCAGTCTTTGCTTTGCTTTGAGCTTCCAAGAGCAGCATCACAACTCGGCCGTTTTCCAGCCAACCTGCTCTCCTCCCACTTGCCAGCCTTCTGCTAAATATAGCTCTTCGCTGTCATTAGAGCCCAGGGTCTCTTTACCTTTCCAAGCGCTGCAGGCCACTTCCTTTGCTGCCTCTTGCTAAGAGACATCGCCAGCTGTGGCTCTTTCAGCGATGAGTCTTGCTTGGGCTCAGTCCAGCAGCAGAAGGCAAAGGCAGGCCATGGGCCTCTAAAAGGACAGACGGGTTAGGTTTGTGAAAGCCTGAAAACATGGCTGGTGGCCCTGAGTTTGCTCGAGTGGCTCTCTCTCTCGCCCCCTCAAGGACATACCTCCTTGGAGAACAAAAGCCATGAAATGGGGGGTAGGGGTGTCATTCCCAGGACCCTTCGCTGGGATGATCAAAATAAAATTTTATCCCCTCTGCTTCCCCCAGCAACTTTGAAAGCATCTGCTACTGCCTCCCTTTGCTGCAAGAGCAGCAGAGCTCCCGCCCAAACCAGAGCCTGGGTGGGGACCCCTTCCTTCACCACCCAAACCTTTCCATTAAGGTGAGCAATGCCTGGGCTTTGAAATCTCCCACTTTGTCTTGGCTGGTCCTGGAAACTGAGCCACCAGGAGACGTGATTCCAAATCCTTGAGTTCTTCTGTCCTTGCTCTCTGTGGATCTCCTCTCTGGGATCTGGGATGAACAACTGAAAGGGAGTTGGCTGGACAGCTCTGGGCAAATGTCTGCAGTTACACAAGGGACTCAAGGCAGCTCTTGTTAAGAGAGTCACATTGTACATGATCTTGAGAAGCCCAAGACTGGTGCTCCCTTCGGGCTGAGTGAGGCCCTCCTCTCCCAAGTGTCAAATGGGAGGGTCTCCTTGAAAGCTAAAAGGCTTTTCTTCACACCAGGCTCCAGTTATTTTATGGTGATGTCATCGTGCAAATCGGGGACCAGATTCAATGTATTTATGAACTATGCTAATATCAGTATAATCACAGTACAAATGTAATAGCAATAGCACTTATATACCGCTTCACAGTGCTTCACAGCCCTCTCTAAGCGGTTTACAGAGTCAGCCTATTGGCCCCAACAATCTGAGTCCTCATTTTACCCACCTTGGAAGCAGTGGTGGGACTCAAATTTTTTTACTACTGGTTCTGTGTGGATGGCATGGCATGGCTTGGTGAGCGTGGCAGGGGAAGGATACTGTAAAATCTCCATTCCCACCCCACTCCAGGGGAAGGTTACTGCAAAATCCCCATTTCTTCCCGATCAGCTGGGACTTGGGAGGCAGAGAATAGATGGGGACGGGGCCAGTCAGAGTTGGTATTTACCGGTTCTCCGAACTACTCAAAATTTCCGCTACCGGTTCTCCAGAACTGGTCAGAACCTGCTGAAACCCACCTCTGCTCGGAAGGATGGAAGGCTGAGTCAACATTGAGCTGGCAGTACTGCATTCTAACCACTGCACCACCACGCTAATACAGGTGGTCCTTGACTTATGACCACAATTGAGCCCAGAATTAATGTAAGTTGTGCCATGTGATCATGACTGAATTTACAACTGTTATTGTGGCAGTTGTTAAGCGAATCCCTTGCCTGCAATGAGTGGGGGTTTTGCCAGAAACCAGAAGAAAATGCTGATTTCTGGGGGGAGAAACATTGTAAATCACAATCCCAAATGCAAACATGTGGCTACAGGATGGGAGTGGCTGGCCATCATAACTTCAAATCCTGCTAATAAGTAATCCTGGGGAGAAGTGTCGTAACTTCAAAATGATCGCTAAGCAACTATCGTAAGTTGAGGAGTACCTGTTTAATATCATACTTTACGCCCAGTATGTGGAGACCCGAGTTAGTCTTTGCTAGCCAAAAATCAGAACCCCCATTTTTATTAATAAGCATAAGCTTTGATGAAAAGGTGCTAGCACACACCAGTGGTCAGGGCTTTACAGCTGCTCTGTCACGTGCATTTTACACCTTTGTTAAAGAAGGTATTGATCTGCAGGTTCCTTCAGTGATGAGCCTGGCTTACACTCAACACCCTGCCAACATCCCACCCCCTATCGCCCCCACCCCTCTGGCTTCTCTTGCTGCTGTGCAGCTCCTGGGCCATTTTTGAGCTCCACCCTTTCTAACATCAAGGACGGTTTGGCCTCCTGCAACTTTCTTTTTTTAAAAAAATATTTTTATTGTAATTTTATTTTTCAAAATTCCAATACATAATCGAACAGTGTCATTTTTTTTCTCAAAAAAAAGAGAGAAAGGTTGGATCAATTGTTCATATAAACTTTACATTATATATCTATATATATATACATCTTTAGCTTTCTTATAAACATTACCTATTTTTATTTCTTTTGTCAAGCCACCTATATCATTTATGGCTTCCTGCAACTTTCAATCCCAGCCAAAAACCTTAAAAGCAATGATGGGTTGTTGGGTGCCTCCTAATTAAACAAGAACATCTGCAGTAATCTGTCCTGTTAAGATGGCCCTTGCAAAGCGGTACTGGGGATGAAATTAACTGCAATATATATATATATATTCTTTCCCTCCTCTTTGCTGCTGTTTGTCTCCACGCTGACCCAGGCCATGATCCGGCCTCAAACTTGCCAGCCACCTACACACACACACACACACACACACACAGAGAGAGAGAGAGAGAGAGAGAGATCTTCCAGCTCTCAAGCATGGCCAACCCTTTCTGCATCACTTTTGATGCCCTCTTTGATAGCAGGGTGGGGAGGGGGATGGAGACCAGCAAGGGGGGACAAGGCAGCTTTCTAAGCCCCTGAATGGTTGCCATGGAAACCAGAGGAAAGGGTTCCCATGGGAACCGCTGTCGTCAAGACCCCCTACTATGGCGGCCACATCCTACCCCTCTTCCTGCAGCTGGGAAAGAGGGAGCTGATTGCAGAAGAGAGACAGGTCTAGAGGGGTACAAATTCCAGGAAGGCAGAGAAAGGAAGCGGAAGGAAAGGAAGGCGATCTTTGGAAGTCCTGGCTCAAGGCTCAAGGAGGAAGGCAGCGGGTCCACCAGCCTCCTTCCTGAAGAGCAGTTCCTGCAGTGGAATCCCCCGCACACAGTGCCTCTGAGTCTGTGCAAAGTATCCTGTCCTCATGGGGTTGAAGAAGCAAAACCCTGCCCCACATCGCAATGGAAAGGGACACACAATAAAAAGACAAGAGTGTGCTCTTTGTTAATGCTGAGGCGAAGGAGGGGATTTGGGCAAATGTGACTTGTCATGTGGCGAGCGGGAGGAAAGTGGACCACCAGTGCAAATTGAACACATTAAAAACGGGGGGAGCTGGGATTGCATTGACCTGGTTGCAATCTTGCCTTTTATGATCATACCCTGCAGTTTGCAAACCTAGGAAGAAATTTATCCCCTACCCAAAAATGTCCATGGAGATTCTCAATCTTTCAGGTCATGGCTGTCCCAAAGGTGCTTTTTCAAAAGATAACTAAGATTCTGGGTTTTTTTCCCCTTGAAAACATTTCACTTCTCATCCAAGAAGCTTCTTCAGTTCAGTTCAGTTCAGCAGAACTCAAGAAGCTTCTTGGATGAGAAGTGAAACGTTTTCAGGAGAAAAAAAACCCAAGAAAGTCCAGTTGCCTTTTGAAAAAAGCATCTTTGGGACATCCTGCACAAAGGTGCAGCTTGCAGGGCCATTTCCTCCCAATCCTGCCACACCTGCAAGGCCTGGCGGCTTCAGATTCTCCACCCATTGCAATCGAGGTGACTCAAAGGTGCTCAGCAGGAACCCAGGACAAGCAGACTGACTCATTCCCCACCTCTCTTAGATTGCTAGCAATGTTTGTCTGTGGCAGGATTGATTTTTTTTTTTCCCCTTGGGAGTTTAGGAAGAAAGCAAGCTTTTTGGGTGGGGGAGAATAGCTGCCAGCCCTACAAGGTAGACCTGTCAGGAAACCGATTCTGCAGGAAAGCTAAACAAACCCTTATGGTGAAAGGCTCCCATAACAAGATCTTGCAAGTCTGCTTGTGTATTTCCCCCCCCCTTTCTTATACTTTGGTGAGTCAGGGAGAAACCAGACTGAGCCTCTTCCTAACACCTTTTCCTGGGCACTTTTGCTCTTCTGAATATTTTCCCCAAGGTCATTCATCTCCATTGCCCTCTAGAATAGCTGCTTCTTTCGAAATCTGGGATCCTGGCACCCAGAAAACTGTAAACCACATATTAAAGTTCGTAAGGACCCTCTGCTGAACTATTGCTACCGAACTAGCATAACACCCATATGCCCCAGCCAGCAAGGCCCATAGGCCCCAGCCAGCAAGAGCCCTCTCTGCAGACACTCAGGGGCACAAATTTTGGAGACCCTTTATAAACTGCCTGGGGTGCTGCTGTTTCTGAGCAACCTTCATTTGGAGACTTTTGAGACCCTCCCCTTAAATCTGGGCAGGAAAATCATGCCAAGAAAAAGGCCCGTCTCATCCATGGCTTCCCCACCTCCCATTTTGGACAAGCAGGGGTCTCTTTTTCCTTTGTAACCGATTTTAAACATGATGTTGCTGGCCTCCCAAATATACTTGCAACTGCAGCCTGCACGATCCCAGCCACTACCTTACATGGCATGTCTAGATTTCTACAACATCTTTAGTTTTCCACCATGGCGCTGTCCAAATGCATCTCTTTCAAGGAGGAAGATGGCCCTGAGGAACCGAACAAGACCTGCAGTTCCTGCTTTAGTGCTGTTTCTGGAAACCCTCCAAATGTTTCTGTTGAATGGAAATGTCTGGATTAACAGACCATTGTTTCTCAACCTTAGCTATTTTAAGATATGTGGACTTCAACTCTCAGAATTTCCCAGCCAGATGTAACTATCAGCTGTAAGCCTGCCTTAGGCATGAAAGCTGGCTGTGTGACTTTGGGCCAATCACCAGGAGACAATGAGTTCTAGTCCCACCTTAAGCATGAAAGCTGACTGGGTGACTTTGAGCCAATCACCAGGAGATGGTGAGTTCTAGTTTCAGTTTAGGCATAAAAGCCAGCTGGGTGACTTTGAGCCAGTTTCTCTGTCTCTCTCTCTCTCTCTCTCTCTCTCAGCCCAACCCACCTCACAGGACTGTTGTGAGGAAAATAGGAGGAGGAAGGAGGATTAGGCATGTTCACTGCCGTTAGTTATTTATAAAGTAATAAAGATGAGATTTAAAAAGTCTAATAAATAATTTCAGACTTCAATAATTTCATCTTACCTTTCAGTCACTCATGAACTTGTCTCCTCTCCCTGGTAAATGAAGGTGGAAGGGGATAGTGAGGGAGCTTTCAGAAATCTCATTATGCAATGAAAGGGAGGGGTCACACAGGACATTCCCCTCCTCAGCCACTTCAGGGTCTTTAAGGTCCCCTCTGCAAAGAAGCTCAGCTGTTGATTTCATTGTCTTTAGATGGTGAGGCAGAGCTTAATTCAAACTCTGCAGCTGTTGCCCTCTTCACCTGTTCAGTGGTTACAGACACAACTATTGGCCTGTTCAGATGGCTTAATACCAGGATGGGGTGCTACCAGGGCTATAGGTTAGCCTGGGAATTTTTTAAAAAATAGAATAGAATAAAATTCTTTACTGGTCAAATGTGATTGGACACAAGGAATTCATCTCCGGTGCATAAGCTCTCAATATAGCTACAACAAGAAAGTGATAGGTCATAGATCACAGTTACAATCATTAATCGTAAGATACAACAAAAAGCGATAAATTATAGATACCAGTGCTCCCAAAGTCAACAAATCTGTCAATAAAATGACAGGTGATCATGAAGTCACTGAAACCCAGCTCCATTCAAAGGAAACTTTATGAGACATTTGCAAAGATATCTGCATGCATGAGCGGATGAAGCTATCAGTAGCCAAACTGAACTTGAGAGGTCCTTGATATCAAATTAAGGCATTCTGAGCCAAGGACGGGGGCTCACCTTTGGTTTTGCAGTATTCTCATGACACATAAAATCATGCATGTGGTTGATTCCTGCTCAGGAACAGGAGAGGGGGAAGCAGAAGTGCCAAATGAGGAGGGTATCCTACCAGTGGTGAAATGTAAAATTTGTTACTACTGGTTCTGTTGGCGTGGCTTGGGGGGGTAATATGACTGAGTGGGTGTGGCCAACTTTTTTTTTTTTCCTTGTAAAACCATTTTTTCTACAACCTCTTCGGTTGAAGAGACACTTTAAAAGTATCGGCTTTTAAAATCTTTGATGATCCCAGCTGAGTTGCCTGATCGGCAGAGGCTTTTTTTCCTTTTAAAAACATTTTTTGTAGAAAAAATGCTTTTAAAAGCCGCTGGTGATCCCAGCTGAGCCGCGCAATCATCAGAGGCTTTTTTTTTTTTACTTTTAAAAGCATTTTTTCGGCCAAAGAGGTTGTAGAAAAAATGCTTTTAAAAATTAAAAAAAAAACCTCTGATGATTCTGCTGCTCAGCTGGGCAATGGGGGGAGGGGGAGGCAGGGATTTTTGTTACCGGTTCTCCGAACCACCCACCTCCATCGCTACCGAACTGGGAACATTTCACCCCTGTATCCTACCCCAGAGATCTTGCTACCTCTGTGTCTCAACAGTGTGAATAAAGCACATAAAAAGGGGGGGGGGGGATAGGGCTTTGTTTACATAGTTGTAGTCACCATCTTGACTTTCTTGACCTCCCTTGCAGAGGTCCCTGCTAAGAGATTGTTAACAGGTCTGATAACAACCAGCTACATAGTATCTTCAAAATAAATATATTTATTGCAGCCTCTCTTCCCATCCTATACACCAGTGTTTCTCAACCTTGGCATGTTTAAAATGGGTGGATTTCAACTCCCAGAATTCCCCTGCTAGCCATCTATCCATCTTAAACATGGCTGACCAGGGAATACTGGGAGTTGAAGGGCACCCATCTTAAACAAAGCCTGGAATCAGAGGCAAATGTAACCAAGGAATTGACTCGGTCCAGAAATACTTCTTGGCCATCAGCAATCATGGCCATTTGGCATTCACAGCCCTCTGGGAAACTGACCACTCTCTCCCCACCTGAGCTCTTAGAAGATGCCCACAACACACATGGAGCACACTTTCTCCAGCACGGAGATGAAGTACAGTCCCCAACTCTTCCCGAGCTCCCTGTCCTGTCACTGGGTTAGCCTGTGTCTCTGACCCCTTGCCTACACTGAAAATCTCATCTCACGCAAGGTCCCCCGGTTCCTCTCCCTTCCTCAGCCCCATTTCTTCCCCAGCTGGGAAAGTCTCTTTTTTCACTCCTGTTCCTTGAGAGCTGGCCAGGAGCAGCTCTTCCCCACCCCTTGGTCTTAGCCTGGGCCACAGCCATGTTGTGGCTCTTCAGCCAGCCTTGCAAAGTAGTCATGGCCACTGGCAGCACTCCTGGTCTAAGAGGAGAGGGGCCTCTCTTTGCATGCTTTAGGACTAGAGGCAGAGGGGCTGGCCAGGGAGCTGGAAAGCAAATCAAGGGGAGGGGGTCCTGAACAATGGAATTTGCTCTGCAAGGCAGGCTGTGATGAGGCCATGGCCCAGGCTGAGACAATGGGCTGAGGAAATGATTCTGCCTGAGAAGAAGCTGTAAAAATGTATTTACTTTCACAGTTATTGCCATCTTCCTACAGTCAGGTCCAGAAATATTGGGACATCGACACAATTCTAACATCTTTGGCTCTATACACCACCACAAGGGAGTTGGAATGAAACAAACACAATGTGCGTTAACTGCAGACTGTCAGCTTTAATTTGAGGGTATGTACATCCAACTCAGGTGAACGGTGTAGGACTTACAGCAGTTTGTATATGTGCCTCCCACTTGTTAAGGGACCAAAAGTAATGGGACAATTGGCTTCTCAGCTGTTCCATGGCCAGGTGTGTGATATTCCCTCATTACCCCAATTACAATGTGCAGATAAAAGGCCCAGAGTTCATTTCAAGTGTGCTATTTGCATTTGGAATCTGTTGCTGTCAACTCTCAAGATGAGATCCAAAGAGCTGTCACTATCAATGAAGCAAGCCATCATTAGGCTGAAGAAACAAAACAAATCCATCAGAGAGATAGCAAGAACATTAGGCGTGGCCAAAACAACTATTTGAAACATTCTCAAAAAGAAGGAATGCACTAGTGAACTCAGCAACACCAAAAGACCTGGGAGACCACGGAAAACAAGTGTGGTGGATGACCGAAGAATTCTTTCCCTGGTGAAGAAAACACCCTTCACAACAGTTGGCCAGATCAAGAACACTCTCCAGGAGGTAGGTGTATGTGTGTCGAAGTCAACAATCAAGAGAAGACTTCACCAGAGTGAATACAGAGGGTTCATCACAAGATGTAAACCATTGGTGAGCCTCAAAAACAGGAAGGCCAGATTAGAGTTTGCCAAACAACATCTAACAAAGCCTTCACAGTTCTGGAACAAGATCCTATGGACAGATGAGACCAAGATCAACTTGTACCAGAGTGATGGGAAGAGAAGAGTATGGAGAAGGAAAGGAATTGCTCATGATCCTAAGCATACCACCTCATCAGTGAAGCATGGTGGTGGTAGTGTCATGGCGTGGGCATGTACGGCTGCCAATGGAACTGGTTCTCTTGTATTTATTGATGATGTGACTGCTTACAAAAGCAGCAGGATGAATTCTGAAGTGTTTTGGGCAATATTATCTGCTCACATTCAGCCAAATGCTGCAGAACTCATTGGACGGCACTTCACAGTGCAGATGGACAATGACCCAAAGCATACTGCAAAAGCAACCAAAGAGTTTTTGAAGGGACAGAAGTGGAATGTTATGCAATGGCCAAGTCAATCACCTGACCTGAATCCCATTGAGCATGCATTTCACTTGCTGAAGACAAAACTGAAGGGAAAATGCCCCAAGAACAAGCAGGAACTGAAGACAGTTGCAGTAGAGGCCTGGCAGAGCATCACCAGGGATGAAACCCAGCGTCTGGTGATGTCTATGCATTCCAGACTTCAGGCTGTGATTGACTGCAAAGGATTTGCAACCAAGTATTAAGAAGGGAAAGTTTGATTTATGATTATTATTCTGTCCCATTACTTTTGGTCCCTTAACAAGTGGGAGGCACATATACAAACTGCTGTAAGTCCTACACCGTTCACCTGAGTTGGATGTACATACCCTCAAATTAAAGCTGACAGTCTGCAGTTAACACACATTGTGTTTGTTTCATTCCAACTCCCTTGTGGTGGTGTATAGAGCCAAAGATGTTAGAATTGTGTCGATGTCCCAATATTTCTGGACCTGACTGTAAATGCTGAAACTTAAAATGTTTTCCTTTCCTCCTCCACCTCCTCCTCCCCCTCCTCCTCCTCCTCCTCCTCCTCCTCCTCCTCCTCCTCCTCCTCCTCCTTCTTTCTGTTCTTCTTTTCCTTCCTTCTTTCCTCCCTCACCCTTTTCTTTTTTTACCAAGTGCCTCTGGGTGGGATCCAGACTGGGTTCATATGCCATCCACAGCCCCCCCTCAAATCTCAGTGCAATGGATGGTGCTTGTGCCAGGTCTTGATTACACATTGTTCCCTTTTCTGAAGCAGAACATTTCTAGACGGCATAATTACTGTTGTGCATCAGATGCACAATTGGCTTAATTGTGCCTAATTAGGCCAACCGTTTTTTAAAATACCCAACCAGGATAGCCAGACATGACCCAGCTGCCTGTTCGGGGCAGAAATCTATAATTCTGCTTCTGTCTTTCTGACTGAAAGGGTGGTAAACCATGGATTATCTATGGCATCTTTGCATGCAGATTTTTATAGTAAGCTTAATGACTCATTCCTGGGAGGAATCCAGGTTTCAGTTGCATTTTCTTCAATATCTTTTGGGACGTCAACTCAAGTCACCTGTTCCTCCAATGCTTTCCAAATGGTTTTGCAAGCAATGTTGAAGATTGTTCCGGGTTTTCACCAAACCAAGATGGTGCACATTCCAAGAGGAAGGAACAGGCCTCTGCCGCATTGCCCATGCTCCTGCTTCCCACCTGGGATGAAAGGGAGGCCTGCTTGTTGTCTTGAGACAGGCAATATTTGAAAGGAAAGGGAAAGGGTAGCCCCTCACAAAACCCATGCCCTCCTCAGGGGTCTTGAGGAAACAGTGCCAGATGGGAATGGTCCTCCACCTCCAGAGGGGTTGAGGTTCTCCTCAGCTTCAGTCTTGCTGGAAGCCATCTGATAAAATTGTTCCTGGTTTTGGGGCTTAGAACTTAGAACGTAGAATCATTCTAAGAGACCTTAGAAATCTTCTAGTCCAATCTCTGCTCAAGGCAGGAGACTATACCATCCCAGTCACATGGTAATCCAATCTGTTTTTAGAAAACCTCCAGTGACAGCACCCATAAGTTCCAGAGACAAGTCATTCCACTGATTAACTGTTTTCACTGTCAGGAAATTTCTTCTGAGTTCTAGATTGGATTTCTCTTTGTTAATCTTCCATCTACTTCATGTCCTGCTCTCTGGTGCTTTGGAGAATCAGTCAACCCCCTCTTCTTTGTGATAGCCCCTCAAGTGCTGGAAGACAGTTATCCTATCCCCCCCAATTCTTCTCTTTGACAGGTTACACATACCTAGTTCCTTCAATCGCTCATCATATGATTTAGCTTCCAGACCCCTTAGCATTTTTGTTGTTCTACTCCGAACACTTGCACGGGAAGTCTTAAAATACAATTCACACCATAGTGCTAATTGCCAAAGTACATGGAAGAAGTAGGTTCTGGGCATTACTCTGTGTGTTAGCACACAAAGGCAGACACTTAATGAACACGAGTTCTCCTGCTGTTCACCCATTAGCAACGAGGGTCTGAAACAGGGCCTATGACAACATATAGTCTGGGTTTTAAGCCCTTCTGCACCGCACTGCTCTGTACTTCTCTTCTGACCCAGCTGGGAGGATGTTGCTTGCAACCACAATGACTTCTGAAGGTAGTCCTTGCCTTACAACCGTTCATTTAGTGATGGTTTGAAGTTACAACAGCACTGTGAAAAAATGACTGATGATCAATCCTCATGCTTAACAATCATGGTAGCATCCACTTAGAGGAGGAAACAAACCAATCCCATCTCTATTAAAAGGGGTGGTTGCTGCAAAGATGCAATGGCCAGTTCACCTTCACCTGAGACTAATTATTGTACAGGTAAGTCCTTGACTTACTATCATTTGTTTAGCAACCATTCCAAGTTACACAAGCACTGAAAAAACTGGGTTACAACTGGTCCTTGCACTTACTACCACTGCAGAATCCCCACAGTCGTGATCAACATTTAGGCACTTGACAACTGGCACATATTTACAGTGGATGTAGCGTCTAAGTCATGAGGCTGCCCTTTGCAAGCTTCCCAGATGGCTTATGGCAGACAAAGTCAAGAGGGGGGGAGCTGAATTCTCTTAACAACTATGTGATTCACTTGGCAAATGCAGTGATTCATTCAACAACCATGGTTTTAAAAAAAAGGCCACGAAATCAAGCACAACTTACTTAGCAGCCATCTTGCTTGACGATGTAAATTCTGGCCCCAATTGTGATCGTAAGTCAAGGACTACTTCTGGGTTCAACCTTGGGTGATCCTGACCAGACAGTAGAATAGAAACTAAGTTTGGAGTGAAGCTGGTAGGCATTTCTCTGGTTTCTTGCATGACAGAATGGAGCACACGGCACATAGCGTGCATACATAGCACATAGAGATAACCCGCATTTTACACCCCTTTCAAAAGAGAGAAAGAAAAACCTAAAAAGAGAACAACAAGATCAGAATCTTCCTTGCTAGCAATCAACACCTAGATAAGCAAGAATTAATGCTAGGATCAAGGAACTACCCAGAAGAAAACAACACTCCCACCAACATTGACAGGGTAAGCCACGGTGTATAAACAGAGAGCAAACCCCACTCCCTTCTAGTACTGATGATGTTAGCCTAGTTGGGTAATGAAACATCTGCACAAAAACAACCAAGCCCAGATGTCTCAAAAGTGCTCCCCCGCCCCCAAGGTAACAGGACTTACTTGTTTTTCTTTGAAGACATCTCGCTTCTCATTCAAGAAGCTTCTTCAGCTTTGACTGGATGGTGGGGAATGGAAGGATTTATAATCCTTGCAGACAGCTGGTCCTTTGCATCCTTTTTAGAGAGTCGTTGAGGCCACTTGGAGGTTTATCTGTGTTCTCGGGGTCACCTGAGTAGTGCAAATGGGTGTGGAGCCTACTTGGAACTGCTGAAAGGACTGTGGCTGTGGACTGGAGATAGATGATATCATATCCTCCCCTCCCCCTCTGTTGAGAGAGGGCTGCTCACTGTTGACACAGTGATCCCTCTTTCAAACCAGTGGTCCTCTCTGTCTAAAAGGTGGACTTTGCTGTCTTCAAAAGAGTGGCAGATACAAATATGACATCATCTATCTCCAGTCTACAACACAGTCCTTTCAGATCTCCAAGAAGGCTCCACGCCCATTTGCACGACTCAGGTGACACAGATAAACCTCCAAGTGGCCTCACCAACTCGGTAAAAGAATGCAAATAAATCCTTGTATTCCCCACCATCAAGTCAGAGCTGAAGAAGCTTCTTGGATGAGAAGTGAAACATCTTCAAAGAAAATCAAGGAAGTCCAGGTGCCTCTTGAAAAAAAAAATTACCTTTGGGACAACCATGAGCTGGATGGCTGAGTTGACAACCGAGTACCAAGGACTCTACAGAATCATCAACTAGTCTGATAACAATTTATTTTACAATTACACATTATCAAATAGAATTGAAGCCTGAACTGCTTCTTCTGGGGATCATTAAGGGAAAATATCCTAAAAAGATTAAATATTTGACCATTCATGTTATGATCTGGATCCGTTCCAGTCGGGCTTCAGGCCCGGGTACAGCACGGAAACGGCATTGGTCGCGTTGGTTGATGATCTCTGGAGGGCTCGGGACAGGGGGTGCTCCTCTGTCCTGGTCCTGTTAGATCTCTCAGCGGCTTTTGATACCATCGACCATGGTATCATGCTGCACCGGTTGGAAGAGTTGGGGGTGGGAGGCACTGTGTTGCGGTGGTTATCCTCCTTTCTCTCTGACCGGTCGCAGTCTGTGTTGACAAGGGGACAGAGGTCGACCCCAAGGCCCCTCATATGTGGGGTGCCGCAAGGGTCGGTCCTCTCGCCTCTCCTGTTCAACATTTATGTGAAGCCGCTGGGCGAGATCATCCGTGGTTTCGGGGTGGAGTACCATCAGTACGCTGACGACACCCAGCTGTACATCTCCACCTCGGATCACCCCAACGATGCCCTTGAAGTGATGTCCCGGTGCCTGGAGGCCGTACGGATCTGGATGGGGAGGAACAGGCTCAGGCTCAACCCATCCAAGACTGAGTGGCTGTGGTTTCCGACGTCCCGATATAGTCAGTTGACGCCATCACTGACTATTGGGGGCGAATCATTGGCCCCCACGGAGAGGGCTCGCAACTTGGGCGTCCTCCTGGATTCACGGCTGTCTTTAGAAGAGCACTTGACGGCCGTGACCGGGAGGATTTTTCATCAGGTTCGCCTGATTCGCCAGTTGCGTCCCTTTCTGGATTGGGACTTGTTACGCACGGTCACTCATGCCCTTGTCACCTCCCGCCTGGACTATTGCAACGCTCTCTACATGGGGCTCCCCTTGAGGAGCACCCGGAGGCTCCAACTGGCGCAGAGTGCGGCCGCGCGGGTGGTTATGGGAGCAACATGGCGTTCCCATGTAACACCTCTCCTGCGCGAGCTGCACTGGCTCCCGGTGGTCTTCTGGGTGCGCTTCAAGGTTTTGGTTACCACCTTTAAAGCGCTCCATGGCTTAGGACCCGGGTACTTGCGGGACCGCCTACTACCACCAATAGCCTCCCACCGGCCGGTACGCTCCCATAGAGAGGGGCTCCTCCGGGTGCCGTCAGCCAAACAATGCCGACTGGTGGCCCCCAGGGGGAGAGCCTTCTCTGTGGGGGCACCTACTATCTGGAACGAGCTCCCCCCAGAGATACGGAGGATCCCAGATCTGCGCACCTTCCGCCGCACCTTAAAGACCTTACTATTTCACCAGGCCAGCCTGGCCTAAATTTCCCCCTCTTTTATAAAAGATTTTTAAAATTTTAAATATCTTTTAGTATTTATATATTCAATTTTAAATTGGTTTTAAAAGTTTGGGGTTTTAAATTTGTCGGGGCCAAAATTATTTAATTTGATTTTATTCTATTTTTAAATTTTGTATTGTATGTGTTTTTATTGTTTGGCTGTGCACCACCCTGAGTCCTTCGGGAGTAGGGCGGTATAGAAATCTAATAAAATGAAAATGAAATGAATGATTGCACTCGCACAAGCCTGGAAAATGTCCACTACACCGACAGATTGTGTAATAATCTGGAAAATTTTTGAATGTGCAGAAATGGGCAAACTTACCATAGAATTAAATAACAAGGAAGATTCGGAATATTACTCAACCTGGGAAAACTGGTATCAATGGATAGAAAATAAAAATAAGAAATATATAGATCAAAATAAGGCATAAATTGTGTTTACATATTTTTGATCAAGAAGAAATATCTGAGAATAGAGTTTAGATTTGTGTACTTTTGGAACGATGTTGAATTGTTCAACTATCATGGATGTATTTTTGTTACAGATATATTTGTATTAGTATTTTAATATTTTAATCTTTAATAAAGGTTTTTTGAAAATTAAAAAAAAATATTTTACAGTCTGGTATCATATAATCCAAGATTTACCTCTTGATACTCTCCCTGTCAAAACCCTGATTTTATTATTTTAATTTGGAATGGAATTAGATCCAGATAGTCTTCATTTAGTGACCACCATTGGGACCATCAACTTGGTCATTAAGCAAAGTCATCATTAAGTAAAACACAATTTTACAATCCAATTCTAGATTTTCTTGGCTGGTCAGACCTACGAAGGTTGTAAATGCAAAGATCGGTCACAAAGTTATTGTTTCATCACCATTATAGGTATGAACAGTTGCTAAATGATGTAGTTGCTAAACGAGAACTATCTGTAGATAGAACACAACCCCTTTGCACAGTGGTGGGTTTCAAATTTTTTACTTCCGGTTCTGTGGGCGTGGCTTGGTGGGCATGGCAGGGGAAGGATACTGTAAAATCTCCATTCCCTCCCCAATCCAGGGAAAGGATACTGCAAAAACCCCATTTCCTCCCGATCAGCTGGGACTTGGAAGACAGAGAATAGATGGGGGAGGTGCCAGTCAGAATTTTTACTACCGGTTCTCCAGAACTGGTCAGAACCTGCTGAAACCCACCTCTGCCTTTGCAGGAACTCTAATCCTTGCCCCAAGATGACAACAATTTCCACCACTTTCAGTTAGCGAAGGTTCAGTCAGTCTCCTTTTGATCTCATTTCAGAAATGAAAAGAGAGATACGTCGCCTCTTCTCTTGGGGCCCATGGCTGGGGTGGGGGAGAGGCAGGGAAAGCCACCCAGTTTTCCTAAGTAGCCAGTAATGACAATTGGCACTTACATCCTCTTTGTACTGATGATTGGCGGTCACAACCTGGAGGGGTGTGATACCATCCGGAGCCTTGGGAGGTCCCGAGTGACCACCAAACAGAGGCCTCTCTCAGCGTCTTTTCTGGGGAGGCTGTATCTGATTGATAACGCTGGGCACATCCTCTAGTGCAGCCAGGCAGAAAGAGGAATGCCAGAAGGCAGGGAGCCATTGGTCCAGGCAACTTTGCTAACAAGCTGCTGGAGGAGGCCCCCTACCCCCCACACTAGTTGATATTCTGGTCAGGGATTCATCAAGTGACTGAGCTACGGAGGTGCGTAGCTCTCAACAAACCACAGCGCCCAAGGGGGTACACCGGCCGATAGCCCCATTTGCAGCTCCCCTCCCTTCCTCCCTCCCTCCTTCCTGCTTGCACCAATGCACATTTCATGGCATGGGTGGCCTGGAGAAAGGTTGGATCTTCTGTGATGTCCCAGTACTGCACGCCTGCTTGCTGGTCCTTTATTGAAGATCTTATTTCATTCCTTTCTCATCTGCCTTTCATGAATGCAGAGCTGCCCAGGGTGCTTAGAGTGCACAGCCCAAAAAATCCCAACTCTGTTTTAAATGGTGGATCAGAAGACTCTCATTCAAGTCAAGCCAGATTCAAAACATAAAGACTCAAAAGTATGAGACTTACATCTAAAAACACAACCTTTTTGAAAGCCAAAATAAAAACACTTTAGAACTTTCTAATATGCTGGCTAGGGGAATTCTGGGAGCTGAAGTTCACACATCATAAAATTATCAAGGTTAAGAAATACTGCTTTAAAACAACGCAACAGAGATTATAATGCCAAGAGCAGGGGTGAAATGCTCCTGGTTTGAACCAGATCGCCTGATCTGGTAGCAAGGGCGGCAGATGGTTCAGAGAACTGGTAGCAAAAATCCCTGCCCCCCCCCATGCCCAGCTGAGCCGCGCGATCATCAGAGGCTTTTTTTTTAATTTTTAAAAGCATTTTTTCTACAACCTTTTCGGCCAAAAAAATGCTTTTAAAAGTAAAAAAAAAGCCTCTGATGATCGTGTGGCTCATCTGGGATCATCAGTGGCTTTTAAAAGCATTTTTTCTACAAAAAATGTTTTTAAAAGGAAAAAAAGCCTCTGACGATCAGGCAACTCAGCTGGGATTGTCAGAGGCTTTTAAAAGCATTTTTTACAACCTCTTCGGCCGAATAGGTTGTAGAAAAAATGCTTTTAAAAATTAAAAAGAAAAAGTTGGCCACACCCACTCAGTCACATTACCCACCCAAGCCACGCCCACAGAACCGGTAGTAACAAATTTTACATTTCACCAGTGGCCAAGAGCCACCAGCCCTATGATTCTATTTGACCCAAGGTAACACAGGTGGGTATATATATTAAGGGCCTTGACAAAGAGCCAAAATATCACACACCCATCTGCACACGCCCAAGATAAGGCATTCTCTAGGTTAACCCTTGCGGGGCAAGGGAACTGACCAAGGAACATCACATCTGAGCATAAAACCCCTCGCCAAAGAGCAGGGGGAAACTGCGACATGGTTCCTCCATTGTGCTCTGGCTTAAGAGAAGGAACATGTCTGCCATAGGAAGCCACCAAGTCCCAGAACAAGGCTGAGAGGGTGATGGACTCGGGGTCATGTGAAAAAGGGCTAAAATTGGGATTGCCAAGGATTTCCGCTGATGCTGTCTATTGCTAGTGCGGTAAGCCTTCAAGGAGGCAGAGGCAGGCACAATTATTCTGGAAGGCATGGTAGTTTGATCTTGTTAATGTCCTCAGGTGCTTTCTCTAAAGCCCAAGTCATCACGATTACCTCTTCAAGCCTAGGATGCAATGATCTGAAATCTAAACAGAATTGCTGCCACAGGTAATCCACAATTTATGACCACACTTCGGACAGAAAAGTTGTCATTAAGCAGTTAGGTCACTAAGCGAGACATCACTTAGTGACCTTCCCTGCTGCTTCCCCATTGATTTTGCTTGTCAGAAGCCAGCTGGGTAGGTGTTCTGCCCCAGCTATGGACCCTAAAGAACACAGCACACACAAAGTCTGTACAAACCTTAGTTTACTAAGTTAAATCAGACTTTTTCAAACAAAGGCTGTTAATTAACTTTCTTAACAGCCTACAAGAATCCAAAGAATAAATAATTGTAATCTTACTATGGTTGGCAGAAAGCCCAGAAGCAATTTGCAGAGAACTAAGATCAAGATGTGAAGGAGAGTGAACGAAGTTGTTCCCTGCAAATTGCCTCAGTAGTCGTCCTTCCTTAAATAGGCTAAGGGAGTGGCCAATTAGCCCCAAGCCTTACTCTCGAGGAGACCTCCTCCTGAGGAGCCACTCCTGCCTTTTGGCAGCTCTGCGCACCCGTGCATCAAGAAGAGGCTCCTCCTCTAATGGTTGGTTAAGCAATTTAGTTTATTGTTAAAAGTTAATAGAAATACCTTGTGTTCTGCTCTGGGAAGTCGGGGAGGGGGAGGGGGGGTTGGGTGGGAGGGTTGTGGGGAAACTGTGTTTGTTTCACCAATAAACTTTTTCAATAAAAAAAAAAAAAGAAGAAGAAGAGGCTCCTCCTCTTCTTCCTCTTCACTTATGGGAGCTTCTGAATCCTGGCTGAATCCTTGCCTCTGGCACTACATCTTCTCCAGCCTCCTCATTGTCCGACTCAAGGGCCAGCTACACAGGCTACTGGCGCAGCACCACACCAGCCTCCTCGCTGTCAGAATCAGCTACTAGCTGCACAGGCCGCTGACAGGCCACAACAGTAGGTCGCAAGTGATAATTGTGTGACCCCAGGACACTGCAACCAGTGTAAACGCAACCTGGTTGCCAAGCATTCTAATTTTGTTCCCATAACCCAGGGGCACTGCAATGGCCGTAACTTCAGGGACAAGTCTTGTCCTTTCATTCACCACCATCATAATTTCAAATGCTCATTAAAGGAAATGTAACTCGAGGACTCCCTATAGTAAGAATCATAGAATTGAAAGGGATCTTGGAGATCTCTAATGGAATTTCTGCTCAGGACACGAATTCTTAGATCAGAGGTCTTCAAACTTGGCAGCTTTAAGACTTGTGGACTTCAACTCAGAGAATTCTGGGAGTTGAAGTCCACAAGTCTTAAAACTGCCAAGTTTGGGGACCCCTGCCTTAGACCATCAGACAACGGTTGTCCCAATCTTTGCTTGAAAGCTTCCAGTGACCGACCTTCCATGACTCCAGGAAGCAGGCTGTTGAGTGGTTTCACAACATTCATGTTCAAGAAATTCCTCCTTATCTTGAAATCGGATCTATTTGTGTAAAGATTCCACCCACTGATTCTCGTTCTACCCTTGGATATTTTGAGAGAATACCTAAATCTTCACCCTTGGGACATTCCTTCACATGTTGGAAGATGAACATTGTGTCTCCCCACCATCTTCTCTCCACTCCAAACATACTCAATTCCTTCCAGTCGTTCTGCAGAATTCAGTTCCAAGTCCCTTACTGTCTCTGTGGCTTTTCTCTTCCCAATACCTCACCATCCTATAGAGTAAGGCTTTGGCATCTATGAGGAATGGTCACAGAAGGAAAAGTATTACAACAACTATTTTAAAGATGCATTTTTTTCATGACCAACGTATCCGCTGCAAGTGTTACTACTACCCGTTGCTCTGGTGTTCGGTCGCACTGAAGACAGAAAATAATGGAAGACGCAACAGCTCTTGAAAAATCAGAGACCTTTTTGGAGCTGGTGGATTCAGAAAAGGAAAAGAAAGGCTCCTGTCATGTGAGGTTAAATGAGGCTGATTTATATTTAGCTTTACATCTGTTGTGGCAATACTCTTGTTTTGCATGTTGTAGTTCTTCTAGATTAGCATTTCTCAAACTTGGCAACTTTAAAATGGGTGGACTTCAATTCCCAGAATTTCCCAGCCAACTGGCTGGGAAATTCTGGGAGTTGAAGTCCACCTATCTTGGAGAATATTTTTGGACAGGGGGTCAAAAAAGTCAAGATGGTAGCTGCAGCTGTGCTGTTGAAGCTCCGCCCCTTTTTAAGTGCTTCACAACCTGTAAGAAATGGTTTGGTCTTTGATTGGAGGGTTGCAGATACCATCTTGATATATTTTTTCGTCCCTGTGAACCTCCCACACAATTCATAGGTCCCCCCAAAATGGCCAAAGAAAAGGATAATTATATATGCACCTATTGTCCACTTAAATTCCAAAAGTCAATTAAAGACACAGTGACAATTACCTGGTGAATCTCAAAATTTAAATTGTTGATATCTTCACAAATTGGTGGAGGAAAAAAAGTGATCTTAAGAAAGAAAGAGTTTTAAGGGAAATTCAAAAAGGAAGCATACAGAATCTGAACCATCTACTAGGATATATATATATAAGTTGCTGTTAAAACTTGACAAAGATAGAAAGTATAAAATGGATGCAAAATCTAAAAGAAATAATTGAAATACAACAATGGGAAGAATTATGGAGGGAAAAAAATCAATAAAATTTACCCCAAACTACATTTTAAGACAAAGTTGGTATGAAATGTTTACAGATGGTACATAACTCTCTCAGTAATAACAAAAAATAAATAAATCATATAATAAAATATGTTATAAATGTTGTGATATAAAAAGAACATTCCATTATATGTGGTCATGTAAAAAGAAAACTCAAAACTACTGGAAAGTAATACACATTTAAAAATCTCTTAAGTCTTAAAAATAAAGTTTGAATTGCATCTTCCATTTTTTATATATAATTAGGATTTCTTCCAAAACACCTAAATAAAAAAAATATCACGATATATTGAGATATAAACTGATGGCCACAAAGACAAACATTAAAAGAACATTTTGTCAAAGATACCAGAGTAGGAAGACCAGTTGGGAATACGCAGCAAAGGCAAAATTAAAAATCCACACTCAGAATATATTGACCAAATTTAAGCTGGAAAAGCTGCCTGTGTATTACACATTTTAGGATGAGATAAACCTAGAGAGCGTGGTTTTTAAGGGGGAAACAATTAACACAAGGACTGTAATCAGAAATAATTTTGAATGTTTATAAACATGTTGATTAATAATTCTCATTTGCGGTTTAAGGAAGGGAGGAAATTTGAAATCAAGTAGTATTTATTTATGTATTTATCATTTTTAAAAGAAAAGCAAATGACCAAACAAACAAAAAAGATAGCTACAGAAATATATCATCAGTAAGCGGACAAAGGAATTACCAAGATTGTATATTAAGGGCTCAGTTTATCACTGATGATAATTTAACCACAACTAAAAACAAAAACAAAATACAGTTTGTATAGACATTTGATAGTTTGTTGTGTTTCTGATATCAATTCTTTACATTAATCAGTTCTTGGTACCCATTTATACTTTAAATATTTACATTTGCCTTGTGTAATATTTTGACTAGCAAGAGAATCTTCTCTGCCACTGCCCCCGCATTATGGAACATCTCAGAGGTGAGGTGGACTCCCACTCTCCTGGCCTTCTGTAAAGGGGTCACAACCTCACTCTGTGGCCTTGCTTAGTGGACACAAAGATCCATGCAACCGTGGGGCTGGCTAGCGCCATGAGAGCCTTCCCTTTGCCCTGAGGTTAAATGACCACCTTGCATTGCATTGTTTTTAATTCTTTGAAATTTTTCAGTGCTATAATCTTACAATTTTAACAACAACAACAACAATAATAATAATAATGTAGCAAAGAACTGGTGGGATCATAAGCCTGAAAACGTGGTCGAAAATGAGCATGCAAAACTACAGTGGGACTTCCGAATACAGACTGACAAAGTTTTGAACACAATACCCCGGATATCACGATTGTGGAGAAGAAAAAAGTGTGGATCGTCGACATTGCCATACCTGGTGACAGCAGAATCGACGAGAAACAACTTGAAAAGGTCACCAGATATCAGGACTTGAGAATCGAACTGCAGAGACTCTGGCATAAACCAGTGCAGGTAGTTCCAGTGGTACTCGGCACACTGGATGCTGTGCCTAAAGACCTAGGCAAGCACATAAACACAATTGGCACTGACAAGATCACCATTGGTCAGCTGCAGAAGGCCACCTTACTGGGATCTGCTGGCATAATCTGCCGATACATCATGCAGTCCTAAAAGCTTGGGAAGTGTTCGACTAGTGACTTGGGATACGAAATCCAGCATGGTCATCTCGTTTACTGTGTATACGGTCATAATAACTTTATTGTCATTGTACACAGTATACCCATACAATGAAGCTCACTTAACACCCAAAGACCAGGTCCAACACACATAACAATCCCCCCCACCCCCCCACCACAATTCCCCACTCCTAAACCACCCAAACATGCACACAACAGACCACGTAATGCTGTCCAACAGCTCACTGATGGTGGCCCTTTAGTTCATGGTTGAGTGCAATTATAGCTTTGGGATAAAAACGATTCAGAAAATGTGTGGTCCGAGTTTTATTTGTTCTATATCTTCTGCCAGAAGGCAACAGTCCAAAAGGATGGGAAGAGGCTCTGAGAATGTTGTGCAACTTCCTCAAACAGCGAGATTCGAAGATGTCGTCCAGGGCTGGTAGCTGGAGCCCAATGATATTCTGGGCAATTTTAATGATTCTCTGTAGAGCTTTTTTGTCTGCTACAGAGCTGCTCTCATACCATGCAAGAACGCCATATGTCAAGACACTCTCAATGGTGCTGCGATACTGTTTTATATTGATTAGATTGTACACTGCCCAGAACTTCTCCTTGAGGGAAATGGATGGTCTAGACCAGAGGTGTCAAACTCAGATCTGGCCCACAGGACCACCCTGGAAACGGCAAAGGACTGGCCCGCGGTGCCTTTGCCAGTGAAAGTACAGCTCCATTTTCGCTGGCAGAGGGTTGCAGGAGGCGATCTCAGCCGAAAATGGAACTCGGGAACCTGTTTTCACTGGCAGAATGCTCGAGCTGCCACAGGTGCCCCCGATATGAGTGAGGTTGAGCTGGCCATGCCCACCCTGGTTCGACCCCTCCCCCTCCAAGGTACAACCCTGATGCAGCTCCTCAATGAAATCGAGTTTGACACCCTTGGTCTAGACATATGCAATATGAATGAATGAATGAATGAATAAAGGTGGTATATCTAAAAGCCAATCTTGCTTAAATTTGGATCGAATAGTTTATAAACAACATTTTACAGATAGTCCTTAACATACAGCCATTCATTTAGTGACTCTTCAAAATTAACAACGCCACTGAAAAAGTCTTTGCATTTAAGACCGTCGCGGTGTCCTTGCAGTCACATGATTGTGATCTTGGGAGCTTGGCAATGGGCTCACATTTACAAGAGTTGCAGCATCCTAGGGTCATGTGACTGCCATTTGCACTCTTTCCAGGGGGCTTCCAACAAGCAGAGTTAATGGGGGAAGCCAGATTTGCTTAATGAGCACATGATTCATTTAACAACTTGTGACAAAAAAGCTTGTAAATTGGATGCTATCGCATAATGACTCACTTTATGAACACATTGGTTAACCCAGAGGTCTTCAAACTTGGCAGCTTTAAGACTTGTGGACTTCAACTCCCAGAATTCTCCAGCCAGCAACATAGCATAGCTATGTTGAAGTCCACAAGTCTTAAAGCTGCCAAGTTTAAAGACCTCTGGGTTAAGCTATGGAAGTTCCTGTCCCTCCTAACTGTCTTTTTCTCATATTTCTCTTATATGATTACATACATTTATCCTTAAATAAAGATAGTGGTGATATTCAGATTCAGTGTTTTATAGCAAAAGGAAGAAATTGCTGAAGTGTCTCACCAACTCACACTCCCCCACAAATACGTTTACCCTCCCTCCTGAACATTTCGCAATCTAGAAATCCCTCCGTCTTACTTCTAAATGCTAGCGCATATCTCGAATATCATAGAAAACGTCTGTGGCAGACTGGAATGGGGTCGGAAACACTATTGTTGCATCTGAAATGTTGCGCTGCAAGACACCTCTAGTTGATAAAGATGACAATTTTTATTTGTCATAGTTACCGTCACAATCTAATAAAAGTATTTTTAAATGGCTTCTCATCGCAAAAAAAAAAAAAACTCCACCCCTAAAATGATTTAAAATGTAAAGATGCATCTGTCTAAAATTGTTGGCTCCATGCAGCTGATATGACAGTAACAGAGTTGGAAGGGATCTTGGAGGCCATCTAGTCCAACCCCCTGCTCACGCAGGAGGCCTATACTAGGGATTCGAACTGCCAAACTGCCGACCTTTCTGATCGACAAGCTCAGTATCTTAGCCACTGAGCCACCTAGCCAGGGACAACAATTATCCAAAATTGCAAGTTGTATTGCTTTGTGCAGCAATGCATGGATCTAAGGATAAAGGTTCAATTGCACCATTGTAGCTGCCACCTTGATTTTCTCACACACACACACACACACACACACACACGGATGAAATGCTCCCGGTTCGGACCGGATCACCCGATCCGGTAGTGATGGAGGCGGGTGGTTCAGAGAACTGGTAGCAAAAATCCCTGCCCCCCCTCCCCATACCCACTGAGCCACACAATCATCAGAGGCTTTTTTTTTTTACTTTTAAAAGCATTTTTTCTACAACCTCTTTGGCCAGAAAAATGCTTTTGAAAGTAAAAAAAAAAAAAGCCTCTGATGATCACGTGGCTCAGCTGGGATCCTCAAAGGCTTTTAAAAGCATTTTTTCTACAACCACTTCAGAGGTTGTAAAAAAAATGCTTTTAAAAGCCTCTGATGATCCCAGCTGAGTTGCCTGATCGTCAGAGGCATTTAAAAGAAAAAAAGCCTCTGCCGATCAGGCAACTCAGCTGGGATCGTCAGAGACTTTTGAAAGCATTTTTTTCACAACCTCTTCGCCGAAGAGGTTGTAGAAAAAATGGTTTTAAAAGTAAAAAAAAAAAAAAAAAAAGGCCATGCCCACCCAGTCACATTACCCCCACCACCACCAAGCCACACCCACAGAACCGGTAGTAACAAATTTTAAATTTCACCACTGCACACACACACACTATCCACAGATAACACAAGGCATTTCCATTCTTTCTCGGCTCAGCTCAGTTGCGATCGCTGTAGAAAAGCCAATTAGATTTATAGCAGTCTATGATGCATTTTATTCCTACACACACACAAATACACAACCAACACCAAGTTTTCATCCCACTGATTGATTGTACCCGCAGGACCCTTGTTTCCTCTGTAAGGAAGTGGGATTGAGGGGAATGGTAGTTTTAGATACCCTCAGGTATCTACCCTCAGACCTGGAGAAAGCTGTTGCAACTGATCAATCTTGATTAAGATCAGCCATGCTTCCAGGCCAGGACTCTCTCTCTTGATAGCCATAGCAATAGCACTTAGACTTATATACCACTTCACAGTGCTTTACAGCCTTCTCTAAGTGGTTTACATAATCAGTTTATATCCCTCAACAATCTGGGTCTTCATTTTACCGACCTCGGAAGGATGGAAGGCTGAGTCAACCTTGAGCTGGTGAGACCCGAACTGCCAAACTGCAGGCAGCCGGCAGTCAGCTGGAGTACTCTGCAGTACTGCGTTCTAACGACTGCACAACCATGGCAGATCAACTTCTGATTCAACCTTCAGATGAAAACGAGATTCACCACACCAAAACTGCTTTCTTATTCAGAGCCTTGGACCTCCTGTTCTCCCAGGAGATGCAAGAAGAGACTCCGGGCAGCTGTTCTTCAGAATCAAAAGCTGCACATTAGCAGGGCGCATTCTCCTTGCCTGATGCGCCAGGCTCTTTCTGGGCTCAGGAACGCAAGTCTTCTGCCCCCAGGGGGCTCAGCTCCAAGGCACATCCCCTATACAGCCAGCTCAAGTCAAGAAAAGCAGCAGCACACTTCCAGCACAGGCACACAGCCAGCAACATTAAAAGATGGAAATGGATATTTGGGGAGGGGGGCGTAAAATCAAACAAACCAAGCAGCTGAGTCAATGCAAAATAGAGTCCTAGTATTTCATATTCTCTCACGGGGTTCAACTCGTCTTTCTGTATCTGGTCTGCTGATCACCTATCTGTGCCCATTGCTCTCCTAAACAGTGCAGGAAACCATATTCAAGGTTGTATTGCTGTTGCAACAGGGGTAGGTTCCACTTACCTTTACTACTGGTTTGCAAAGGGAGTGCGCTCACGCGCTTGATTTGCTCATGCATGTGTGCTTCTGCACATGCGCAGATCGCCCATTATGATGTCCAGGCAGGTGGGTGGAGCCTCCTGCCGCTTTTACTACTGGTTCGCAAGAACTGGACTGAACCGGGAGCAACCCACCACTGTGGGTGCTAGAAATGTTGTTTGGGGACTTGAGCATGAACTGAATTTTTCTGAATCTTGCTGCATTTTTGTTTGAAATGAATTGTCCATATGACCTCAAAAGAGATCCTGAGGTGGGAGATACTTCCAATGTAACCTACCGGATCCCCTGCATGGATTGCCCTTGTGATTATGTAGGACAGATGGGGAGAAAGCTAACCACCAGATTACAAAAACACAAGTGAGAGGTCAAACAAGAAGACCCGAACTTATTTGTAACCTCACATTGCAATAAACAAGGACATACATTCAATTTTGCTGCTACTAAGATTGTTGTACTAGCAGGCACAAAAACAGCCAGTGAAGTGATTGAAGCCTGTTGAAATGGGCTTCTTGTCAGCCAAAGGAATGCTTATTTACCACCAGTTTATCAAGTACTTAAGAGGTGAGAGTTTAGCAGCACAAGGAAACAACAGCCAATGACTAAATAGCCAGTCATCAACACCCAATCAACATCTAAAAAGCCGCACACAACAGGCGCCATATAAATACCACACACAGAATAGCCCAAAGCATACACTCTGGTAGAGAGAGATTCCCTGAGGTTGGGCTCCAGCATGAGTCCAAAAGCTCAGAAGATTAAACCTCTGGTTATGGTGGATGACCCAGATTGGATCCTGCAACATTATCCTGGGACATGTCTTCATGGTATCTTACTGCACCGGCTGGAGGGGTTAGGAATAGGGGGCACTGTGCTTTCATGGTTCTCCTCCTTCCTCTCTGACCGTTTGCAGTTTGTGTTGGCAGGGGGGCAGAGGTCGACCTCGAGCACCTTATTTGTGGGGTGCCGCAAGGGTCAGTCCTCTCACCCCTTCTGTTCAACATTTATGTAAAACCGCTAGGCGAGATCATCCATGGTTTCAGGGTGAGTGTTCATCAGTATGCTGATGACACACAGCTATACATCTCCACCCCAGACCACCCCAATGATGCCCTTGCTGTGATGTCCCGTTGCCTGGAGGCCATGCGGATCTGGATGGGGAGAAACAAGCTCAGACTCAACCTCTCCAAGACTGAGTGGCTGTGGCTTCTGGCGTCCCGGTATAGTCAGCTGTTACCATCACTGACAATAGGGGATGAGATCTTGCTCCCCACAGAGAGGGCCTGCAACTTGGGTGTCCTCCTGGATTCACGGCTATCTTTAGAAGATCATTTGACGGCCGTGGCCAGGGGTGCCTTTTATCAGGTTCGCCTGATCCGCCAGTTGCGTCCCTTTCTGGATCGGGATGCCTTGCGCATGGTCACTCATGCCCTAGTTACCTCCCGTATGGACTACTGTAATGCTCTCTACATGGGGCTCCCCTTGAAAAGCACCCGGAGGCTCCAACTGGTCCAGAATGTAGCTGCGCGGGTGATTATGGGTGCAGCTCGTTACGCCCATGTAACATCTCTCCTACGCGAGCTGCACTGGCTCCCGGTGGTCTTCCGGGTGCGATTCAAGGTGTTAGTTATCACCTTTAAAGCGCTCCATGGCTTAGGACCTGGGTACCTACGAGACCGTCTTTTGCCACCAATAGCCTCCCACCGACCAGTTCGTTCTCACAGGGAGGGACTACTCAGGGTACCGTCAGTCAAATTATGCCGACTGGCGACTCCCAGGGGGAGGGCCTTCTCTGTGAGGGCTCCAACCCTTTGGAATGAACTGCCCCCTGAGATACAAAATATCCCTGATCTCCGTGCTTTCCGCCGTGCCCTCAAGACCCTGATGTTCCAACAGGCGGGGCTAAACATGAACATGTGAATGTTTTTAAAATGTTATCTAATTCTGGGTTTTATTTAATTGACCAAACTAAGTAATAATTTTAATTAGCAATTTTATGATGTTTGTGTGTCTATATTTTTCTTGACTGTACACCGCCTTGAGTCCTACGGGAGAAAGGCAGTATAGAAATAATAATAATAATAATAATAATAATAATAATAATAATAATAATAATAATAATAATAATTTGTGAATTTCTGCTTGTCAGGGATACATAGGCAGAGGTGGAATTCAGCCGGTTTGGACTGGTTCAGGTGAACCAGTTGTTAAAATTCTGCCCAGTTTGGCAAACTGGCTAATCCAACCACTGGCTGGCCCTGCCCCGGCCTTTTTTGGGGGCATTTTTGGCCTTTTTGCGGGCTGTTTTGGCCATTTTCCAGGCCATTTTCCAGGCTGTTTTCTGCCATTTTTGAGGTGAAAAAGGCCAAAAAATGGGCCAAAAACAGCTGGTTTTGGGGCTGTTTTTCAGCCATTTTCTGGCTGTTTTTGGACTGTTTTTCGGGCAAAAACAACCTGAAAAACAGTCATAAATTGCCTAAAAAAGCCCAGAAAACGGCCCAGAAAATAGCTGGAAGTGGCCCAGAAAATGACCCCAAAAACAGCACAAAAAAAACAGCCTGAAAAATGGCTGAGAAATAAGCTTTTAAAAAGGACCATTTTCAGGCTGTTTTTTGGCCAATTTTTCAGCCATTTTTGGGCCGTTTTTGACCGTTTTCTGGACAAAAAATGTCAACAGCTGTAAATGACCCAAAAAATGCCCCCCAAACACCCCAAAATGCCTAAAAATGGCCTGGAAAACGGCTGTAAACGGCTCAAATATGGCCCAGAAAATAGCCCGAAAATGGCCAAAAAAACAGGCTAAAAAAGGAAGGAAGGAAGGAAGGAAGGAAGGAAGGAAGGAAGGAAGGAAGGAAGGGGTTAATCCAGCTTTAGTTCAGTCTCTTTCAGAATTGCCTGCACAGAAGTATTGTCAATCCTTCTCCTGCTATTTATTTATTATTTTTGGGGTACAAATGGCCTTTAATTGTAAATTGCTTCTGTGGAGTCAATGGAATTTATTGGCTCTGCCACCTCAGGTGTGAAATATTGGCTGTTATGACACAATATATTGCTTTTTAATAAGCTCAGCCTCCAATGTCTTCCTTTCCATGGTGATGGGAGCAGAATGCTTTGCTGGTCTCTCCCCATCCTTTCACGGGGGAGGGGGGCATTTGCACCAGGAAACTGAGGGTTGGTTAACTCTTTCATTTCTGGAGGTGTTGCGTATAGGCCAGGGGTGAAATGTAAAATTTGGTACTACCGTTTCTGTGGGTGTGGTTTGGTGGGGGGGTGTAATGTGACTGGGTGGGTGTGGCCAACTTTAAAAAAAAAAAAACTTTTCAAAGCATTTTTTCTAATGCTTTGAAAAGCCCCTGCCGATCAGGCAACTCAGCTGGGATGGTCAGAGACTTTTCAAAGCATTTTTTTTACCACCTCTTTGGCCAAGTGGTTGCAGAAAAAAATGCTTTGAAAAGCCTCTAACAATCCCAGCTGAGCCACGCGATCATCAGAGGCTTTTTTCTTAACTTTTAAAAGCATTTTTTCGTCGGAAGAGGTTGTAGAAAAAATGCTTTTAAAAGTAAAAAAAAAAGCCTTTGATGATCGCGCAGCTCAGCTGGGCATGGGGGAGGGTTGCAGGGATTTTTGCTACTGGTTGTTAAATTATTTGAATCCCACCACTGTACATAGGGTACAGGAATTTATTAAGGCATCCAGAATTGAAGATTTGTCATGGATATTAATTATGGAATATTGGAAAGGCCAAAACTGGATCTGGTTTGAGCTATGGTTTGCATCAATCTGTTTGGTTTGCTTTTCTGGCAAAGGCAAAGAGGACTTGGGAACAATCTGGTCAAACTTTCCCCAGTCATTTAATTTTGAACACAAATTCCCACACATTCTCTTTCACTTGTTATTCCTGTTGCAAATTTTAATCTTAAAAGACATATGGGCTGTTTGAAAGGCTAACTATTGTTTTAGTGTGCTTTGTCAGTATTGGTATCACTGAAAGCTTAATTACATTTTTATTTGTTATTTGTTTGCACCAATATTATTGCTATGATTATATTGTTGGAGCTTATCATCTAAGAAACTGAAACGAAGCAGGAAAATAATTTATTGGTTTCTGCCAATCCAAGAACTTCTTCATTTCTAATCCAGTCTTTAACAACCAAAACAATACCTACAGTATATACATGGACATCACCAGATGGAGTAAAGGTAGTCCTTGACTTACCAACCTCAACTGAGCCCAACATTTCTGTTGCTAAGTGAAACATTTGTTAATTGAGTGTTGCCCCATTTCACGACTTATCTTTCCACAGTTAATAATCAAATCACTACAATTGTTCAGTTAGTACAGATAGTGATTAACAGAGTTGGAAAGAACCTTGTAGGTCGTCATCTAGTCCAACCCCCTGCCCAAGGAGACCCTACACCAGGGGTGAAATCCAGCAGGTTCTAACAGATTCTGGAGAACCAGTAGTGGAAATTTTGAGTAGTTCGGAGAAGTGGCAAATACCATCTCTGGCTGGCCCCAGGGTGGGGAGGGAATGGGGATTTTGCAGTATCCTTCCCCTGGAGTGGGGTGGGAATGGAGATTTTGCAGTATCCTTCCCCTGCCATGCCCACCAAGCCAGGCCCACAGAACCAGTAGGGAAAAATTTTGGATTTCACCCTTGCCGTACACCATTTTTGACAGATGGCCGTCCAGTCTCTTCTTGAAAGCTTCCAGTGATGAAGCTCTCACAACTTCCGAAGGCAACTTCTGTTCCTTTGATTGATTGTTTTCACTGTCAGAAAGTTCCTCCTCATTTCTAGGTTGAATCTCTCCTTGTTCAGTTTCCATACATATTCCTTATTTGGCCTTCAGGTGCCTTGGAAAATAGCTTGACCCCCTCCTCTCCGTGAAAGCCCCTCAAGTATTGGAAGACTGTATCATGTCTCCCCTGGTCCTTCTCTTCACTAGACCAGCCATGCCCAGTTCCTGCAACAGTTCATCGTATGTCCCCTAATCATCCTGGTTGCTCTAGTAACATGGTTGTTAAGTGTATCTGGTTTCCCCATTGACTTTGTTGTCAGAAGGTTGCAAAAGGTGATCACATGACCCAGGACACTGCAATCGTCAGGTATCAAGTGTCTAAATTTTGATCACATGACCATGAGGAAACCACAACTGTCGTAAGTGTGAAAAATGGTTATAAATTACTTTTATATATATATATATACACACACACACTTTTTTATTTTTCAAAATACAAACATTCCATTTTTCCTTACACAGTGTGTCGTCTGGGTTCAAATATCTCTGGGCGCCAACCTTCAACATTTACAACATTGTTCACTTTAATATAATTCTCTAATCTTAAAATTAGAGTGTGTTCAACAATTAAACATTATAAGCCTATTCGTTTTTCCTTTTAACGTGTCTTCTAGTAAAAATACAATAATAATAGCATTACACATAATTATCCTCCTCATCCTAATACTAACAATTATCATCTTATTTATACCTCTATCTTAACATATTTTCTATTCTTCTTTAATCTTCTTCTTTTATTTCCAATTTCTCTTTTTTATTCTCTAACCATTGATAGAATACTTCCCATATCATATAATATTCAGTTTGTTCTTTCTCCTTAATTGCTAGTGTTAATCTGTTCATTTCTGCACATTCTAATATTTTCCTAATCACTTCCTCCTCAATAGGAATCTCTTTACTTTTCCAATGTTGTGCAAATACAATTCTAGCTGCAGTTAATACATGGATAATTAAATAAGTATTCTCTTTATTATAGCTTTTGGGTAAAATCCCCAGCAAAAATATTTCTGGTTTTAGCTCAATATGTTGTTTTGTCATCTTTTCCAACCATGTCCTTATTTTTGTCCAATATTTTTGTGCTTCTACACATGTCCACCACATACGATAGTAAGATCCAGGTATCTGGTGGCACTTCCAACATTTAACTGACTTATCTTTAAACATCTTTGCCAACCTTATCTAATTCTATCATGTAACCAAAATTTTTCAACCATCCTATCATTGTCTTCTTTACTTGTTCCTCTTACAATTTTATACCTAGTAAGTAGCTATACAATTTCTTTATCAATGTTTCTTCTGTTCCTGTTAATATTTTATTTAATTGTTAGTTCTTTATAAAAACCATGTAATTTAGCATCTTTCTCATATCTAGAATGTATCTGCACTTGTAAATACCATGATATATTTATTGATCCCTTGCTCATTCATTTCTTGTTTAATTTTGAGTTCCCCCTTTTCATTCAAAATATCTTTATACCTAACAATACTTCCCATATTAATAACATTTGGGTGAATCAATGCTTCCATTGTTGAAAGCCAAACTGGTATCCTCAAATAATGTTGTTCTTTAATTTTCTCCCATACTAGTATTAATGCATTCCTTATGTAATGTCTTTGAAAATATCCATGTATCTTATTTTTCCCATACCACAAGAAAGTATGCCAACCCAATTGTAGATCATGCCCTTCCAACGTCAATAGTCTTATATTCCTCAATACAATCCATTCTTTCATCCACATTAATACAGCTGCCTGGTAATATAATTCCCAATTTGGTAACTCAAAACCTCCTCTGCTTCTTACGTCTTGCAACATTTTTAAACTAATTCTTGCTTTTTTCCCTTGCCAAATGTACTTATGTATTATTTTATTAAGTTCCTCAAAGTATTTTTTTCCCAATTTTATCGCAGTTGTTTGAAATAAGTATAGCAATCTTATTTATTATTTATTTATTAGTTTAATTTATATGCCGTCCTTCTCCGGAGACTCAGGGCGGCTTACAATTCTTTAAGCAATAGCCTTCATACTTTTGTATATACCTGCTTAATAGGGCTTTTGCCCCCCCCCCACAAGCGGTGTTCTATTTTATACAAAGTCAGCTTATTGCCCCCATTTTACCTACCTCGGAAGGATGGAAGGCTGAGTCAACCTTGAGCCTGGTGAGAATTGAACTCGCAGTAATTGCAGGCAGCTGGCAGCTAAATACTACTTTAACAGTAGTTTAGTCCACTGCACCACCAGGCTCCTATATCTTAGCAATGTATTCATTTTAATTGTAGCTATTCATTCTACCAACGATAGTTGCAGGTTTTTCCATTTTTCCAGATCCATTTGGATTTGTTTCAGCAGTTTATAGTAGTTATCTTCCTTGATCATTATACATCTTACTGTCAACTGAATCCCTAGATATTTAACTTTCTTTACAATCTGAATATATATTCTCTTCATTAACTCTTTTTTCTGCTTATCTGTTAGATTTTTAACTAGAATCTTCTCCTTATTTATTTTCAAACCTGCCACTTCTCCATATTCTTCTATTTTTTCTATTAATTTAGGGCCTGTTTCTTGTGGGTCTTCCAAAATAAAAACTAAGTCATCTGCAAACGCCTGTAATTTGTACTGTTCCTTTTTAATTTCCATGCCTTTTATCTCTATAACTTGTCTAATGTTTCTATTTAATAGTTGCAACATCAATATAAATAATAGTGGTGACAAGGGACATCCTTGTCTTGCACCTTTCTTAATGCTAACCTTCTCAGTCATGTCTCCATTTACCGTCACTTTTGCAGTTTCTTTGTGATATATCGCCTTAATCATATTAACAAATCTCTCCTCAAAGCCCATCTCTTTTAGCTGTGCTAGCATAAAATGCCAATTCATGTTGTCAAACGCTTTCTGTGCATCAAGGAAAACCAGCGCCATTTGTTTCTCTGGATGTGCTTCATAATATTCCAATGTATTTAGGATTGTTCTCATATTGTCTTTAATTTGTCTCTTGGGTAAAAAACCATTTTGGTCTGAATGTATAAATTGATTTAAAAATCGTTTTAGCCTTTCTGCAATTATTGAAGCAAATATTTTGTAATCCGCATTCAACAAAGATATCAATCTATAGTTTTTTATCTGTTGTAAACCTGCATCTTCTTTCAGTAAGAGGGTAATACAGTATATGCTTCCATCCATAAATTTGGTACCTTTGCCTCTAACAGAAGTTCATTGAATACTTCCAACATTGAAATACTTAAAATATCTTGCAAGTCTTTGTATAGTTCTACTGGTATCTTCCCATTCTTTTGTCTCTTGATTGCTTCTGTTAATTCCATCATTGATATATGTTCGTCTAACATTGCTTTCACTGTTTCGGGTGTTTTAGGTAATTCCGTTTTTTCTAGGTATTGTTTTATTTTTTCTTCTGCAATTAACTCTTGGTCATATAAGTTCTTATAATAATTTTGAATCACTTTCATTTTGACGGTGAATATTTCCTTCATTGTCCACTAGTTTATGTATCAGTTTCTTTTCTTTTTCTTTTTTTCAGTTTATCTGCCAGCCATCTTCCTGGCTTATTTGCATTCTCAAAGAAGTTTTGTTTGACACTTTTAATTTTCCATGCTAGTTCTTCTTTATCTATCGAGTTCAACTTATGCTTCATTAAATCCATTTGGTTCTTTATATTCTTTTTTTTTTTTTTTTGTGGATCTTTTTGTAATTCTATCTCTGGTCTCTTATATTCTTCTTCTAATGTCCTTCGATTTTGTCTCTTGTTTTTGTTCTGTTTTCCTCTATATGTTATAGTTAATCCTCTAATATATGCCTTAGCTGTATCCCATACATTTTGTAGTGAAGTTACGTTTTTTAGTACCATTGTAACTTCAAACGGTCACTAAAAGAATTGTTGTAAGTCAAAGACTATCAGTACACAGAAATCAGATTGATTGTATATTTTGTACAAGCTGGTGGAAGACTCAGTTACAACAATAAAGACAAGGCCAGGGATTGATGTTGAAACAGTTCACAAATTGTTCATTTGTAAGTTCTGTTAAAGGGACGCAGTGGCTCAGGGGCTAAGATGCTGAGCTTGTTGACTGAAAAGTCGGCAGTTCAGTGGTTCAAATCCCTAGTGCGGCATAACAGGATGAGCTCCCATTACTTGTCCCAGCTTCTGCCAACCTAGCAGTTCAAAAACATATAAAAAATGCAAGTAGAAAAATAGGGACCACTTTTGGTGGGAAGGTAACAGCGTTCCATGCGACTTTGGTGTTTAGTCATGCTGGCCACATGACCATATTTAGTCGGGAACAACTAGCATATATGTGCGAGGGGAACCTTTACCTTTACCTTAAATTCTGTTAATCTACAGGTGATCTTTGAATTATGACCATAAACACACCCTACCCAATTTTATGACCTTTACTGAGCCATTCATTAAGTCAACACTGTAGTGATTAAGCAAATCCATGGTTTATCATGGGCAAAGTTTTGCCAAACACCAGAAGTAAATGCTGGTTTTCAACAAAACTAAAAGCAAGGCCACATTTAAGACTGCAAACGGCCTTAAATGTAGCTGTGTTGCCAAAAGTCCCCGAAGTTCGGTCATGTGACTGTGTGTGTGGGGGGGGGGGGCAGGTTGGACTTAAAATCCTATTGTAAAATAGCCCCAAAATGGGTCCATTGTAACTTTGAATGATTGCTAAGTGTTCAGTCATTTGTTGATGACTACCTGTAACATACTGTAGAACAGTGTTTCTCAACCTTGGCCGCTGGATGATGTGTGGATTTAAACTCCCAGAATTCCCCAGCCAGATCTGCTGGCTGGGGAATTCTGGGAGTTGAAGTCCACACATCGTCCAGCGGCCAAGGTTGAGAAACACTGCTGTAGAAGAAAGCTAAGTAGTTTCCAAGATGTGATCTTGAACCCACCAGGAATCTCTTTGAAATTCTGAACCTTGATGATGGGGAACCAGAGCAACTGGGGAAAATTGTTTAGAGAAATAAATTGTCAAATAAGTTGTTCAGGATAAATATCAGATAAATATCTTCTGCTCAAGATCAAGAAACACAAGAAAGCATACTGGGTGTCAGAACAAAACGGGAGAAATTGCAGTGTTGATGCCTACTATGACATCAGTCCCTTTCCTTTCCTTAGTCCTCTTCACATGAGCGCCAAAGCCTTCTCAGGTGGGCAAACCTCCTTCTGGGCTTGGTTTTAATTCTTCCTCACCTTGGAAATTCCAAAGTCTGTTGTTGGGGGTTCCATTTCTACAAAGTAAATTGCCTCTGGAAGTAGATGTCCCCATATCTGGATGGACAGGAATTAACCATTTATTCTGTAAAAGGGGCTTCCTGGACCCACGACACAAGGACACTTTTGCTGAGATATCTTCCACCACAAGGAAGCTTTTGAACTTTGTGCTGCTAGCGTGTGCCTGGAAGCTGTTGTGCAGTGCCAGGGCTTCTCTCTACGTAAATGAGGAACTATTCCTGCTTCTTTAACACATTGCTACATAGAGTTTTCCTTTCTGCTGCTGCTGGGCTAGCCCCATTTCCTGTGGTTGGGCTTTCCCTCCAGCTGTTTTACCGAAAACCACTCCAACTCTAGTTCTTGCAATATTCTGAAGGTTCCTTGGTGGAATTCCCCCATTTCACTTTCTTTTTCACTTCAGGATGTCAGGTCCCCAGAGATCCCCACATTGGGCAAGGCTTGTCAGAAGCTAAGCATGCTGCATCAGCTTTCCAGCAGTGCCTTATTTCCAGAAGATGACTTTTGCTGAAGTGGCAGGAAGAACCGGAAAGTTGCCTCGCTCACTGATAGACATGGGCAGCAGGGAACAAAAAAGTGAAATGATGGAAGCGTAGGGAGTGGAAAGGTGAGCTGAGGATAGGTCAAAAGCCAGGAAGGCTGGAAAGGTCTAGGTCAGTGTTTCTCAATCTTGGGCACTTGAAGATGTGTGGACTTCAACAAATCTCTTACACTACTTTTTCTATTTATTTTTTTTAGAAACTTAGATGACACCTGAGTAAATGAAAAAAGGGGAAGGAGGGGTAAAATGAAAAAAAAAGGTACTATATAAATGTACGTTAAGGATGATATGTGTCTAACCAGCAAAATAGAAAAGAAATTGAAAGGAAAATGTGGGTAAATATAAGATCCGGGTTGCTCGAATACCATCTTGACAAAATATTGAATTGAAAATGGACACAACAATGGAGAGGGAAGAGAGAGAGGAGTAGGAAGAAGAGAGGAGAAGGGAGAGAAAGAGAGAGAGAAAGAGAAGAAAAGGAAAAAGAGAGGAAGAAAGGGAGGGGAAATAAGAGTAGGAGAGGGTTAGAAAGAGAGGAAGAGGGGAGGAGTGGGGGAAAGGAAGGGGAAGGAGAGGAAGGGAGGGGAATAAGAGGAGGAAAGAAGAAAGTTGAAAAGAATAGAAGAAGGTAGGGAAGGATAAGAGGAGAGAAGGAGAGGAATGGTTGTTGTGGAAGAAGGGAGATATGGAATGGTAGAAGAGCAACTCCAAATGTATTTTAACATTTTAGGGTGAAGAATGAATCAATATGGAAACCACAAGATAATATGTGTGGTAAGAATGTCAGGTATAAATGCTCTGCCCGTGCCAGGGATCAGCTATAGTGCAGTAGTGCAGGGGTTAACTCAGACTCCCACCTGGTCAGCTCCTCCCATAGGCCCCTCCTTACCTGAATCCCCGCCCACAGGTATAAAAGGTGGGCACACCTCTCCTCGCCCCAGTTCCTGATGCATTCAAGTGATGATGTGATGAACCTGCAAATAAAAGAGTTATATTTTACCAGATGACTCAAGTCTCTTTATTGGGCCTGATCCACCATTCCTTGTAACAAAATGGTAGCAGAGGATGGTTGGTAAGGCCCAAAGATCCCAAGCCACAAAACAAGGACCCATACCTACCTGCAGAATGGCGACACCTCCGAAGCAACGGGAGAGCAACCCATCGGACTCGCCAGGGAAGGCAGGAACCTCAGCCACCCCCAAAGCCACAGCGACGGAAGAAAGGGGGGAGATCGAAAAAGGAAAAAGGGCCCACCACCACGACCAAGAGGAAGAGAAGCTGCGACTCGACGTCCTGCAGCTGCTGAAAGAGCGAGCCGGTGACAAGAACCTC
Organism: Pituophis catenifer annectens; assembly: GCF_029215685.1. NCBI lineage: Eukaryota > Metazoa > Chordata > Lepidosauria > Squamata > Colubridae > Pituophis > Pituophis catenifer. The sequence goes on from NW_027256889.1 coordinate 26,820,955, forward strand.
CTTGCCGACCTGCGGAGCTTCATAATCGACCGCGAAGTGGCAAGGAGCGAAGAGGGCTCGGAATCTGAACTTGAGGAGCTGGACTCGGTGAGTGGATCGCCCAAAAGGGCACTTCCAACGGCCACCGAGCCCCAAAGCCCCGCTCTAAATTTGAAACGGCGGCCATCTTTGTCCACATGGTCAGACAAGATGGCCGACCCCCAACCAATCAGCGATCAGAATTCAAAATGGCCGGCGCGCGAAAAATGCCGGGCCATAAACAATGATGAAAGTGACCAGGGAGAGGGAACCGAATCTGACTCCGACCCCTGGTACACCCCCAGCGAGCGGCAAGTCGATAGGGCCATGAAGACCCTTGCCGCCGCCTTCGGCCCAGGCCTCAAAATTACCAAAGAGAAGCCGGAGAGGCCGAAGCAGAAGGGAAGACGAGGAGAGGGACAGCGGAGCGCCCACCCAAGAGCCACCGACGCCCGCGACGATTCGCCAGCCCACCTTCGCACCCCAGGGACACCGCGCCCCCGATCGCCCAGGCCGCGCACCCCGGACCGCATGGATTGGGGCAGCTACTTACAGCCATCACCGGAGCCCCAACGCCGCCAGGATCTTCACTCGGGAGAAGCAGCCGCTGGACAATGCCCCCAGGAGCACATCTGGACCCCCAAGTACGAAGCCGAGGCCTACCCGACCGGCAGAGGCCTCCACAGCGGAGCCGCGATAAACAGGTCCTTCCTCGGCGACGGCGGAGCTGAAATGGACTTCGCGCATGCGCTCTTCCGCCTAGAAGAAGAAAAAAGAAAAAAATTACAAAGCGGGACTTTTAAATTACCGGCAAGCGTTCCTATGCCCTATTGCTGCTATAGAGACATAAGGAACCATGGACAGCAGCCAGCAGTAAGTAATTTTACTACTAGTGCTGGGAACTTACCTGTTGACTTTCCCAAGTTGAGGATGGATGGGGGCAATATCCTAGAGTGGTCACAGCAGCTCCAGGTGGTATTTCTGAAAGAAAACATGTCTCATTTTATTAATGACCCCCCTGAGAGACCATGGACTTTAGAGCTAGATTGCATGCACCATAAGGCATTCTACCTTTTAATTGCCAGTATTTCCCCCACCATTTACCACTGTATTGGCCACAACCTCACAGTATCCGAAATCATAGGGAAAATGTTTGGGTTGTTTTATAGTGAGAGTGTGTCCACCACCACACAAATTTCCAAGGAATTCTTTTCCACCAGACTTAAGCCAGGGACACCCATGAGTGAGCACCTAGTGTCCTTAAGCGGTACCAGAGCAGAGCTACATCTTAGGGGAGAAGTTATTTCTGACCAAATCATGAAGAGTGTGATAATCAACTCTTTAGATCACTCATGGAATAGCTTCCTGACACACTTAGACACCGTCAGCCTAGGGATGCTGTCTGTGGAGAGGCTATCCAACAGGCTCATCGCAGAAGATAATCTGAGGAGGGGCCGCCCCGGCCCTCCCAGAGAACACAAGAGTGAGAAGAGAGTAGTCTTCCAAGAGAAACAACACAACACGCCCGAGTGCTACATCTGCGGGTCGAGGGGACACATCAAAAGGGACTGCCCCAAGAACTATAGGGAGAGAGGCAGGCCAGAGCATAGGTACAGACAAACAGAAAGGCACACATCCGAAGATAGGTATAGGCGTAGAGACTCACCCATCCCCAGGGATAGGAAGGGAAACAGGGACAGCTCACGCGACAGCAGGACAGGGTCCCTATATGGGATAGGGGAGCACACACACACCACACACCAAAACAAAGACACCAACTCTTGGCTCCTGGACTCGGGAGCCTCCAACCACACCACATACAATCAGGAACTACTCTCATCATTCAAGAGAGAGGATTTTCCTATCAAAGTTGCAGACCAAAACCAAGTTAGAGTAACAGGCAAAGGGGCAATTACATTACCAGGCGTAGGGAAAATAGAGGGGGTACTACTAGTCCCGGAGATACCCCACAACATCCTGGCTGCAGTAAAACTTAGCAGGGAATCAGGGATTGAGATGATATTCTCAAAAGGCAACGTGAAGGTTAGCAAGGACGGGAAGGATATAGGGAGAGTAACCATTGACCAAGGGTTACCATACATAACTTTCTGTGAGGATTACGCCCACAGCATAAACACCAGCTCAGAGAATGCAGAAGACACTGACCAAGGCAGGGCTGAGGGTGAACAGGTAGACGGGAGGGAGGTAGATAACAATGACAACACGACACCAGAGACACAACACAACAAATACACCCAAAGGAGACCCTCAATAGGCAAACCAATGCACGACAACTGTGCCCACCTGCTGCATCGCAAGCTTGGACACGCCAGTTTTCCTGTGATACAAAAAATGGCCAATTGTACCGAGGGTGCCATAATAAAAAACTGTGAAAACTACCTCGAGTGCTCGGTGTGCAAGTGTTCAAAACTAAAAGTAAAACCCAGACCCAAGAAGTCATTACGCGCCGCCAACCAAATATTCGACCTAGTACACATGGACCTGGTAGGGCCCCTAAGGCCATCCATAACTTATAAAAAAAGGTACTTCCTCACCATAGTGGATGACCATAGTCGATATGGCTTCGTCTACACCTTAAGAAAAAAGGATGAGGCCTTCCAAAAATTCAAAGAATTCTATAAAAGAGTAGAGATCCAAAACAACAAACAGATCAAACAGATCATGACCGACAGAGGGTCTGAGTTTCTATCTAAGGACTTCTCACATTGGCTCAGGTCCAAAGGCGTGATTCACTTTACGTCGTCCCCGTTTTCCGCCTTTCAGAACGGGGTCGCAGAACGACGGAACTCCACGCTGCAAACGATGGTCAGGTGCGCCCTAGAGGACGCGGGAATTGGCCAACACTTCTGGTCTGAAGCCCTGGTCTACTCCAACTATACATTAAATAGAACATGGTCCAGTGTGATAGACAAAACACCCTACGAGGTCATGTATAACAAGAAGCCGCAGATAGCACACCTACATGTGTTCGGTGTAACGGCTGATGTACACATACCCAAGCAGTTGCGCAAGAAAGGGGATAAGGTGTCCAGAAGGCTCAGGTTTATGGGGTACGAGCCAGGAACCAAGGGCTTCAGGTTTGTGGACAATAATAATAGGTTTGTGGTCTCCAGAACAGCGGCATTCCATGAGCAAGCCAACTGGTCCAGGTTACACCTAAATGAGGTACCCACCAAGCAGGAGGATAGCCCAATCGAGCAAACCCAAAACAAAAACAAGACAGTGAGTAAGCAGGAAGGGAGCAGGCCCAAGCCCGACCTCCAAGGCATCAAGGTTGAGGGATGGAAAGAGAATCATCCCAAGATAAGTGTCGAATCACTGACACAAAGAGAAGCCAGATATCTGCATGACACTGAGCAGGCAGCAACCAGGCCGGTCAGATCGACCAGAAACCAGCTGCCAAAAAGGTTAAATGATTACGTGATGCACGTGCATGCAAACCACGTTACGCCAAACTCATACGAAGAGGTGCTAAGACTACCCCAGGGGGAGAGGGCAAAGTGGGAGTTAGCCATGGCCAAGGAACTGGACAGCCTGAGGAAGCTGGAGGTGTACACCCCCACCAAAGTCCCAGAGGGCAAGAACACAATAGGCACCCGATGGATATTCAAAGTCAAGAACTTAGAGGGGGGCCAAAGCCTATACAAGGCAAGATTAGTTGCCCAGGGGTTTGCTCAAAGGTTTCCGGAGGATTACACAGACACCTATTCGCCCACCGTAAGAACAGAGAGCGTCAAGAGCGCCCTGGTCATCGCATCCTTGCTAGGGCTGGAAGTACACCAGTTCGATGTGCAGACCGCTTACCTGCACGCCAACCTAGACAAGGAGATATACATCAGAGCCCCCCACAGCAAAGAAACCAACAGAGGGGACACCTGGTTACTTCATAAGAGCCTGTATGGACTAAAGCAATCAGGCAAACGGTGGTACGAATGCCTGGTAGAGGCCCTGAAGTCTATGGGATTCACGGCGACCATAGCTGACAACTGTTTCTTCACCAGGAAAGAGGGGGACTCACCAGAATACATCCTAGTTTACGTGGATGACATTCTATACATCAGCAAACACGAAGCCAACCGCAACACCTTCGCCAGCAGGCTGAGCGAGCATTTCACCCTAAAGTACCTTGGGAGGATAAACCGATACCTGGGAGTACAAGTCAACCAGACGCCAAAGGGTTTCCAACTGTCGCAGAAAGAGAAGATAGAAGAGTTGCTCCATAAATGCAACATGGCAGACGCCAAGGGATGTGATTCACCCATGCAGGTGGACTTTCTAAAAAACATGCATGATGAATCACCCGAATTTGGAGACAACACGCTGTACAGGTCAATCATAGGCTCCCTCCTGTATATCGCCAACTGGACCAGACCGGACATTGCCCTATCCGTTAATTTACTATCCAGGCACGTGAGCAAACCCACCACATACCACTGGGACGCAGTGAAAAGGGTACTAAGATACCTGAAACAGAGTGTCAATGCATGCTTAACCCTAGAGCCTGAAAAATCCGAAGAACCCATCCTCTCATGCTACGCTGATGCTGACTGGGCCGGAGACGCCAAAGGCCGCAAAAGCACATCTGGGTACATATTCTACTTAAATAACTGCCCAGTGCATTGGTACTCAGGCAAACAAATCCTGGTGGCAACTTCGACTACTGAAGCAGAATACATATGCCTCTCCAAAGCCGCCAACAACCTCATCTGGTTCGACGACCTACTTGCCAGCGTGTGGAGAGAACCAGCTTACCCAATAAATATATATGAAGATAACAAAGCCGCCATAGAGATATCCATGTCCGACGCTGTAGGACAAAGGTCAAGGCACATAGACATAAAATATAAGCACGTTAGACAGCTCTCCAGAATTGGTTTCATAAAAGCCATACACTGCGATACAGAGGAACAGACCGCAGACATACTCACGAAACCCCTACAAGGCAAACAACACTCACACTTAGTTTCCAAGCTCAACATCCACCCCAGGGTACCAACTAGTCAGTCAGGCCTACAGACACGGGTCAGGCATTTAGAGGGGGATTTGTCAGGTATAAATGCTCTGCCCGTGCCAGGGATCAGCTATAGTGCAGTAGTGCAGGGGTTAACTCAGACTCCCACCTGGTCAGCTCCTCCCATAGGCCCCTCCTTACCTGAATCCCCGCCCACAGGTATAAAAGGTGGGCACACCTCTCCTCGCCCCAGTTCCTGATGCATTCAAGTGATGATGTGATGAACCTGCAAATAAAAGAGTTATATTTTACCAGATGACTCAAGTCTCTTTATTGGGCCTGATCCACCATTCCTTGTAACAAAGAATGGTTAAAGAGATTGTACATTTATCTATGTTTTATGAGAAATAAAAATAAAAAACTTTTATTTAAAAAAAAGAACAAATCTCTTATACTACTTTTCGGGATCTCGCGGGTCAGTGCCTCCTGTTGCCAATTAATCCAGGGATGCCACCACAACGAGAGGATGATGTTGATGCCAACCGAACCGAGTACAAGGCCCCTGACCTACTTGGCATCAGGAAGATGGTTATAGAAGCTTCTTCAGCACTTGCAAGTCAACATTGGTCACTAATGCTTGGTGGAAAGATGTAGAAAAGGGCATACAAAAGGCATGGAAACTATGCGGCCTGCAACTGACCCTTTGACTCCTACCAGGGTTGGGGGCAGAGATTCAGGTCAAAGGTTGTGCTTTTTTTTTCCATATGAAGGGATTGAGGACATGCCTTGCCAAGGTTTCCAATACTGATAGTCCTCATTTAGCAACCACATTTGGGACCAGCAACTTAGTAATTAAGCGAAGTGGTTGCTAAGTGAAACCACAACTGTGTTTATGTTTTGACTTCAGCTTTCCTTTGCTTTACAGATCTGCAAAGGTCATAAATGTGAGGATTGGTCCTACAGTTACTTTTTCATCACTGTCAATTATGGCAAAGAGTTGCTAGAGAGTCACTAAACAAGGACTGCCTCTACTCATTTTTTCTTCTAAATGCACCCAATTCCCAATCACAGACCTACTTTGGGACTGGCCCTACTCACTTCTGAAGTCCTTCCTCCAAGCTGGCACCATGTGCAATAGTAGGATGAGGTTGGAGGTCTTGAAATGAAGCTCTCTTCATACAGCCATCTTAGCAGTATTTACAATGGAGATGTTCCAAAGCAGCAATCTTGTGTGTTTTCTTCCTAGCTTTTCCCACCAATTATCCATTATTTTCATTACCACCAAAAATCCATGAAGGAGAGAAAGATGGACTGATATGTGTCGGAGGCAGAAGCCAAAGAAACCAGGAAAAACAGTAAGAAAACATAAGAGGAGGATGAATAGAAGACAAAGATGACTGAGCCCCCAATGAAATTCAACAAATGACCCAGAGGGATTGCACAGGATAAGATAGAACTGAGAAGACCCAATTATTTTGAGTTGATAGTGCTCAGAAGTGCCCATTAGAAAACATCCTGGGGGAACTACAAGCCATCATGTTGAGTTCACGTTTCTCTCTCTCCCTCTCTCCCCCCCCCGACACACACACACACACACACACACACACACACACACACACACACACACACCACACACACACACACACACACACACACACACAGACATTAAATCCCAAGTGTGTCCTTGAAAGAGAATGAGATTGAATCACTTCTAGGCATCTAACATATGGTTGATTAAAATAATTTACCGGTTTAATCAATACTCATTTATTCATTAATTCATTAATTAATACTGGAAATAATAATAATAATAATAATAATAATAATAATAATAATAATAATAATAATAATAATAATAATAATAATAATTTTATTTCTATACCGCCCTTCTCCCGAAGGACTCAGGGCGGTGTACAGCCTATTTAAAAACACAGACAAAACAATGATATAAAATTTAAAATAATTAAATAAGTGGCTCAAATTTAAAACCCCAATAAATTTAAATACCCCAATTTAAAACTATTATGTTGATAGTCCGGCCTGGCGGAACAACAGGGTCTTCAATGCGCAGCGAAACACCCGGAGGTCAGATATCTTACGAATTTCCGGGGGCAGTTCATTCCACAGGGCTGGGGCTCCCACAGAGAAGGCCCTCCCCCTGGGCGTCGCCAGCCGACATAACTTGGCTGATGGCACCCTGAGGAGACCCTCTCTGTGGGAACGAACTGGTCGGTGGGAGGCTATTGGTGGCAGAAGACGGTCTCGGAGGTACCCGGGTCCTATGCCATGGAGCGCTTTAAAGGTGGTAACCAACACCTTGAATCGCACCCGGAAGACCACCGGGAGCCAGTGCAGCTCACGCAGGAGGGGTGTCACATGGGCATAACGGGTTGCGCCCATAACCACCCGCGCGGCCGCATTCTGGACCAGTTGGAGCCTCCGAGTGCTCTTCAAGGGGAGCCCCATGTAGAGAGCATTACAACTGACAGCCCGAGTTTGAGAACTGAGCATCATGCGACAGTTGAGCTCCCATTGCCTAGCTCCTGCCCACCTAGAGTTTGAAAACGGGCAAATGTAAGTAGATAAATAGGTACCACTTCAGTGAGGAAGAAACAGCGCTCTGTGATGTCATGCTGGCCACATGACCACAGAAACATCTTCAGACAGTACTGGCTCAATGGCCCTTGAAACAGAGATGAGCACAGCCCTCATAGTCGGTTAGGACTAGCGGAGTAAAATCTGCAGAAACTTGTTTCCTTTCTTCCCCTTAATACTCATAAAAGGGAGGGCTAATGGAAGTGGCAACATCTAGCCAGTCTTGGCTAATTCCAGAACAGCTAAGGAGAGCTGGCTTTGGTTAGCCTTTGGATGGGAGAGCTGGAGGCTAGAAGAATGCCTGGAAGTCACCCACTTCCATGCTGCTCCTAGGAAAACCACATAGTTTTGTCTGTAAAGTTGCAATGTGCTGAGTCTGAACCAGGGGGGAAATCCAGCAGGTTCTGACAGGTTCTGGAGAACTGGTAGCGGAAATTTTGAGTAGTTCGGAGAACTGGCAAATACCACCTCTGGCTGGCCCCAGAGTGGGAAGGGAATGGAGATTTTGCAGTATCCTTCCCCTGCCACGCCCACCAAGCCACGCCCACCACGCCACACCATGGCCACCATGCCACACCCACAGAACTGGTAGTAAAAAAAATTGGATTTCACCACTGGTCTGAACTCAGAGGAGTTATGGGACCCGGGAGGTGCATCCTAAGGCCTTCTGTTTATTTATTATTTTATTTTATTTTATTTTATTTTATTTTATTTTATTTTATTTTATTTTATTTTATTTTATTTTATTTTTATTTTATTTTTTATTTTATTTTATTTTTCATTTTATTTTATTATTTTATTTTATTTTATTTTATTATTTCATTTATTTTTATTTATTTTATTTGTCAAGCATATATAAGATAACAGATAAAAGTATAAACATGATTATGAATACATGAGATGGATACGAATAAAAGGGAACATTAGGAAAGGGACGCTGATGCTCTTATGCATGCCCCTTAAAGACCTCTTAGGAATGGGGTGAGGTCAACAGTAGACAGTCTAAGGTTAAAGTTTGGGGAGTTTGGAGAAGAAACCACATTCTATCCCACTTCCCAAGATGTTTGGCCACCAGAGTTATTGCCTTAAAAAAATAATGAGACATAATAAACCTATTTTTAGTAACTGTTCCAAGCTGGGAAATCAAGAAGTGTGAAAATGTTGGCTCCATGCCATCCAGTGATGCTACCATGTGTGAGCACCATGCCATCTCAGCCAATTGGAGGTTCAGATTTCTTTTAAAAATGGATGCACTGGTCATTCCAGCAAAAATAGATATTCTCTCCTAGCCTCCTTGACCTGTAGCTAGACAATCATTGAGGTTGAGTCGTGGCGGCTCACAAGCTCTATTTCAGTGTTTCTCAACCTTGGTAGCTTGAAGATGGGTGGACTTCAACTCCCAGCTGCTGGCTGGGGGATTCTGGGAGTTGAAGTCCACCCATCTTCAAGCTGCCAAGGTTGAGAAACATTGCTCTATTTGATGCAGAATTTTTAAAACCTGGACATCCATGGCCTTTGTGAATATTCTGGCTGCACCAACCCAACTGAACATCCTGGATCTTGTTCATGGGCAAATTCTGATCAGCCAGAACCCCAAAAAATCTGCCTCCAACTCCATTTTGCTGAATGATTATGGGTAACAGAACATACCATCTCTAACTGGGAAATGTTCCAGGAAATGTGCACATCCCCGTGATTATTTGGCTGCTAAAACACACACACACACACACACACACACACACACACACACACACACAAAACAGTGAGCAAAAACAATTTAAAGATTTTATCCAAAAAGGTGATGCCTTTTTTGGATCACCAATAATGTTATAGAGCAGGGATGGCTAACCTTTTTACCATTGTGTGCCAAAAATGAGGGGAGTGCCGGGGGGGGTCACACACGTGCGTGCCCTCACCCATAATTCTATGCACCCCGCGCCCCCATGCATGCGCGGGTGACCCCCCTCACTTTTGGCATGCGATGGCATGGTGGGCCTGTTTTTTGCTCTCCCCAAGCTCCAGGGCCTTTCTAGGAGCCTTGGGAGGGTGAAAACGGCCTCCCCCCACCCGGAGGCCTTCCAGAGGCCAGAAAAGGCCTGTTTCCCTACTTCTGGTGGGCCCAGAAGGCCCAAAAATCAGGTGGCGGGAGCTGAGCTCACGTGCCCACCAATAAGGCACTGCGTTCGCCATCACAGTTACAGAGGGAGGTCCCGATTAGTAGGGTTAACAAACCCTATGATAGGATTGCTTTATTTGAAATTGCACTATTGGAAGTGATATTTCTATGGAAAATATGGTAATTGGTTCCAGCTTGATGGAAACAGGCATGAAAATTTCTAAACGTAAATGTTTCTATGTATACTGATGAAATATTACAATAGAGAATAAAAAGAATATAGAGTTATTATTTAGAGTGTCTTTCGAAGTTATGAGCCCCGGACTTCCCCGGGGGTACTTATAGCCCTGCTTCAAACTTCTCGCAGCTGCCCCCCCTCCCCCTCACCCATTAACGTGACTGCATTTTTGACACTTAGAAACTGACCCGCATTTACAGCAGTTTACACAGTGGTGAAATGTAAAATTTGTTACTACCGGTTCTGTGGGCGTGGCTTGGTGTGGGGGGGGGGTAATACGACTGAGTGGGCTTGGCCAACTTTTTTTTTTTTTACTTTTAAAACCATTTTTTCTACAACCTCTTCGGTTGAAGAGGTTGTAAAAAAATGCTTTTAAAGCCTCTGACGATCCCAGCTGAGCTGCGCAATCATCAGAGTCTTTTTTTTTTACTTTTAAAAGCATTTTTTTGGCCGAAGAGGTTGTAGAAAAAATGCTTTTAAAAGTAAAAAAAAAAAAAGCCTCTGATGATTGTGCGGCTCAGCTGGGCATGGGGGGGGGGCAGAGATTTTTGCTACTGGTTCTCTGAACCACCCGCCACCATCACTACCAGATCAGGCGATCCGGTCCGAACCGGGAGCATTTCACCCCTGAGTTTACAGCATTCTTTGATCACTTCACTGTGATTTATGGCATTTTTTCCAGACAGCAGTGTTTACTTCCGGTTTCCGGCAAAAAACCCGCTTTGCGTTCAAAAGATTTATTTAATGACCACAGTATGATCTTAACGACCATGGTGATTCACTTAATGACTGACAGACAAAAGTTCGCAAGTCGAGAACTATCTGTACTTACAATTTACATTTATGGTTAACAAAGACACAGAGTAATGAGAGAAAGCAAAATAAATACAAAACAAAAAATCTACTGCAGATTTAGGCTTCCCAACATCATCTCCTATTTTAGAGTTGCTATGACCACGCTCATCATTCAATTGCATCAAATATTTGCTCTAATGTAATAATGAGCCTTTCTTTTTTAAAAAAACAAAACAAAAACAACTTCCTTTTGTCCATGTTGCATGCCCAAAGATCAGCAGTGTCTAAAACCAAAACTGTAATTGTGCACATGCTAGTGTTGCATTAACTGATTTTTGGGCAGTATTAAAGGCAACCTGATATCAATTTACAATTTGTACTACATCAAATACTGCATTATCCAAACATGCACTAATCATGACTTACTTATATGTCATGATATAGGTTTATTTGAAAACTCTACATGATTTTGTCTTGAAGAAGGTTCAAAACACCTTTAATTAGAGCCTTATTATGTTCATTAATGGCTGAATGAGCGCTGCCTGTGTGAAGCTGGACTTGCTATTTTTAACCATCCAAATAATATTGACACTCTCATTTTCTCTGCTTTTACATTTCTAATTGCAGAACAAACCTCACATCTTTCCTTCCTTCTCTCCCACTAACAAAAATGAAATAAAATTTTGAGCTTTGTTGATTTAAACTTTGTGTTTTATAGCAGTTCTTGATATTTTACTATTTTATACAGTTTGCCATATGTTACTTTAAGACCCCTAATGATGAAAAGCGATGTCTAAATTCCTCAATTAACTAGAAACAACATTGTACCAAGGAATTTGAGTGTTTTATATGTAAAAGTTGCCAGTGGGATTGTCTCTCCTTTATACCCTTGCCAGGTGTCCACTATTTGAGCGGACAGTCCACTTTTTTCACATTATGTTCACTATTTTTTTTCACAAAATAGTGGACATTTTTTTAATTCAAAAGCTTTATGATGAAATGATACGTAATCTAAAGCTGTACAGTCTAAGAGAATAAGGATAGGAGAATCGCGTTTTGTCTTTTTTTTTCATAAGTTAGAATGAAACAAAGATCGAATATCCATTGAACTCAATTCTCTGAAATAATTAATGATGAGATTAAAATAAAAATATATTATAAAATTATGTACAGTTCACATTTTTAAAATGTATTGTAGCTTGTGTTGACTGACCTAAAATGGCATCGAGTAATGAGAGTGACAGCAGCGAGATTTCGAATTCTTTAAAACAAAAGAGAGGAGTGTGCAAATACACCAAAGACTGGGAAGCTACTTTTGCATGGATTACCAACAACGAAACCGACAGAACAAATACGACGGCCTACTGTAAATTGTGTCAGAAATCGTTCACAATTGAATATAATGGTATAAAAGCTGACACAGTGAGAAAGTGACTGTAGCTGAAATGGCTGAAACTTACCATGGAATCAAACACCATATTTCTTTCCCAGCTCAAGATTGCGGTATTAAGTTAATGAAGCAAATTTTTGATGATTCAGAAATTGTAAAAAAGATGTCTTGTGGAAGAACCAAATCATCAGCTATTGTCAATGAGGTTTTGTACCCTTTTTCTATTGAGTTGGTTCTCAATGATCTTAAAACTGGAATTCCATTTTCTCTCTCCACTGATGCATCAAACAAGGGAAATCGCAAAATGGATCCTGTTGTTGCACAATATTTTACTTGGGAAGAAGGATTGTGTGTGAAAATTTTAGACTTTTATGAGGATTCTTTCAAAGATTCTACATCAATAAAAAATCAGCTGTGTCGAGTTCTTAGTGATAACGAATTGGAAATAAATAATGTTTCAGCTTACTCAGCAGATAATGCATCGGTCAATTATAGAGTGAACAAATCTGTTTACCAAAAATTATTGCTGGAAAATGACAATATTGTAGCTGCTCATTGCAATAATCACATTTTACACAACAGCGCAAAAAATGCATTAAAGCAGTTATCTTTTGATATCAAAAATTTAGTGCTGAAGGTTTTTGCCAAATTTTCAAATTCTGCGAAGAAACAAGAAGAGTTGAAATCATTTTTTGAGTTTTGCGAGTCAGAATTCCATGAAGTTTTGCGCCATGTTCCAACACGTTGGTTAAGTTTGTTTAAAGCGGTCGAAAGACTTCTTTTAAACTGGATACCTCTAAAATCGTATTTTATTTCTCTTGGATCTGATGAGTGCCATAAGGTTATCTGGAACCTTATTTCGGATCAGGAAAATGAACTCGCAAAGGACGATGAACCAACAATTTCAGAATTGTATTTATATTTCACGCACTTCTTCATGTCAATAATGCAAGACACCCTACTGAAGCTGGAAAGCAAGAAAATTCTTGCATGTGATCTTCACATTATCATGTGTAAGCTGCGTGATTCTTTGCAAAAAAAATACGATGAGCAGTTTTTTGGAATGAAAGTTTTATTTGCCTTACGTAAAAAACATTTGCCTGAGAATGCCATGCAAAAGTTCAAGAAAGAAGCCATCAACGTGTATCAAAGAGCCATTGCGTACCTAGAAAAGTGGTATAATTTCACTGATTCAGTATATGAGACGCTAAGTTGTTTCAATCTAATTGATCACAATAATCCTCCAACTTTGGAAGAAATGACGAACATCTGGTTATTATCACCATGGCGAGAAGAACTTCCACCCAACACTCTCTTTGATGAAAATTTTGCCTTAGAAGAAGTTTATGTTCATCTGCAGGGCGATTCATCCCTTGATAAGTGGACGTACTTTTTCAAGAAAGAGCCAGCTCTGAGTTTACTGAAACTGTTCCAGTATTGTGCATCAATTCCGGTATCAAATGCAAACATTGAACGAATTTTCAGCGTCATGGGAAATTTGTGGACTGACGAACGTAACCGACCTGTTGTACCATCAGTTCGAAGTGAACTTTGTATATTTTTTAAGATTTGGTTGTACTGAAATTAAAAAATTATTCCTTAAACACAAAGAATTGATCAAAGCTGCGCAGTCAAATAAAAAATACACACAACAGCAAAGTAAAATGTAATTTAATATTTTACATATTATTATAATATATTTGATGTTTTGAATTTTAAGTAAAGTTTTGAAGTGATTATTTTAATACGTGTTAAAATGTTTGTAAGAAAATATATAATTTAATTGTAATTTTTTTTATTTTTTTACTCCTTAACCCCTCCCCCCCCACCCCCCCGCTTGTGCGCTATTTTTTGGAAGCAGACCTGGCAACCCTACTCCTTCACTTACCTTGCAGGATGGATTTGTAGCAGGCCAGAGAAACAAAAAATGTGCATACTTACTGTAGTGATGCTTACAATGCGGAGTGAGAGATGATCTATGATGAAGTAAGGAGTACTTCAATCGCTCTGAATAGCAAGATGGGTGGCATATAAATTTAATAAATAAAGTAAAATTATAGAAGATAGATAGATAGATAGATAGATAGATAGATAGATAGATAGATAGATAGATAGATGATAGGGAGAGAGAGAGAGAGAGATGATAGGTAGGTAGGTAGATAGATAGATAGATGATAGAGATAGATAGATAGATGATAGATAGATAGATAGATAGATAGATAGATAGATAGATAGATAGATAGAGATAGATAGATGATAGATAGATAGATAGATAGATAGATAGATAGATAGATAGATAGATAGATGATAGATAGATAGATAGATAGATAGATAGATAGATAGATAGGTAGGTAGATGATAGGTAGGTAGGTAGGTAGATGATAGATGATAGATAGATGAGAGAGAGAAATAAGAGAGAGAGAGAGAACACATTCAGAGAGAAATTTAGCCAGCATAAATTTGCTTTCTCCACAAAGCCTATCTCAACTCTGCCCCATTAAGCAGGTTACAGCATTCAATCATGGCCGCAGCATGATTGAAACCCAGCCTCCTTTTTAAAGATGGGACAGACCTTAAGCAAAAGTTGTTTAAGCATTTTCAAATCAAAATGGGGGAGGGGGGCACATGTGGAGGTGCCCTGAGACCAGTGGTGAAATCTAAAATTTGTTACTACTGGTTCTGTGGGCGTGGCTTGGTGGGGGGGGGGTAATGTGACTGAGTGGGTGTGGCCAATTTTTTTTTTACTTTTAAAACCATTTAAAAATGCTTTCAAAAGGCTCTGACGATCAGGCAACTCAGCTGGGATCGTCAGAGCTTGGATCTTCAGAGCATTTAAAAGAAAAAAAGCCTCTGATGATCGTGCTCAGCTGGGCATGGGGGGCGGGGGCAGGGATTTCTGCTACCAGTTCTCTGAACTGCCCGCCGCCATCGCTACCTACTCGCCCGAGCCGGTCCGAACCAGGAGCATTTCACCCCTGCCCAAGACGTGATGCAAAACCATTTTGTTTTCTTGAGGGAGAGGAAGACCAAAGGCCCCTTGCTGCACCTCTCCCAAGAAGAGAGTCCTGGGGGAAGTCTCCATGGGGCATCTGTGGCACTAAATCATTTACTGGGCTTATTCTGCTCAATGAATGGCTTAATGGCAAGGGGCAATTTGCAGCAGTGAATTAGAGGTCAGAGCAGTGTTTACCTCAGCCATTTGTAAGATAGGTGGACTTCAGCTCTCAGAATTCTCCAACCAGCATGTCTATCCGTCCTAAAGTAGCCAAGGTTGAGAAACACTGGATTAGGGCTTTGAAACAGCAGCAGACAATTACTGCGAATCATTCAGGAATCAAAATATCTCTCCCTCCCTCCCTCCCCCCGTGTGTGTGTGTGTGTGTGTGTGTGTGTGTGTGTGTGTGTGTGTTACATATAATGAAGACCTGTCCCTTTCTTACACCCCTTTCCTCCCTTACAAATGCTCCTGTCTGCATTTCTGCCTGACTTGATGAAGCCAGAGGCTTCCAATCCCTGGGCAAGGATGGGGATGAAGATGGGGACCAGCCCTGGGGCAAGACAGCATGGCTCAACAGGATTCCCTTTTCTCCAAACCCCAGAGATGTTGAAGACTGGTCCTGGAACTGCTGCGCTTCCACAAAATAGCCCCAAATCCATTCTCGGCAGCCAAGCCTTTTGATAGGAATTGATCAGAGACCGCCTGGCAAATTAAGGATTTAAAATATGAACATGTCTCAAAAGCCTCCCCCCCACCCCACTTGCCAAAGCAGGGAGTGCTGTACAAAGAAGGCAGCAAATATATGGGGGGGGGGAAACAGGACTGTTTATGTAAGGCCCCATGCTGAGCACAGTATGCAGCTTGTATTTATTCATTTATTTTTGCTCCTCCAGCACAAGGAAATGGCAAATTGCTCATTAAACCAGCGCCATTTCCTTTGCTTGAATTAACTGGCCTGGAAGCAGGGCTTCAAAGGCAAAGATTTCTGTCTCTTAAATCAGGGTTTGCAGTGTGAAATCAAAAATCTGCATAACTCCCGTCCTCTTAACAAACCTTTCTTAGTCTCTCTTTCAGAACGTGTGTATAAAAACAGACAAGATGGTGTCCAATGACCATGCAATTAAAGCCTTTTCTCTCTCTTTTTTCATGTGCAATGCTACTTATGTAAAAAGGGACGGGGTTTGATTGCATAGTCAGTAGATGTCACTTTGGCTTTTTTGACGATGATGATGAGGAGGACGAAGACGAGGAGGAGGAGTATGACAAGGAGGAGGAGGAGGATTTCTAAAACCCAAGAACATCAGAACATCCTCAATTTTAATTTTTTTTGGCCACACTTCTTTCACTCCCCAATCAGCACATAGCAGGGTTGATATTTTTCCAAGGAACTGCAGTCTGAAAGCCCACATGGCAATCAAAGGTGGGTTTCAGCAGGTTCTGACCAGTTCTGGAGAATCGGTAGTGGAAATTTTGAGTAGTTTGGAGAACCAGTAGTAAAAATTCTGACTGCCCCCTCCCCCATCTATTCTCTGCCTCCCGAGTCCCAGCTGATTGGGAGGAAATGGGGATTTTGCAGTAACCTTCCCCTGGAGTGGGGTGGAAATGGAGATTTTACAGTATCCTTCCTCTGCCACACCCACCAAGCCACGCCCACCAAGCCATGCCATGCCCACCAAGCCACGCCCACAGAACCGGTAGTAAAAAATTTCAAAATCCACCACTGATGGTAATGCAATGGCAGAGACCTCACCCCATGCCAAAATACCAGTTATCTAACTCCATTTAGTCTGGACTCTCCAGTGTGGTGTGGTGTCATAATGTAATATGGGGAGGGGGGATTCTGGGTATCTTTATCTATAGGAGTAAGGAATATGTCTATCTATAAATGAGCTTCTTAGGCTCTGCATGCCTATTTAGCACTACATCCAATTATTCTAGGAGACCAGGGGTGGGTTCCACTTACCTTTACTACCAGTTCGCAATGGGAGCGTGCGCAGATCGTCAATTATGACGTCTGGGCAAGTGGGCGGAGCCTCCTGTTGCTTTTACTACCAGTTCGCAAGAACCGGACAGAACCAGGAGCAACCCACCATGGTAGGAGACCCTGCAGTGTATCTGGCTATATCACAGGCAAGCGGCCAAATCTCTCTCTCTTACTCTGTGTGTGTGTGTGTGTGTGTGTGTGTGTGTCTACAAACAAGCCCCAACACACATTTCTTAGTCCCACCATCCAGAGAAGCCCAGCTGCTGCTGGGATCAATTTTTTTCTTCTCTGTGTCAGGTCAGACATCACAGAGGGAATATAGTTTTTCAGAGGCTGCAAATGGAGCCCTTGGGGGCTATGGCTATTCCTGATGTCATGTCCGCATCTTTTAAAGATAGGGCCAGAGTCCAGACTTGCAGCCGATGGACTCACCGATTAACTGACAGGAAGCTCAACCGCATTGCAAGAACCTCCAACAAGAATCCAGAAGAATGATGTTTCCTGAAACAGCCCTCTTTGTGGTAAACTATATTTTGACTCGGTAGGTTCCTTCCTCGTACTTTCCTTGGGCAGAGGGTGGATGGGAGAGACAATTGCCAATTTCCCCTAAAAACGTGTACAAGAGGCTGGCAAGGATCTGTTTGTCTGGGGACCATTTTCAAGGCAGCTTTCATTTTAGCTGGCACTTTTAAATAAATTATCCAAATTGACAGATTGCTATAAAGTGCAACTAACCTCAAGACAGGGAGACAGCTCGATGTAATAGTTAAAGGCAACTAGAAATGGGAGATGGTGAGTTCTAGTCATTCCTTAGACCTGAAGCCATCTGGGGGTCTTTGAGGTTGTTTCTCTCTCTCAGTCCTAGGAAGGGGAAGGTAAAGGCAAGCCACTTCTGAAAACCTTACCTAAAAACTGCACATTTTTCCATGGAGTCACCAAAGAAGTTCAAGAGAAGCGTGCCAAGCCCTTGTTCAACAGGAAAAATAAATAGCTTTAGATGGAGACACGTTTCCTTGGAAGATGTAGACCCAAAGTGTGGCGATGTCTCCTGCAAAGCATTGCATGTCTGGGTGTAAAAAGGACAAATTTTCGCATTTTCGCACAGGGGAAACTGAACTACTAACTGTGAGTTGCTCTTCCTTGAAAAAGCCAGTCAGGCGTTTCTTCCATTGCCGTGACCTCCTCTAGATTGGAAGTGTTGGAAGATCTCTTGGTGGGACTGTCCTTCATGAAGTTCAGGAAGGACAAGAGGAACTGGACCCTAGAACCAAATGATCAGGAAGACAGCTAGTTGAATGCATGTGCCAATGGTTTTATCTGATTTCTGCTGGCTTTTGTCTGCCACTCAAAAGGCCTGGTGACCTGCTCTCAGAAAACCTTCTGCACCCTTAGCATCTCACTATGAGCTCAATTAAGCTGAAATGCATCCTTTGGATACAGATAGTCCAATGGCGGGTTTCAAATTTTTTTACTATCGGTTCTGTGGGTGTGGCTTGGTGGGCGTGGCTTAGTGAGCGTTACTGCAAAATCCCCATTCTCTCCCAATCAGCTGGGACTCAGGAGGCAGAGAATAGATGGGCCAGTCAGAATTTTTACTACCGGTTCTTCGAACTACTCAAAATTTCCACTACCGGTTCTCCAGAACGGGTCAGAACCTGCTGAATACCATCTCTGGGGTAATCCTCAATTTATAACCACAATTGAGCACAAAATTTATGTTGTTCAGTGAGAAATTTAAATGAGTTTGCCCCCTTTTACGACAATCAAGATCAAGTGAGGTACTAATACTACTCTATAAAGCCTTAGTAAGACCACACCTCATCACACTATAAAAAAGATGTTGAGACTCTAGAACAAGTGCAGAGAAGAGCAACCAGGATGATAAGGGGACTGGAAACTAAAACATATGAAGAATGGTTACAGGAACTGGGCATAGTTAGTCTAGTGAAGAGAAGGACCAGGGGAGACATGATAGCTGTCTTCCAATACTTGAGGGGCTGCCACAGAGTAGAAGGGGTCAAGCTATTTTCCAAGGCACCTGAAGGCCAGACACAGAATAATGGATGGAAACTGATCAAGGAGAGATTCAACCTAGAAATAAAGAGAAACTTTCTGACAGTGAGAACAATCAACCCATAGAACAGAAGTTGCCTTCGGAAGTTGTGGGAGCTTCATCACTGGAGGCTTTCAAGAAGAGATTGGACTGCCATCTGTCAGAAATGGTATAGGGTCCACTGCTTGGGCAGTGGGTTGGATTAGATGACCTACAAGGTCTGTTAATCTAATCTAGTTATTTTTGTATTTATCAAGATATAGCCACATCTCATAAGAAGTGACTGGGCTGTGTATGATAGTTAATAAAAAAGTATACATACATTAAAAATACATTTAAAAATGGAAAAATCAGCATTAGAAATGGAAATAAGAAAAACTAAAAATACATACTGTGCAAACTCATAGTTAGGGCTATTGGGGAAAAAAAGCAAAACAGAAAACCACAACAACCAGACTACCACTAGATGGCAGAAAAGAGTCCATTTTTCTGAATCTCTTTGCTACCTCCTAGTGGCTGCCTAGATATGGCAGCTCTAGACTTGGGAGTAGGCATGTCAACAGTGAGTGTGCCCAGCATGGGCCTGCAAGCAGGCAGCCGCCGCAGAGAGTTGCTGTGACAGGGCTCATTACAGGACCTTTTCCCGTACCTAGAAAAACGTCAGCAGAGGAGTGGGGTTCAGCATCTCACTTACTTATTCTTAAAAAGACATGATCTTCTTGTCCTTTCTAGAAAAGAGATTTCTTTCGTGATCACAGGTAGTCTTCGACTCTTGACAACAGGAGCCAGCATTTCCATTGCTAAGCAAGGCAATTGTTAAGTGAGTCACATCTGATTTTATGACCTTTATGACATATGATCTTTATGACCTTAAGGGAATCACTGCTATCGTTAAATGAATCAAATGGTTGTTAAGCAAATCCGGCTCCTCCCACTGATTTTGCCAGTCAGAAGCCAGCTGGGAAGATCACATAACCCTGGGACTCTGCAACTATTGCAGACACATGTACCGTGTTTCCCCGAATATAAGACCCTGTCTTATACTTTTTTTTGAATCCTGAAATAAGCGCTTGGCCTTATTGCCATGTGCTCAAAAGCCCGATTGGGCTTATTATCAGGGGAGGTCTTATTTTGGGGGAAACAGAGTATCTGTTTATGTCTGTCTCTCTCTCTCTCTCTCTCTCTCCCTCTCCCTCCCTCTCTCTCTCTCTCTCATCTACCTATCTACCTATCTACCTATCATCTATCTATCTATCTATCTATCTATCTATCTATCTATCTATCTATCTACTGTGTTTTCCCCAAAATAAGACCCTGTCTTATATTTTTTTGAACCTGAAATAAGCGCTTGGCCTTATTGCCATGCACTCAAAAGCCCCATTGGGCTTATTATCAGGGGATGTCTTATTTTGGGGAAAACAGGATAGTTGCTAATTTTGATCATGTGACCATGGGGGATGCTGCAGTAGTCATAAGTATGAGAACTGGTCAAAAGCCGTTGTAAGTTCGAATGAGCACTGAACTAATGGTTGTAAGTTGGGGATTGGCTGTATTTGCATCTTCTCCGTTGAAGTTTTTATTTATTTATTCTGTCATGGTTATATAGTGTATATTGGGAGGTGGTGACCCTTTGATAGCTGTATGCAACGAAATTCCATTTTAACTTATGGCCAATTAGTATACATTCAATGTGACAGTAAAGTTATTCTTCTATTCTACATATGACTATCTAAAAGAGAGTGGGGGAAATAAGCCTTGAATCATAGTTTAAAATTATCTAACAGTAATACCGCTTTCCCCTCACTTTGTTTCCAAAAGTCAAGGCATCTCTTGCTATTGTGGCTGATTTTAGTTGCTTTAGCTGGTTAGAGTATCTTTCAGTCTTTGTTTTTTTTTCTTGATTCTTGTTCGTTTATTTGCATTCTGCTTTTGGAACTTTCACTGCAATAAGGAAGGAAGTTAATAAATAAGCCTCCTGATTTTAAAGTTATCACTTTATAAATAACAGCTCCAACCACTTGCCACTCAAAAAAAACCTCATTAGCTTTTGAACTTGGCCAAGAAACTTTGCTCCCTGGTCCTACCCCGGCCCTTTTTGGCTTTTTCGCCAGAATTGTGGTTCTGGCAACTTAAAGGATGAGTGTCTGCAGCAGTGGTGGAGTTCAAAAATTTTTTTACTACTGGTTCCGTGGGCGCGGCTTGATGGGCATGGCAGGGGGAGGATACTGTAAAACCTCCATTCCCACCCCAATCCAGGGGAAGGATACTGCAAGATCTCCATTCCCACCCCAATCCAGGGGAAGGATACTGCAAAATCTCCATTCATTTCTTCCCGATCAGCTGGGACTCGGGAGGCAGAGAATTGATGGGGGCGGGGCCAGTCAGAATTTTTACTACCGGTTCTCCGAACTACTCAGAATTTCCACTACCGGTTCTCCAGAACTGGTCAGAACCTGCTGAAACCCACCTCTGGTCTGCAGCCTTGTGATCCCAGCAGCTCCATCCCAGTGCCTGGCGACAGCTGTGAGCCTCCTGCCATGGGGTCTTCGCCTGTAACAGGAGAGGGGGCAGCTGCAGGATCCCCAGCCACGCTTCTGCTCAGCCTGGATGAAGCCGGCTATCCGTTGTCATTGTCTGCTGAAACAGCTGCTCCTATCAGCCAATCTTTTAATTCCAATCTGCAATCTTTACATGTTAATCTCTATTTTAAATTTAGATAGCTTTGAAGTTTGAATGCTTGTTAGTTGCCCCCTCGCCTAGATTCAGGGCTCATTTCAGCTTTTTTAGGGATCAGGGAGTCTATCTTCTTAGTTGTTTCACACTTTTTTTGGTTTTGTATAGTTTTACATAGTTCAATCTTATCACTTCTACTTCTAGGGTACTTGCCCTATGGCAGTTTTTTCAATATGCCTTCAAGTCAGTTTTTTTTTTTTACTCCTGGCAACTGCCTGGACAGGTCCCTGTCATTGCCATTGCCCCTTTCCTAGGCCTGAGAGAAAGTGACTGGCCAAGGGTCACCCAGCTGGCTTAATGCCCAAGATGAGACTAGAACTCAGGATCCGTGGTGTCTAGCCTGGGCCATTAACCATCTCTCATTGCAGATTTAGTTTCAACTTATTTTGCATGTATAATGTTCTTGAGCCACTGCAATAAAGATTATTTTATTTTATTTTATTTTATTTTATTTTATTTTATTTTATTTTATTTTATTTTATTTTATTTTATTTTATTTTATATTTTAATTTTTTGTTGTTTCCTGAAAAAAACCACCAGGCCTTGAGTACAAGGACAGCAATACCCGTGCTTGCCACTTCATGCCATCTGCTCCAGCACCCTGAGAACAGTGTCTGTGCATTAAAACAATTTCTGGGCTCCAGATTTGAACAATATGGACAATATGTTCTTTAAGGTTCCCCAGCCCCTTCTGGTATGATTACATCTCTTATTGATTTAACTGGGCTAGGCATTTGCACATCAAGTTAAACCAGTAGAGAGGAATTTTGAATTTCAGGTTCAGCCAGGGATGCAGACAATCCCCTTGTTTGGAGCGGCCCCGGGGAACGCTAAGTTAGGGAGACATGCAGGACAAGCGATCGTCCAAGTCTTTGCAAGGATGCACAGTTGGCTCTTTGCCAGGCTTGGTCAGGTTAACAACACCTCTGCATCAGGTATGGCAAATCTAGACTGTTGACAGCCCTTTGAGGTAGGCCAAGTCATGAAAGAGACACTGCAGTGATTCCAGGAATGTGACTTGATTGCTGTAGGCTGGAGTTTCCCAAACTTGGCAACTCTGAGTGAACTTCATCTCCGGATTTCCTCAGCCAGGAAGGATAGGCTTCAATCCCCAGCTAGAATAGGTGGATGTGCTGGCTGGGCAGAGGTGGGTTTCAGCAGGTTCTGACCAGTTCTGGAGAACCGGTAGTGGAAATTTTGAGTAGTTTGGAGAACCAGTAGTAAAAATTCTGACTGGCCCCGCCTCCAACTATTCTCTGCCTCCCAAGTCCCAGCTGATCGGGAAGAAATGGGGATTTTGCAGTAGCCTTCCCCCAGAGTGGGGTGGGAATGGAGTTTTTACACTATCCTTCCCCTGCCATGCCCACCAAGCCACACCCACAGAACCAGTAGTAAAAAAATTTAAAACCCACCACTGTGGCTGGGGCATTCTGGGAATTGAAGTTTATCCATTTTAAAATTGGTGAGGTTGGAAAACAGTGGTGTATTAACAGAATCTAAGTTTCTCTCTGCCCCCCAAATCAAGGCAGGGCTATTCTGAGTTTCTGTCTCACGCTTGCTTCTATTTCTATCTGAGCCGGAACTGCTTCTCCAATTCCCCTCATGGCTCTTGTACACCATTCCCAAGGTCAGCTTTACATCTACTTGGCCCTCCCTGTACCCACCTTGGCTTCATGTTTCCTGCCAAGGTGCCCAGTTACCACTATCTCTTCCACCTCTTTCTCTTTGCCAGCCTAGCCATGCTGGATGTTTTACACTCAAGCCATTTTGCTCTGCAGCTGCACCTGACCACAATGGCTGAATATTGGCTGCCATTTGCTCCCCCTTCTAAGGTGAAAATATATGAAACGGGCAAAGTTTGCACTCAGGGCACAGAATTCAACACACCTCAGGTAAAGGTTCCCCTCGCAGATATGTGCTAGTTGTTCTCAACTCTAGGGGGCGGTGCTCATCTCCGTTTCAAAGCCAAAGAGCCAGCGCTGTTTGAAGATGTCTCCGTGGTCATGTGGCTGGCATGACTCAACACCAAAGGCACACGGAACGCTGTTACCTTCCCACCAAAGGTGGTCCCTATTTTTCTACTTGCATTTTTTACGTGCTTTTGAACTGCTAGGTTGGCAGAAGCTAGGACAAGTCACGGGAGCTCACCCCGTTACTAGGGATTCGAACTGCTGAATTGCCGACCTTTCGATCGACAAGCTCAGCATCTTAGCCACTAAGCCACTGGGTCTCCCGCTAAAAATATATATTTTTATATATATATAAATAAATAAAAATAAAGACCACTGAACTCCTGGTGACTTTATGGACATCCCCATATATTTTTCTTGGACAATCAATGTAGCCACTTCAGGGATGTACTTTCAGCTTCCGGAGTAGCTGCTCACTCCCAGCCAGAGGTATCCTGTTTGGCTTTCCAAGATCCATCAGATTCTATCATCAAAACCTGGGGAGGGAAATCCAGGAAGACTTACCCACAACACACATGACATTGGCACGACTGATTCTGCACTAATGGAGTCTTCCTCCCACAAAGACAAGCATTTTTATTGGCCCCTTGCTTAAAAACGTAGTCTCAGTTGTGGTTGTAAGTCAAGCCTGGCAATATGCTGACATTATAAATCATTTAGCGGGTGCTATAAAGCAGGGGTCCCTAACCTGTGGGCCACAGACCACTATCGGTCCACGGCCTATACGTAACTGGGCGGCTTGAGTGGCTGGCTGGTGCGTGTGTGTGTGCACACAGCCCCACTTGCACGAGCATCCCCTGCACTCTCAGTCCCATTCGCACAAGTGTTGCAGGCGCTCTCGGCCCCACTTGGGTGTACAATAGGTACTCACTCTCGTGCACGGATGTGCACATGCCTGCCCTTCCCACAAAACCATCCCCTCTTGCCCCCCTCCCCCTGCCCCCCACTCTGGGCCACCAACCTGGAAAGGTTGGGGAACTCTGCTATAAAGCATTATGAAGTGGTATATAAGTCTAAGTGCTATGCTATTTATTGCTACTTCAGCCTGCAGACTGCTCCCCTTACAAATGGGCTGGTGCCTTGATTGCAATCACAAACACTATCTTGTTATGTTTTGATGCCACGCTCTCCCCAGGGAAGCCCTTAGCTGGCAGATTACCATCTGATATTAGCACGCCAGCTTCCTGGTGGCTCAGCTGTGCCTTTCTGGGTAGGGAGCCCAGGATTCTGTAACCTGAGCATGAAAGAAGTGGAATTATATGATCCAATAGGTAGCCCACCTTTCCACTCAAGTGAATCTGCCAGGTGTTTGTTGATGTGCTTCCTGGACATTGTGTCCCATGAACTTTATGCAGTGATAATTAGATTCTTTTCATGCCATGTGAATCCGTCTCTAATGAGCTCTCCTTCTCCGGCTCCTTCTTTTCTGCAGGAGGCCATGCGCTCCTCCTCCCCGGCGGGTGATAGAGGATATGCCCTGGAAAAGGCTGGTCAGCCTCCATCCAGCTGCTTACTCCAGCCGCCAGGGCCTGCAGGATTACTGGATCAGCCCCCAGAGGCGCCATCCAGCAGGCAGCACAGAGCGCACTTCCAGAAAGCAGTGGCTGATCCTTCCAGGAAGCACCGGCGTCTCGGATGTGGAGTCCGTCCACTGGCCAAGCTCGGGACAGTACAGGCACAAACTCATGTGAGTAGGGAGGCTGGGCTGGCAGAGCCACAGACAACACTGGTCCTTACAGCTTATATCCCCCACACAAAAGGGCAGCTCTGAATCTTCCGCCAGGAGGAGTCTGGTGCTTCCACCCACTTGGTGCTTGCTTTGTCCTCATGCAGTAGACGCACCTGATGTGCTAGGCTGAACTGGAGAATTAGTACATCTGGATGTCTTCAGACCCTCACAACTAACCCAGAGGGAAATCTTCCAGCTAAATCCCACCACTCAGTCCTGCTGTATGCTGTTGCCCTCTTCCTCATGGCAGGGGCAAAACACTAGAGAGATCTCCAAAATTGGATCTTCTCCAAGAACTCCACCATCCCCTTGTGGTTGTACTGGGAAAGGGGGAACAGATTTTGATCTTATGCAGAGGGATGGGAGAAACAGGGAGCTTCAGTTCTGCCCCTTCCCTTCCAATGACGTGTGTGTGTGTGTGTGTGTGTGTGTGTGTGTGTGTGTGTGTGTGTCCTGAAAAACATCCAACCCACCACTGTGCCTGCTCTTAGCAGAGCTAAGGAGGGTGTCCATTTTCTCAGGGCAGGGAGGACCAGGTCAATCGTGTTGTGCCAACAGGACTAAATGCATTGCAGCCTCTTTTGTAAATTGTAAAGGGAGAAGCTTTTCCACCTGCTCCTTTCCCTTCCCCATCCAGCCACGGATTCGCTGCCTTGTCTAAGAGGAGGGAAGTGGCAGACAAAACCTTTTCAGGGGCAAAAGGGAAGTGAGTGGGTGGGATTCAGGCTCAAGTAGGACTTTGGCAAAAGAAATTTGGGTTCTTTCACTCCATTATGTCCAACCCAGCCAGCCAGCCACTCAAATGCAAATCAGCTCCTGGCAGTTGCTGGGTTACCGGCTCCTGCCTCATAGATCCTTTCAGCCAATAAGGGCTTCTTCGGGTGATGTCATGTTGCTAGCTGATGGGTCATTGGCCAGAACAAGCTTGCCATTAAATATTCTGCCAAGAGGATACCTGGATGAAGGTGGATCTGGGGCTGGACCGGTCCTGTTTCCAGGCTGGCTGAAGCATTGCTCCACCCCCTCACTCCCCCACCCCGTAAGGTCCCTTGTAATCGTGGCTCCCGGCCAGGGCCAGGGCCAGGGCCAGGGCCAGGGCCAGGGCGGGGTGGTGGTGGAGGGGGGAGGCAGCTAGCAACCAGGAAGGTTCGCAAGTTGCAGCCATCCTTCCAGAAGAAATGTCAGGCAACGCCCCATTTTGACTCTTTCCTGGCCAGTTTGAGAACAGGCACATGCCAAAGGGTGCCCCAAGTGGGCACTTTCACAGAAAAGCTATGAAAGAGCTGGATTCTGTGGGGGTCCTTCTCCCTGTGCCCACTTGAAAGCAAAGTGGAAACTCAAGTTAATACCAGCTTGAAGCTCTCTAACCCACTCAACTAGAAAGGCAAGAAACAACGGATGGAAACTAACCAAGGAGAGAAGAGAAGCAACCTAGAACATTTATGTATAAATGTTTTTATTTTGGCTGTTCACCGCCCTGAGTCCGAAAGGAGAAGGGCGGTATAGAAGTTTGAATAATAATAATAATAATAATAATAATAATAATAATAATAATAATAATAATATTAATAATGAGAAATTTCCTGACGGTGAGAACAATTAACTGGTGGAACAGTTTCCCTTCAGAAGTTGCGGATGCTCTATCTCTGGAGGCTTTTAAGAAGGGACTGGACAACCATTTGTCTGAAATGGCATAGGGTCTCTTGCTTGAGCAGGGAGTTAGACTAGAAGACCTCCAAGGACCCTTCCGACATTGTTATTCTGTTTTTCTGTTTGGCCGTATATCATTCACAAGCCATGATTTATCCTGGCTGCTGAGATATGTCGAGAAGAACAAAGTGGGGCATCTTAACGCTAATATTCATCATCTAGAAAGGAGTAAGGAGGGTCTCCTGCTTGAGCAGGGGGTCAGACTAGAAGAGGTGCCTTCCAAATCTGATATTCTGTATTCTCTCATAACAGTAAGGACTGGGGTTCACTAAGGACCCCTAATGAGGAAAAAGATTTCCTTAATTGTTTTCCTCTTCCAAGGGCAGATGTGAAAAGACTTTGCAGGGAAGTGGCAGGGAAGACCAACGAGCTCATCGTAGCTACAAAATTCATCAAGGTTGGCCTTGCTTCTCTCTGCTTTCCCACCTCTTCTGGAACAGGGGGTCCCCCAGGCTCTGTTTAGACCAGGGTTTCTCAATCTTGGTACCTACCTCTAAGATGTGTGGATTTCAACTCCCAGAATTCCCCAGCCAGCAAGGGAATTACAGTTATTTAGCCGAAGAGGCTGTGCATTTTCCGTTAAATAAATTACGTATCATATCAGTGGAGCACCTGGATGATGAAGGCTGTTTCACCTCATTTCTCCAGGCAATAAGAAAACATTTAATAATTTGATATCCATATTGGTGATGATAGATTCTTTCTTTTTTCTTAGGTTGTTTTTTTTTAAAGGTTGTTCTTATCAAGTGCAACAGTAATATTTATAATGACCTGGGCAGCATTTTTCTGGATCCAAGGCTGTAAAAAATGAAGAGAATCCTAGACATGCATGCACATACACAAACACAAACTTGTGGTCGATTTCCTTTTGGGTACAGAATGGGGGGGAGGGGAAGCAAGCAACAAAAATTCTCTTTGGTAATTCATGTTGAGAAATTTGAGCTCAAATCAACTGGTAATCCACTTGGACTGAATTCTGGGAACTAAAGTCCACACATCCTAGAGGTGCTAAGAAAAACACTCATCTTGCAGAGCACATTCACAAGACAGTCTCCTCCTCCTCATTGGGATTGGGATTGTTTTGTGGCCATTCTAGAAGATGTAATTTAGAGGTCTTCAAACTTGCCAGCTTTAAGACTTGTAGACCAGATATGCTGGCTAGAGAATTCTGGGAGCTGAAGTCCACAAGTCTTAAAGCTGGCAAGTTTGAGGACCTTTGATGTAATTTCTATCTTTAGTGGGTATTAGAGTGGAAGAAGGAACAGAGTCCGAATCTGCCCCCCCAAAATAGGGTGATTCCTATCACCTTCTATCCCTCCTGATTTTGTTTAGCATCATCAACCTGAATTACACAGATAGTCCTCGACTTAAAATCACAATTGAGCCCAACATTTCTGTTGCTAAGTGAGACATTTCTTAAGTGAATTTTGCCCCATTTTGCGATCTTTCTTCCCACAGTTGTTAAGTGTATCACTGCCGTTGTTAAGTTGGTAGCCCGGTTGTTAAGTGAATCTGGCTTCCCTGTTGACTTTGCTTGTCAGGTTGCAAAGGGGGGGGTGTCACATGACCACGGGACATTGCAATTGTCATAATTGTGAGTCAGTTCCCAAGTGTGTGAATTTGGATCATGTGACCATGGGGATGCTACAATAGTTGTAAGCAGAGGTGGGCTGCTGACGGTTCAGACCGGTTCGAGCAAAGCGGTAGTTCCAACCAGCAGCTGGGCCCACCTATTCACCCAGACACTATCCTGCCCTATATAATCGATGTGTGTTTGATGCTGTGTGCATATGCAGAAGGTGTGCTCGCTCACATTTTCAGTTTTGTTACATTGTGTGATGCCCACCTCTGGTTGTAAGTGTGAAAAATAGTGATAAGCCACTTTTTTCAGTGCAGTTGTAACTTCTAACAGTAACAAAATGAACTGTTGTAAGGCAAGGACTACCTGTATAGCTTTAATTGTCATTTTAGGCGCCTGGCTTTTAGAGGATCTTCTTCCACTGCCAATCCAATTGTTTCACTTTACAGAACAATCTTACTGTGTCTTACTTTTTATGGTGCTGTGTTTGCATTACCAACTGAATACATTCTAAATTGAATCTAAAGGATTGCACAGCTCTGGTTTTTAATGATTAAAAAACTGGAATGGAAGGCCATTCATCATATATGGATGAAGAAACATTTGATAAATTAACTTTTGGGGAAGGGGGGCTGTTCTTCCTTAGAGGGAGACTGAGCCCAAACATATGTCAGTCTCTCTGTCTGCAAAATTTGTACCCTTTTCCACCACTCACTTTCCCCTTCAATCTCAATGGTTGTTTTTTTTTTTTTTTTTGGTAATCATTTACAAAACAGCACATCCTGATTCCCATGGTCACTGCCCCCATATTGATTTTTTAAATTTTCCTTTCCAGATACCCTTGCTACTGTTCATGTTGAACTCTGTTCTTTATATGCAACTTTCTCCCCAAAGCCATCTTTAATATATATATATATTCTCTGTTTCATGTAGAAGCTATGGGTTTTCATGTAGAAGCTATGGGTTCTCTGTTTCATGTAGAAGCTATGGGTTTTCATGTAGAAGCTATGGGAACCCATAGCTTCTACATGAAACAGAGCCTGAAGATGACAGGGTGGGCTTGATAAATCAACACTTACAGCTTGAAAATTAATGAGTAGTTACGATCGGCCTCTCCTCTCCCCTTCTCTCTCTCAGTCTTGCCCCTCAGAAATGTCTCCTATTCTATCCCCTTCTCTCCCTCAGGCTTTCTAGCCCCTTCTCTCCATGAGGCTTGCCCCCAGAAGCCTGTCCTATGCTATCCCATTCTCTCCAGAGTTATTTTCAAGTTGGGAGAGGGAGTAGAACGTCTAACTCATTAGCATCAGAGCATGTTATAGTCATATAGGAAATACTAATGCTCTGATGGTCATTTCGAAAAATCCTTTCTTATTGAGCACCTAGAAGCCAAGAGGAACATACGTGGCAAATTTCAAGTTTGTAGGTTTTACGGTTCTGGAGATTTCGTGATTAATGCGTGAGTGGTTTTCGCTTTTATATATATAGATATCTGGCTGCTATTGTGACTAAACCTTTTAGCAAATGTGCTAAAATGCAGTGTTTGAAAAATAGCAACATGGTCTCTTTTTCTTCTGGGAAGTTGTTGAAAAGAGGTGCCAGTTACACCTCTTTTCCCCTAGCAGGGAAAATAAAATTAAGAGAGTTTTTGATCAGCATTATGAAACTGATTGTAGAGCTATGAAACTGACCATATTGGATTCTAAGATTGGACTTCAGATGGAAAAACTGGCATGGGAAAAGGGATGGTGACTCCAGAGGATTCATGTTCAGGAAAATATATCTTTCCTGTTGAAAACTCGGAAATTCTACTTACCTCAGTGCTACCAGTATTAAGATTTAGGAAGGCAATGAAGGCTGGTTATTTCAGCAGGCTGTTCAGGGGCAAATTTGAGAAGAATTATATACAGTTATATAGGCTTTGGGAATTCCTCAGCATAGGAATATTTGAGTGTACAGTACAGGTAATCCTCAACTTATAACTCTTCAATGGTTCAAAGTTATGATGACTTGGGAAAAGTGATTAATGACCTGTATTTGCACTTACGACCATCACATCCCCACTTGATCATAATTCAGAGGTTGGCAACCTGCTGGTATTTACAACTGATTGCAGTGTCCTGTGTGGGTCATGTGAATGTGAATTACGATCCTTTTTGCCGATAAGTGGTAATGCCCATTGGAGAAGCTAAACTGACTTTAACTACCTCATGAATCACTTAATCACTGCCATAAAAATTGTTGTAAAATCGGGGTCCAACTTGACTTATGACCACAACAAGTTACAATGGAAATTCTGTTCCCCAGTGTGGTTGTAAATGGAGGATTATTTGTAATCTTGAGTTATTTGGTTTTCATTGTTTACATATGCCAGGATTATAAAATCAATCAACAGATCAATAAGGGTGGGGCTTTGATTGTACTATCATGGCTGCATCGTGGCTTTTTTGAGCCACCTGCAGATGCCCTTGGGGCTTGAGCTCAACCTTATTTTGCTTTCAGAGACCAGCTAAGATGCGTGAATTGTTCAATACATTGGAAACCAAATAATTAAACAATGAAAAGCACTGTAACTGGCTTGCAGTTCTAACTAGGATGTATCAGTCTGCTTGTGGGTGGACCAACCGTCTTCTCTCTCTCTCTCATTCTGTCTCCACCATAACGTCACCACATGGTAATTTTTTCTGAAGACCAAAGGCAGACACAATGCGTTATTGGGGGACTAAAAGATGTCAGATATGCAGAGATTTATTTACATTTTTCTAGCTGTAAGAAAACCACTTTGGTATAGAAGTTAAGGTGCTGGCTTAGAAACCAGGAATTCTAGTCCCATCTTCAGCGTAAAAGCTGGCTGGAAGACTTTGGGCCAATCACCAGGAGACAGTGAGCTCTAGTTTCATCTTAGGCATGAAAGCCAGCTGGGTGACTTTGGGCCAATCACTCTCAGCCCAATCCACCTTACCTGGTTGTTACTCTGGGCAAAATAGGAGGAGGAAGGAGTATTATGCATGTTCACTGCCTTGAGTTATGTATAAAGTAATAAAGGTGGGATAAACGTTGAATAAATAAACAAACAAACAAATAAATAGTTTCTCTGTAGCTCAAAAGCTCTCCTAATAGGCTGCAAACAGGTAGTGAATAGCATGGGAGAAAGAGAAACAGTAGAGAAAATGAAAGTTGGCTTGATTCTTAGCCACTTCCTGATTTGGGGGACTTATTCCTACTTCTTTACTGTGGTTTCTGGAAGCAGCATCAACCTCAGCAACCAGGGTCCTCTATCTTTTATCAGCTTCTTGTCTCCCCCATCTGCTGCAGCTTTCCTGCTCTGTGATCCCAGATGGAGTTCTTTCTCCATCTGTCCCTCTTTTAATGGGGTCTCGGGGAGTGGCCCTCACGAGAGGCTCCTAAGACCAAGGAGGGGAGGCTGCAGGAAGGCAGAGAGAACTAAAATGGGGGTCTCTGCCAATTGATCAGCTCAGTCACACTGTTGCATCCTTGGGATTTTTTTTTTTTTTTGCCAAAAAATGGCCCTGTCAGGAATCTGAGCAATTCACACAAAGAATGAGGTTTAGCTATTCTTTTAAGGCAGCGTTTCTCAACCTTGGTAAATTTAAGATGTGTAGACTTCAACTCCCAGAATTCCAGTCATTGCTGGTTGGGGAATTCTGGGAGTTTATTTATTTATTTATTTATTTTTCTTATACTTATATGCCGCCCTTCTCCCAAAGGACTCGGGGCGACTCACAGAAATTAAAACGATGAAAACAATAAAAATAGCTACTAAAATAATCAATTAAAATCTCCCAATTAAAAATCACCCATCAGATCAGCAAATTTGTTGGAAAAGCCATGTCTTCAGGTCATGGCGGAAAGAGCGGAGGTCGGGGGCCATCCGAAGCCCCGTGGGTAACCCATTCCAGAGGGTTGGTGCGCCCACAGAGAACGCCCTCATCCTGGGCACCACCAGCCGACATTGTTGAGTTGAAGTCCACACATCTTTAAATTCCCAAAGTTGACTAACTCTAGTAAATATAGAGCAGGATTTGTTTAATAATTGATCCAAGCCAACTTTTGTTTCAGATCAGGGCTGAATTTAATTTAATTTAATTTAATTTAATTAATTCAATTTATATGCCACCTTTCTCTGAAGACTCAGGGCAGCTGAAGGAGCACATTGGAGTCACAATTGCTGCAGTCTCTCTGTTGACATATATAAACTGTGTCCATTTTTCAGAACAGGTTCCTATAAGCAATAAATTGCCAGAGAGCTTTTTTATTAAGTACATCTTGTAAACGTTGGACCTGGCCTGGCTCTTGCAGCCTGCTGATATTTATTTGTTCGTTTGTTTAATTAAGTTTATATAGTCACCCATAAAACAGAACATTTAAAAATAAAATTTTAGAAAATCATAACTAAACATAACTAAAACCACAGCCCTCAAGCTCTTAAAACAATGTATCTATACTTCCATGGGATCCTGAAGCCTATTGACAAAGCTATTTTGTGAGATTTGCAGAAAATCAGTAGGATCAGGGCCAGTCTATAAACAATGCTATTTTTAGGTAACTTCCAATAGTGATTCATATAAATCAAAAGCATAGATAGATAAATGAAATAAAAGCAATGGATATCTTATGTGTCAAAAACAAATCCAATAGCAAAGTCACACATAGAATTCATAGAGGTAGAAGGGACCTTGGAAGGCTTTTTAGTCCCTGCCAAGCAGAAGATCCTATACCATTCTGGATAAATGGCTGTCCAGTTTCTTCTTAAAAACCTCCAGTGAGGGAGCACCCAGAACTTCTGGAGGCAAGCCATTCCACTGATTAATTGTTCTCACTGTCAGGAAATTTCTCCTTAGTTCTACATTGGATCTCTCACCGATAAGTTTCCATCCATTACTTCTTGTCCTGCCCTCTAGTGCTTTGGAGAATTGGTTGTCCCCAGTGGTGGGATTCAAATAATTTAACAACCGGTCCTCTGCCCTAATGATTTCTTCCAACAACCAGTTCACCAAACTGCTCAGAAAGTTAACAACCGGTTCTCCCGAAGTGGTGCGAACTGGCTGAATCCCACCACTGATTGTCCCCCTCTTCTTTGTGACAACCTCTCAAATATTTCTATCATGTCACCCCTAGTCCTTCTCCTTGTTAGACTAGATGCAGGGCCGGATTTAGATGAAAAGAGGCCCTAGGCTATTCCACTTATGAGGCCCTTTCACCTATAGTGAAAGTGTAATTTTAATTTTGCTAACAATTTGAATGTAGGCCCCTCTTGATCTTGAGGCCCTAGGCTGAAGCCTAGTTAGCCTATAGGAAAATCCGGCCCTGACTAGATGTAGAAGAAGAAGTATATGTAGACACAGAGTTAGGAAACACATTATGTGGAACGTTGTAGTAGAATACGATGACTTTCTGATGGTCTTTGATTCTTATGGTGTAAAGGGGCTATGTGCAGGCTGAGGCGCAACACGGTCTAGCCTGTGATTTGTTGAGCACTTTGCATGGCCCCAGTGATGGTGACGCTTTTAAGGTCATGCTAACGTACTGTACTATGACACAGGGAAACAGGTGCTAGTATTTGGACCTGGGATGCATCCTGGCTGTTTTGGAAGTCTGAACATTATATTAGTGATGCCCAGTCACAATATGCAGTTATCGCGATTCATTTTCTTGTGGCTTTGCACATGGTATAAAGCTGGTGAGTCAACCCTGTAAAGCCAGAAAAATTGTTAACCGAATAACTGCATTAAGTTCATGGTGTATAATTGTGTCCACCGCAGCCACACCCATCTTAAGGACCAAGCTCTCCTGAAGCAAGGACTGGACATGTTAGAAAGTACAGCTGCTGTACATATGGACTTGAGCCAAGGTGACTTTAATTGAAGAATGTTCTCTGTTCTGCAGGGAGGACCTCTGAAGTTGAGGTATCAGGGAGACCGACAGATGTTTTCTGAAGGAGCAAAAGAGGTAGACTCTCCAGGTTAGCAGAAAGCACATCAAAGCAAAGATGTGAACCACCATCTGCCCTTTGGAGAAAAAAAAAGCAGACCTGGGGGAAGGAACAAAGAAGGAAGTGGGGGGAGGAACAAACACATTGTGGTTTGAAGCCACTGACCGAAGAAAGTCCCATTGGGCTACGGTAGCCAAAAATCAGGACTCTGGTTACACCTCTGCAAAGGTGCAACCAGTCTCCTGATTTTCTGCAGTTTCCATGAGCAGGATGCTAATTAAGGAAGAGAGTTCAGCAAGGGCTTCACAAAAACTGGTTTCAACCATCTCTTGGTCAACTTTGTTCCAATGCCCCCGATGCCACCTGGCTTTTGCAGGTGAGACTTGTCTCGACCTGAGCTGTGGGTGAGTCACACAGCACCACCCAGGTTGCATGGAACAATATGTTGGTGACAACTACCAGTTCCCTCACCACCACTTCTGAAAATAGATACTCCTCCAAGAACTTTAGGGCAGGGGTCTCCAACCTTGGCAACTTTAAGACTGGCGGACTTCAACTCCCAGAATTCCCCAGCCAGCTTTCTGGGAGTTCAAGTCCGCCAGGCTTAAAGTTGCCAAGATTGGAGACCAGAGGTGGGTTTCAGCAGGTTCTGACCAGTTCTGGAGAACCGGTAGCGGAAATTTTGAGTAGTTCAGAGAACCAGTAGTAAAAATTCTGACTGGCCCCACCCCCATCTATTCTCTGCCTCCCAAGTCCCAGTTGATCGGGAGGAAATGGTGATTTTGCAGTAACCTTCCCCTGGAGTGGGGTGGGAATGGAGACTTTACAGTATGCTTCCCCTGCCACGCCCACCAAGCCATGCCCACCAAGCTACGCCCCGCCCACCAAGCCAAGCCCACAGAACCGGTAGTAAAAAAAATTGAAACCCACCACTGTTGGAGACCCCTGCTTTAGGGCACACCTGGGGGCCTGCATGAACCTGCATTAGCCAGTTTAGTCGAATGGGGAAGATGGCCTAGAAAGCAGGAGTCTTTTGAGTTCTAATCCAGCATTAGGCATGAAAGCGACTGAGTGACACTGGGCCAATCCCATTCTCTCAGCCCAATCCACCTTACAGGGTTGTTATGGGGAAAATAGAAGGAAAAAAAAGGAGGATTATGTATGTTCACCACCTTGAGTTACTTATAAAGTAACAAAGATGGGAGAAAGACAACAAAAAAATAAAATAATAAAACAGAACAAAACATCCTGAGTTTATGTGACCTTCTCAGCCAAAGAAAATGAAATGACAAAGAAAATCAATGGGGTTAGCCAGATTCACTTAACAACCCCATGGGTCACGTAACAACTATAGTGGTTGACTTAACAACCATGGTAATAAAATCAAGTTTGACTCACAACAACCATCTTACTATGGTAGCAATGGAAATTCTGGTTCTAATTTTGGTTGTGAGTTGAAGTCTACTCTTACCACAGCTTCATAGCATTCTCTGAAGAGAGCTACAGTTAATGCATGTTTAAAAATAAAATACTAAAATAAAGTAGCTCTTTCTAAGGACCACCAAACCTACTTTTATAAGGAATCCATGCAAAAATTATGCAATTTTGGGAAGTGTCTCGTAGGCACTGCAGAGCAAAGCTACCAAGAGCCAGGAGTCTCTCCAGATGGAGCCCAGACCCCCTTAGGGGATAGTTCCCATAACTTTAGGACTAGATGAGGGAGCGCGGGGGTGGGTGGGTCACGCACATGCGTGCCCACACCCATAATTCTATGTGCCCTGCGCATGCGCACACGACACCCCCCCCCCCCCCCGCGATGGCACAGTGGGCCCAGTAGGCCCGTTTTTTGCTCTCCCAGCAAAGAGCAAATGGCCCATTTCCGGCCTCTGGAGGGCTTCCGGGGGTGTGGGGAAGGCTGTTTTCGCCCTCCCCAGGTTCCTAGAAAGGCTCTGGAGCCTGGGGAGAGCGAAAAACGGGCCTTCCCCACCCACCGCCCAGGCCCTCCGGAGGCAGGAAACAGCCTGTTTCCCTACTTCTGATGGGCCCAGAAGGCCTGAAAATCAGCTGAGGGAGCTGAGCTCGCGTGCCTACCGATATGGGTGGCACGCGTGCCATAGGTTCCCCATCACGGCCTTAGAATAAAGTTGCCTCTGCTGTGAGCTGGGTTAAGATAAGGTCATCTAAAGGATATGCCATGAAAAAGGGGTACCTGTCTATGTTTGCACTATGGTTATGGGCAGGGGTGGGTTCTACTTACCTTTACTACTGGTTCGCAATGGGGCTGCGCACGTGTGCCTGTTTCGCTTGCTCACACGTGCTCTTCTGCGCATGCGCAGAAGCATTCTGATGACGTTGGGGTCATTGGGCAGAACCTCCCACCGGTTTACTACCAGTTCTTTAGAACCGGTGCGAACCGAGGGCAACCCACCACTGATTATGAGGCTTGAAGAGAAATGCCATCTATCCCAACAGGCAAAGTGGCCCTTCCACACATCAGAATTCAAGAAGGCTCAGGTGGGAATTTTTCTTAAGTATCATTCTGCAGAGCAGACCTGCATTTTTCTCCACTGCTTTGTCCCCAAAGGGAGTCAAGTTGACTCAACCTTCCATCCTTCCGAGGTAGGTAAAATGAGGACCTGGATTGTGGGGGCAATAAACTGACTTTGTATTAAAAAAAAAAAGAACACCGCTTTGGGGGGGCGAAAGCCCTACTAAGCAGGTATATACAAAAGTATGAAGGCTATTGCTTAAAAACATTGTAAGCCGCCCTGAGTCTCCGGAGAAGGGCGGCATATAAATCGAACCAATAAATAAACAATAAATAAATTCTTAAGGTTCCTTTTAAAAAGTCACCCCCAAATTCACCACAATCATGAGCTGCCGCCCTATGCAAAAGAGGCTGGCACGGATGGAGCGTCATTCTTTCGCACCTGGCTCCTGGACACACCTGCTTGGCTCATCACCTTCTGCCTCCCACGTGGCATTTGTGTGGTGCTACTCGTGCCCTGGTGAGATGCAGAACAGAGCGGGCCTGACAGCCTGGGGGAGAGAGGGAGAAGCAGCAGCCGGAGGAGAAGCTATTTTGGCTACCAAGCAGGACCAGAATAGCCAGTTGCCTACACGTGAGAGCAGGTGGCTCTCTGAATTACAGCATCAGACTTTGCAGCAGATGGGCTGGAGGGGGAGAGGCAGCTAAGGGGGAGGGGGCCTCACTAAGCCAACTCCTCATGCTTCCTATAAATACTGCACAACCTCCCAGCTCCCTGCTGAAATTGACGTTGTTAACTGGTCTCCCGGTCCCACCGGGAAAAGACTGAGCTGCAGTACCGAAGAAGGGAGGAGGTGTCAGCGGCACCCTCAGCCCCTTCCTCTTGAGCTCCCAGCTCTTTGTTGCAGAAAAGGATTTGCCTTTTCATCCAGGGGCCTCATTTCCATGTTCAGGAGAAGGAGCTCTGAAGATTTTAACAAGGTTGAGCACAAGATTCCCAGCTAGGTTTCAAAGCACCCGGAAGAGACGGCGGTAACAAGGCCAAGGAGCAAATCACCCGCTTTGTGTACATTGCATGGTTACTGGTTGCGGTACAAGCACACAATCGTTATCAAATCATCAGCATCTGGGTGTAGTCCTGTGCAAAGTCCATCTTGGTGGTGAATGGCAATATTTAAAAGCCCCAAAGCTCTGGAAACAAAAGGTTTCTTCTCTGCATTTCAGAGAGAAAAAAAAACCCTACCAGGCGGAGTTTCTGTCTGAGCTGGATAAAGCCCTGGATATTGCTGAATTTTTCCCCTGATCACAAGGAAGCAGCAATCAAATCACTGTGGCTCTTGGTGAAAAAGTTGGACTGCAATTCCCAAAATTCCTAGCCATCTTGGGAACAGCAGTTCTATAAATCTAGAGCACGCAGAGTGGGCAAAGCTGTTCAAAAGGTTGGTTTGGTAAATTGGACTTCATGGTACTGCAGTTGAAACCAAACCAATGAAAAGGCAATTTTCAACAAGAGTGTTTCCACCTTAAACTTAAACACTGGATTCCTGTACCTAACCCAGCTGGAAACAAACTTAAAACTCCCTTTCCAGATTAAAACCTCTTTGACTGCATTGAGGCCAGTGATGGCCTGGGAGGCAAAGCGCATGCACGAAGCGAACTGGTGGTAACACTGGTTGAAACCAACCACTGACCTGGAGTCCTGGGGTTTCAGCTGCAGCCAACTCAGGCAAATCTCATTCACCTTACAAGAAAGGAACTATTGATGATTCTTTACATGCTGTTCCTGCCTTGGGGGGAGGGCAAAACCTCTCAGTAGTGACCCCTGCCCTTTGGGACGCACCCCCTCGAAGATCCTGCAGGCGCCTACCTTCCCAGCCTTCCAGAAAGTTGGAGACCTGGCTTTTATTTATTTATTTATTTATTTATTATATTTCTATACCGCCTTTCTCCCGTAGGACTCAAGGCGGTGTACAGTCAAGAAAAATATAGACACACAAACATCATAAAATTGCTAATTAAAATTGTTACTTAGTTTGGTCAATTAAATAAAACCCAGAATTAGATAACATTTAAAAAATCATTTGCATGTTTGTATGTTTAGCCCTGCCTGTTGGAACATCAGGGTCTTGAGGGCACGGCGGAAAGCACGGAGATCAGGGATATTCCGTATCTCCGGGGGCAGTTCATTCCAAAGGGTTGGAGCCCCCACAGAGAAGGCCCTCCCCCTGGGAGTCGCCAGTCGACATAATTTGACTGACGGTACCCTGAGTAGTCCCTCCCTGTGAGAACGAACTGGTCGGTGGGAGGCTATTGGTGGCAAAAGACGGTCTCGTAGGTACCCAGGTCCTAAGCCATGGAGCGCTTTAAAGGTGATAACTAACACCTTGAATCGCACCCGGAAGACCACCGGGAGCCAGTGCAGCTCGCGTAGGAGAGGTGTTACATGGGCGTAATGAGCTGCGCCCATAATCACCCGCGCGGCTACGTTCTGGACCAGTTGGAGCCTCCGGGTGCTTTTCAAGGGGAGCCCCATGTAGAGAGCATTACAGTAGTCCATACGGGAGGTAACTAGGGCATGAGTGACCGTGCGCAAGGCGTCCCGATCCAGAAAGGGACGCAACTGGTGGATCAGGCGAACCTGATAAAAGGCACCCCTGGCCACGGCCGTCAAATGATCTTCTAAAGATAACCGTGAATCCAGGAGGACACCCAAGTTGCGGGCCCTCTCTGTGGGGAGCAAGATCTCATCCCCTATTGTCAGTGATGGTACCAGCTGACTATACCGGGACGCCGGAAGCCACAGCCACTCGGTCTTGGAGGGGTTGAGTCTGAGCTTGTTTCTCCCCATCCAGATCCGCACGGCCTCCAGGCAACGGGACATCACAGCAAGGGCATCATTGGGGTGGTCTGGGGTGGAGATGTATAGCTGTGTGTCATCAGCATACTGATGAACACTCACCCCAAAACCACGGATGATCTCACCTAGCGGTTTTACATAAATGTTGAACAGAAGGGGTGAGAGGACTGACCCTTGCGGCACCCCACAAATAAGGTGCCTCGAGGTCGACCTCTGCCCCCCTGCCAACACAAACTGCGAACGGTCAGAGAGGAAGGAGGAGAACCACCGAAGAACAGTGCCCCCTATTCCTAACCCCTCCAGCCGGTGCAGTAAGATACCATGGTCGATGGTATCAAAAGCCGCTGAGAGATCTAATAGGACCAGGATAGAGGAGCAACCTCTGTCCCGAGCCCTCCAGAGATCATCCACCAATGCGACCAATGCCGTTTCTGTGCTGTATCGTGACCTGAAGCCCGACTGGAACGGATCCAGATAGACAACTTCATCCAGGTATCGGGGTAGTTGTCGCACCACCACATTCTCAACAACCTTCGCAACAAAGCGAAGATTGGAGACTGGACGATAATTTGATAATATAGCCGGGTCCAGGGAAGGCTTCTTGAGGAGGGGCTTCACAACCGCCTCTTTCAAGGCGGCGGGAAAGACACCCTCACTCAGGGAAGCATTTATAATCCCCTGGAGCCAGCCTCGTGTAACCTCTCGGGAGGCCAGTACCAACCAGGAGGGACACGGGTCCAATAAACATGTGGCAGCGTTAAGCTTGCCCAGAATCCTGTCCACGTCCTCAGGAGCCACAGAGTCAAACTCTTCCCAGATAACGCTCTCAAGACCTGCCCCCGTCTCCCCCCCTGGATCTACCCAATCGGAGTCCAGGCCTTCCCGAATCTGAGCGACTTTATCATGCAGGAATTGTACAAAATCCTCAGCTCGACCCTTTAAGGGATCTTCCCGTACCCCCACCTGAAGTAGGGAGCGGGTCACCCTAAACAGCGCAGCTGGGCGGTTCTCTGCAGATGCAATAAGAGCGGAGAAGTAGCTAGACTTCGCCGCTCTTATCGCCACTAGGTAGATCTTAATATAAGATCTCACCTGTGTTCGGTCAGATTCAGATCGGCTTGTCCTCCAATCACTCTCCAGGCGTCTTTTCCGACGCTTCATCTCTCTCAGCTCCTCGGAAAACCAAGGAGCTAGACGAGATCGGCATCGGGTCAGAGGCCGCAAAGGCACGACGCGGTCCAAGGCCCCAGTAGCCGCCCTGTCCCAGGCGACCACCAGGTCCTCAGTCGAGTCGTGAGCCAGAGTCTCAGGAAATGGCCCAAGCTCCATCAGGAACCTTTCGGGGTCCATCAGGCGCCTGGGACGGAACCATTTGGTTGGTTCCGTCTCCCTGCGGTGGGTGGAAGTGACTTGAAAGTCCATGTGAAGGAGAGAATGATCAGACCATGACAAGGGCTTGATGTCTATATCCCCTATTCTTAGATCATTCAGCCACTGATCAGAGATAAAAATCAAGTCCAGAGTGTGATTCCCCAAGTGGGTGGGGCCTTGAACTACCTGGGTCAGGCCCATGGCCGTCATGGAAGCCATGAACTCCCGAGCCGTCTCCGACATCTCACCAGCAGATGGCAGGTTAAAATCCCCCATAACAATAAGTCTGGGGGTTTCCACCGCCACCCCGGCTATAATGTCGAGCAGCTCAGGCAGGACCGCTGTTACGTGGCAGGGAGCCAGGTACGCAATCAGTAGGCCCATCTGAATCCCCTGACCCCACTTCACAAGGAGGGACTCACATCCGGCTATCTGAGGAACAGTGGCCTCCCTCGGGCAAAGACTTTCTCTAAAGATTGCTGCCACTCCCCCACCCCTTCCCTGAGCCCTTGGCTGATGGAATGCACGGAAACCTGGCGGGCACATTTCCACAAGGGGAACTCCTCCCTCCTGGCCTAACCAGGTCTCCGTAATCCCTGCCAGGTCAGCACCCCCCTCTGAAATAAGATCATGAATGAGGGGGGCTTTATTTA
This sequence comes from Pituophis catenifer annectens, assembly GCF_029215685.1. Classification (NCBI taxonomy): domain Eukaryota; kingdom Metazoa; phylum Chordata; class Lepidosauria; order Squamata; family Colubridae; genus Pituophis; species Pituophis catenifer. The sequence continues at coordinate 26,863,154 of NW_027256889.1, forward strand.
CCACTGACCTGGCATTACATAACATCAGCCGTAGACCCAGGGTCTGAGACTCTGAACAACCCGGGAAACGAGCAGTGCTTTGGGGGTCGGAGTGGGCAATCGCTCGTAAACATCGAGTGCGCACTCCCGAAACATAATATGGCCCCCTGCAGCCGTCATATCTGCCCCTCCCACTTACTATACTAATGCCCATTGCTTCATCCCCCTGCATCCTTGTCAGATTTCTGTCCCCATCCTCCCCACCATGATTATCAGACCCATTACCCCTTTCAGTGGATTTATGGATCCCCCCAGATCCATTCCCACAATCCCTCCCAGAACCCCTTAAAATAGAACTTAAAGATTTATCTAAAAACCCCCAAAGCCGTCGGTTTTTTGCAAACCACCTCTCAGGGTTCCAAAACCCGTCCTCAAGGGCGGCCCTTGATAACTGAGAGGGCCAGACATGCGAGAGGGGGGAATCTCGCAGTGCAAGGAGCTCCGCAGTTGAATACATCAAAGATAGGAGCGAGTTGAAGGAGATGAAGGATCATTTTCTTCTAAGAGTGTTAGAGATGGTTAAGACAGGTAATTTAAAATAAGGGAGGAAATAGATGTAAAAGGGAGACCAGTAAGTTACAAATGTCAATACATCGGAACATCATCGCCCTCTCACGACGATGGGAAGTCTTGTGGTTGTAGTAAGTCCATCCAAAGGAGGTGGGGGTAGAGGTCTCAAAAGGTCGTCCTCTCACAGCGACCAAACCATTTGAAACAAACAAAGAGAAGGTGGTCTATCTCCCCATAATCCAAGACTCTCGATGTCTGTATCTCCTCCAGTCCTGATACCAGCGATGGCCGAGGATTAGATCAAAAAAGTAAGGCAGAGCCACTGGACAAAGTATTTAGGGTTAAATAATCAGGGTAATCTTGGGGGAACAGGTGGTAAATAAAGCTGCAGATCGATCTAAGATTGCAAGTTAATGCTGAGTGGTCGTAATAGATCTAGATCTGATAAAGGAGAGAGGGACAGTTGAGGGGGAGAGTAAGTCATCATCTCCAGTTTGTAATCCTCAGTCCCTATCCATCACCTTGCTCAGGCTACTTAGTTCAATTAGTTTAATAAGTCCTCAGAGTTTCAAGAAAGAGGAGTGCAACAGATCCCTAGAGGTTGAAGGGATCCTAACATTTATAGCCTTTGCAGCATTGCCCTCTCCTCTATTAACAACAAGGGCTTCCTTGCAGCCTCCTGGTGTTGCCGTCGCCGTCGCTGTCATTAGCGCCATTCCCCTCGCCATTGTAACCCCCCTTGCCATAGACATCATCGCCGCCATGTTGCTACAAGCAGTGCCTATTAGCCCAGGCATCATTATCAACACCCTATCTGGAGTCGCTGTTGCCACCGTCTCGGCAACCATTTCACCAGCTATATTAGACTCAGTGGTTGACCCGGTCATGGCAGCCAGCCATGTTGACATCCTCCCCACTGCCCTCAGTCTTTTTACTGACAAACAGCTGATCTTCGGGCTCGGCTCGGGTTTTATCCTTGGGCTCCATCCACAGCTCTATTGAGCCGAAAATACCTCAGCTTGCTGGGAGGGGGGTCTGTGGATGGTTAATTGACCCCCACACTCTTGAAAATGTCAAAACATCTCCCTCCTAGCCTCGGAGTTTCAGCTCTGAGCTGCCATTTTGTTTTGCAACTGTCAACGGAATCCCTCAAACCTTGTGGTGATTGCGTATAGGTAATCCTTGACTTACAACCACAATGGAGCCTGAATTTTCTGTCATAAATCATGACGGTCATACGTCAAGGCACCCCTGTGACCAACCTGATTTTACAATTTTTTGTGGTTGTTGTTAAGTGAGCACCATAGTTGTTAAGTGAAGCAATGTAATAGACAACGATGAATCTGCATACAGACGAAAGGTTGAACAACTAGCCTTGTGGTGCAATCAGAACAATCTTTAACTAAATACATAGAAATGATGGTAGATTTTAGGAGAAACCCTCCTATACTACCACCTCTTACAGTACTAGACAACATAGTATCAACAGTAGAGACCTTCAAGTTTCTAGGTTCCATCATATCTCAAGACCTAAAATGGACACCTAACATCAAAAACGTCATCAAAAAACCACAACAAAGAATGTTCTTTCTGCACCAACTCAGAAAGCTCGAACTGCCCAAGGAGCTGTTGATTCAGTTCTACAGAAGAATCATTGAGTCTGTCATCTGCACCTCTATAACTGTCTGGTTTGGCTCTGCAACCCAACAAGACAAACACAGACTTCAACGGATAATTAGAACTGCAGAAAAAACAATGGCTACCAACCTGCCTTCCATTGAGGACCTGTATACTACACAAGTCAAAAAGAGGGCTGTGGAAATATCTACAGACCCCTCACATCCTGGACATAAACGGTTTCAATTCATACTCTCAAAACGACACTATAGAGCACTGCACACCAGAACAACTAGACACAAGAACAGTTTTTCCCCCGAATACCATCATTCTGCTTAACAACTAATTCCCACAACACTGTCGAATTATTTACTAAGTCTGTATTACTATTATTCTTCTCATCCTTCCTAGTACTTCTCTCTTCCCACTTATGACTATAACCATGTTGCTTGTATCTTTACAATTTATCTTTACAATTGTTTTATTTGTTTCCTAGTATGATTTGATTGCTTATATTAGTAACCTATGACTATCACTAAGTGTTGTATCTTATGATTCTTGATGAATGTATTTTATTTTTCTTTATGTACACTAAGAGTGTATGCACCAAAGACATATTCCTTGTGTGTCCAATCACACTTGGCCAATAAAAATTTCTATTCTATTCTCTTCTTCTATTCTATTCTGTGGGAATTTTTTCCTGGAAACCCACCCCAAAGGCTGGAAACTGGCAAAAAAGATGGAAATCCACTGCACAACACTGCACAACACTGCAACCAGCTATAAAGCTATAAAGGTGAGTTGGTTGCCAAGACCCAAAATGTGATCATGACACTGTGTGTGTGTTTGTGTGTGTATGCGCACACATACACATGCATGTATCTCTGAAACCAGATCAACAATAGCTTTTGTGGGGCGGGGTAGTGTCCATCATAACTTTCAATGTTTGCCAAGCTTAACAACCAGTTGTTAAGCAAGAACTACCTGTAAAATCATGGTTTGCTTGACTGTGGTTCATGGATTCAATCTGGGTTCACGACCTCAAACATGCTTTAGAACAGTGTTTCTCAACCTTGGAAGCTTGAAGATGGGAGTTCTGGGAGTTGAAGTCCACCCATCTTCAAGCTTCCAAGGTTGAGAAACACTGCTTTAGAAGCCAAGTTAGCAGATTCAAACAAACCACATGGTGCGATTATTAACTAAGCTCCTAATCTTTCTTCCCATCTCCCATCTCTTTTTTTATTTCATCTTACCACCATGTCACATTATTTCCCTTTTCTCAGAACTGTTAACAAGCAGTTTGCAAAAGTGAACTCTAATTGCTGAATATAATACAGTTGTGAGGGAAAGGAAGGGCCATGAACGGGTGTGGGAGAAAGCACACAAATTTTAGTTCAATTTATCGGAAAGTTATTTTTTAAAAAAAAAAAAGCTAAAAACAAACTTCTGTCTTGTTTTTAGAATTTTTGGACTTTGTCAAGATTAGTCACGAAGGTTAATCTGGATTTCTGCTCTTGTAAAACCCACGGTCTCGTGGCTGGGGCTGAACCTAGCAACTGTATTGTGAGCCCTTTGCTCTGGAAAAGTGCTTCTTGGTTTTCATGGTAGATAATGCAAATACCCAGCTGCATCACAGCCTTTAGGAGGAAGTATATGTGGTTTAACCACAAAGATGGCAAGTGGGGGTTACTGTGGGATTGTCAAGCAAGTCAGAATAGCAGCCACAACTGTGCAGTTGAAGCTCCACATATTATCTTTTTATGTGCAACACACATAATCTTGACTTTACAAGAGAATATTTGTAGCGCAGGTTTGAACTGTGAGACCCTTGGTGCTCTCTGAACTTAGTGGTTTTCTTGCAGACATTTCATTACCCAACTGGGTAACTTCATCAGTGTTAGAAGGAAGTGAGGTTTACTGTCTGGTTATATACCAGTGGTTTGTCTTGGTAGTGCCTTGATTAGGCTGTTGTTTATTGTTTGATAGTTTGTCTGAGTTGGTAATTTTTGATTTGGATATTGCGTAGTTCTTGATTCTGAAGAGGTTACTTAGTTGGATAATTCCCCAGATAGCATGCTGGTTGAGTTGAAGTCCACACAACTTAAAGTGTCCAAGGCAGTGGTGGGTTGCCCCCGGTTCGGACCAGTTTGCAAAAACCGGTAGTAAAACCGATGGGAGGCTCCGCCCACTGCCCTGGATGTTGTCATAGGCCAGTGATGGCTAACCTTTTTGCCGTTGTGTGCCAAAAGCGGGGGGAAATGGGGGGGTCATGCGTGCATGTGCCCATACCCATAATTCAATGCACCCCACCACCCCCATGCATGCGCAAGTGACCCCCCCTGCACTCCCCCCACTTTTGGCACACAATAGCATGGTGGACCCGGTAGGCCTGTTTTTTTGCCCTCCTCAGGCTTCAGAGCCTTTCTAGGAGCCTGGGGAGGGCGAAAGCGGCCTTTCCCACCCCCGTGGAGGCACTCCAGAGGCCAGAAACGGCTCATTTGCCGACTTCTGGTGAGCCCGGAAGGCTCGTTTTTCATTCTCCCCAGGTCCAGACCCTTTCTAGGAGCCTGGGAAGGGCGAAAATGGCCTCCCCCCCCCCCCGAGGCCCTCCGTTTTCTGACTTCCAGTCCCACTGGAGCTGAGTTACGGCAACGCTCACGTGCCCACTGATATGGCTCCGTGTGTCACCTGTGGTTCCTGTGCCATAGGTTCGCCATCACAGTCATAGGTGATCTGCGCATGCACAGAAGCTTGGTGCATGCGCGCACGAGCGAAGCAATTGCGTGCACGAGATCCCATTGCAAACCGGTAGTAAAGGTAAGTAGAACCCACTCCTGGTCCAAGGTATACATTGGCATAATACATTGACATAAGCTCACAGTGGTCAACCAATTGCCATAAAAGCATACTGTCATCTCAGCAGATGGCCTTCAAAAAGCAATCACATTGCCATCAAGGCTTATAGACACTGATCCCCCACATTGGCCTCAAGATCTAGATCAAATCAAGAAATCCACTTCGTATGGCAACTACATTTATTAAGAGTGGCTATGGTAACCAAATCCCAATCTTTCAAGACTGATTCTGTTTTATCCCCTCCCTTTCTTTTAAGCATGTGAATGTCTGAAAGATTTATGCATAGCTTCTTCCTTGTTTGGGCTTAGGTATTGTTTCCCTTCAGATCTTCCTTCTCGCCATCAAGGCCATCCTCTTTACTCTCTATATCCCATGACTTCCAGGAATTGGCCCAACTCTTTTGGGAGGTAGCCAAGCTGGTGGCCAACACATCTCATGGTAGCACAGCTTCTCATGATATTGGGTGCCTTGCTACCTTCAACTGCTCATATATCAGCACAGGCCAGAAGAGACTCTGGTACAATTCCAGCCACATCCACAAACGGCTTTGCTTCAATACTGCGCCCACCGTCACCTTGGCTTCCTCATTCTCCACCACCAAACCAACCCACCACAGTCCCTTCTCTACTAGCTTCTGAGACTTTTTTCCTGTCCCTTTGAGCCAGGAGTGAAATCCAACAGGTTCCGACAGGTTCTGGAGAACCAGTAGTGGAAATTTTCAGCAGTTTGGAGAACCAGCAAATATCACCTCTGGCTGGCCCCAGAGTGGGGTGGGAATGGAGATTTTGCAGTATCCTTCCCCTGCCACGCCCACCAAGCCACACCACACCCACCAAGCCACACCCACAGAACCAGTAGTAAAAAAATTTGGATTTCACCACTGTTTTGAGCCACCTTTTTTTTTTACTTCTGACAACTGCCTAGACTAGTCTCTGCAATTTTCTTGACAATAGTTTGGAAGTGGTGTGCCATCGCCTGCTTCTCTGTAGGGCTGAGAGAGAGGGGCTGGCCCAAGATCACCCAGCTGGCTTTGTGCCTAAGGTGGGACTAGAACAATCCCACGTTCTAGTCTGGTGCCTTCACCATTCCACTAAAAGGACACAATTAGCTGGTTTGAAATCAAGGTAGCACCTTCCTTTGATATCACTATTGAGTCACCACCATTTTCCTCAATGGCCACTACAGGTAGTCCTCGAGTTACGACAGTTTATTTAGTGACAGTTCAAAGTTATGATGACTTATGAAAAAACTGACTTATGACCATTTTTCACACTAAGGATCATTACAGCATCCCCATTTATTTATTTACTTATTTATTGGTTCGATTTATATGCCGCCCTTCTCCGGAGACTCAGGGCGGCTTACAATGTGTTAAGCAATAGCCTTCATACTTTTGTATATACCTGCTTAGTAGGGCTTTCGCCCCCCCCCCCCAAACGGTGTTCTTTTTTATACAAAGTCAGCTTATTGCCCCCACAATCCGGGTCTTCATTTTACCTATCTTAGAAAGGATGGAAGGCTGAGTCAACCTTGAGCCTGGTGAGATTTGAACTTGCAGTAATTGCAGGCAGCTGGTGCTACTTAACAGCGCTTTAGTCTGCTGCGCCACCAAGGCTCATGATCACATCATTTACATTTGGATGCTTGACAACTGACTCACATTTATGATGGTCCCAGTGCCACGCAATCCCCTTTTGTGACCTTCTGACAAGCAAATTCAATGAGGAAACCAGATTCACTTAACTAATTTAAGAACTGCAGTGATTCGCTTAACAAATGTGGTGAGAAAAGTTGTAAAATGGGACAAAACTCACTTAACAAATTACTCACTTAACAACTTAAATTTTGGGGTCAATTGTAGTCGCAAGTTGAGGACTACCTCAACAGTACAGCATTATCCAAGACAGCTGACAGAGCCAGCTCCACTTCCCAACAACCCAACCAAAACAGGTCTCAAGACCATCAGCCTCATTAGATGCCATCATCACCATGGCCGGTACTCCCTTCCAGTTTCAAATAACATTCCCCAGTGTCCAGAAAGACTTCATCAACTTTAGCACTTCTCCATCCCTTCTCCTGCACCAACCCAGCTTATCATCTTTCTTTCCTACAATTCAGGAGAAACTTTTACCATTGTTACTAACTGAAAAAGAAGAAATAGCAGAAACAGCATCTAAGGAAACATTAACAGCCTTTGCATAAAAAGAGTTCCCCTTTAGTGATTAAAAAAAAAATAGTTGAGGAAGCTGGTCAGAAAACAACAAACAAAGCAATAGAGTGAGTACCAGAGCCTCAAAATTCAGCATGAAAAATGAAGAGGATATCCCTACTAAAAATGTATTTATCATTTTAGGAAGTTCGCATGGCTGCCCATGTTAAATAACTACTGTAACTGTGGGCAATGATCTTTCAATTTATAAGAAAACAATCTTTTAAAAAGCCCATGAACAAAGTTAAAAAGAATCCAGCAGAGGGAAGAGAGAATTGAGGCATTCTATGAAACGCTTTCAGAAAACAAGCATGTGTAAATTGGACTCTGCTAATATTTTAGCCTTGAGGCCTGAGAACAAAACCAATTATTTATAGCCATCCAGAAGGCCATGGAGTTGAGATTCTCCAAATCTCCTCCCCCTCCCCCTCCTCCTCCTCCTCCCCCTCCCCCTCCTCCTCCTCCAAATATTTGCAATATTTTCCATTTTAACAGCCCATGAGAAATGGCAGGCGTAGAATCTGCTGGCCATCCTCACTAAGGATGGAGGTCAAGAGGCCCAGAAAATCATCTTAGTCTAGATGGCAGCTGTTAGTCCTTTGAGGTAGACCAGGCTAGGAAGCCACATGACAAAATTTCCTAATTGGGTCTACCTTGAAGGGTTGACATCACCAGAGGAACAACAGGCCAGGTTGTTATATAAGGGCCACTGACCACAAAGGGGGAAAGATCTTGCAACCCTTTTCCTGAAAATAGTTCTTAAATACACAAAGCACTGTGTACAAATAACTGGGAAGCAAGGCTCCCAGACACATGCAGGAACAAAATTTTGTTCAACCAATGTCAATGCTCCAATGGTAAAAATGATGCTCTTTTCGGGTAGCTGACTATTTTTAGAAAATTGAGGATGGAGAAGGGCCCCCAACCTGAAACCCATCTGAACACACACTGCCCCTCAACCAGGGGTGAAATGCTCCCGATTCGGACCGGATCGCCTGATCCGGTAGCGATGGAGGCAGGTGGTTCGGAGAACCGGTAGCAAAAATCCCTGCCTCCCCCCCACCATGCCCAGCTCAGCTGCACGCTCATCAGAGGCTTTTTTCTTTTAAATGCCTCTGACAATCCAAGCTGAGTTGCCTGATTGTCAGAGGCATTTAAAGAAAAAAAGCCTCTGCCGATCAGGCAACTCAGCTGGGATCATCAGAGCCTTTTGAAAGCATTTTTTCACCGAAGAGGTCATAGAAAAAATGGTTTTAAAAGTAAAAAAAAAAAAAAAAAAGGCCACGCCCACCCAGTCACATTACCCCCCCCCCACCAAGCCACGCCCACAGAACCAGTAGTAACAAATTATAGATTTCACCACTGCCCTCAACTGTGTATCTAAAGAGACTCCAGGTTATTTCTTTGGGTTGTTTATAAATTTTATTAAAGTTTTAAAAAAGAACATTAAAAACTAATGCAAACTATAAAGAGTAGTAAAGAAAGGAAGGAAGAAAAAAGAAAAAAGCAAGCGTACAGAAAGAAGGAACAGAAATAGAAAAAAGCTTCCAATTTCCTTTGCATCAAAATAAGTGCAAATACAAAATTATCTCTTACTTTGATTACAAAAAAGCTTACTCTCTTCTATTATCCATTTTTTCCCTAATCATCAAAACCACAAATCATGTGCATTTTTCCCCGTTTCATGCAAAAAGTCTACCGAGGTTTCCCATCAGCCATAAATGTAGATTTATTTTCTCTAATCAAGGAGGATAATTTAGCCATTTCTGCAAGTTCTGTCATGTTCCCCAACCATTCCTCTGTTGTGGGTAGTGTTAACCCTTTCCACTTTCAACTAAGAGTTTTCAGATTGATTTGTTTGCTTGGTGTTTTAACAATAACAAGTTATGGGGCAGGCAAGGTTAGCCCATTGTGGCCAGAGGTTCAGGCACAGCCAGGGCTTTGTTACAGACTGGCAGTAAACCAGTGGTGAAATCCAATTTTTTTTACTACCGGTTCTGTGGGTGAGGCTTGGTGGGCATGGTGTGGCTTGGTGGGCGTGGTTTGGTGGGCATGGCAGGAGAAGGATACTGCAAAATCCCCATTCCCTCCCCACTCCAGTGGAAGGATACTGCAAAATCCCCATTCCCTTCTTACTCCTGGGGGACGGATACTGCAAAATCCCCATTCCCTTCTTACTCCTGGGGGACGGATATTGCAAAATCTCCATTCCCTCCCCACTCCAGGGGAAGGATACTGCAAAATCCCCATTCCCTCCCCACTATTGGGGGAAGGATACTGCAAAATCTCCATTCCCACGCCACTCCAGGGGGAAGGATATTGCAAAATCTCCATTCCCTCCCTACTCCAGGGGAAGGATACTGCAAAATCTCCATTCCCTCCCCACTCCAGGGAAAGGATACTGCAAAATCCCCATTCCCACCCCACTGGGGCCAGCCAGAGGTGGTATTTGCCAGTTCTCTGAACTACTCAAAATTTCCGCTATCGGTTCTCCAGAACCTGTCAGAACCTGCTAGAATTCACCCCTGCAGTAAACTCAAAAGGCTCAGTTCCTGGGAAGATACTGGATGGCTGTGCGATGCCTTCCATTTCATAGGAAGCCAGATATGCTGGTTGGGTTAGACGAGGGTTGCCGACACTTCCACTGGTCCTTGCTTCTGAGCAGAAGGTCCCAATAGAGGACCCCAACATAGGAGGATCCAGCTGGCAGGTCCTTTGTTCTCTTCGTCAGTGATGGACTTTCTCTTGTAGATGGAAAAACCGCTGGCAATACCTGAACTATTACTACCTGGGCAAGAGGCCCTCCCGCCGCTTCCTCCGGGCGAACTTCTGAACTCGATCCAAAGTTTCTGGTAAGTAGAAAAGGATGATTGAAGTGAAACCACAAGGAAAAAGGGGGGGGGGGGTAGGGGAATCTAGGCTGCAAATGGCTCCAGAGAGGTCCCATCTGGGGGTGTGTGGAATATCTCTTTGTACCCTCCTTGGAAGATGCAGTCAGCCTTCTTTGCACAACATCCCTGATGTTGAGCGATCAGCCTTCAACAACCTGCTCTTCTGTCTTGGACTGACTCTCCAATTCCTGAGCCGGTTTCTGGCAGGAAGTGCTGGGAAGCAGAACCTAACACAAGAGGCAAGGCAGGGATAGGCTGGTTGGCGGTCATTCTCAGCCAAGGGTGGATCCAGGTTGAGAGGCATCCTGGGGGGTGGTGTGGGAGATTAGGGGAGAAAATTCTGAAAGCCTCCTTGTGTCCTTGTGATACAAGAGCAAAGTTTGAAGGTAGAGATAACTCATCCAAGTTCATCTCCATCCTCAACTTTGGAAACTCCTAGTATGCTTTGGAGTTAGACACCCTTGCTTAGTGCAACCTACTTTGCAGGGTGGTTGTTGTAGAAATATTGGAAGAGGGAGGGCTCTGCATCCTTCATCTTGCTTTTAAAGGGCAAGTGAGATATATATCTAAGAAAAAAATAATGATAAATAAATCATTCCAGTCCTTAACTGCAGGAATTGGCACGTCAGTTAATATACAGCTAGTCCTCTTCTTATGACCATTTGTTTAATGACAGTTTGAAGTTACTGTGGTGCTGAAAAAAGTGGATTACAACCTGTCCTCACGCTTAGGATCATTGCAGTATCCCCATGCTCAGATTATCAAAATTCAGGCACTTGGTAACTGGCATATATTTATGACAGTTATAGCATCCCAGGTCCCTTGATCACCATTAGCGACCTTCCGGGGGGGGGCAAGAGGGGGGGGGCTTTCAACAAGTAAAGTCAGTGAGGGAAGCCAGATTCGCTTTAGGACACATAATTAACTCAACAATCATGGGCAAAATGGTCATAAAATTGGGTGTGGGTCACTTAACGACTGCAGAATGCATCACTAAGCAGTGGAAATGCCATTGGGATTGTGGTCGTAAGTCAAGCACCACCTATAAAAGGATCAGAATTGAAAGATCAACCAGGGAAGCTCTTCCCATGGGCTCAGGAATGCAAATGCCGCAGCAAAGTTAAAGAATCTGGCTGACTATCTGCTTTGCCCTTGAAGTTTGTTCACCTGCAATCTTTTAACACAGGATTAAGGATCCACTGATATAACAACTTTTACCCTGGCCAGTTCCTCATCGTACAGTCAGTCTTCAGTGAAGCTGGAAACTGGTTTCCTGTGTTTTGCTTAAAAACCACACAGAATACCGCTACTGTATCTGTCATCTCTCAAATCTCATCTCCCCACCCCCACCACCCACTCCGGCCCAAATCCTACACTTGCCAAAAAATGTGAGAGGAAGAATAGGCCTGTTTTTCTCCTTTTCTCACAATACTTGAGCCCCAGGAGTTCATACAACAAAGCCGAATGGTAAAGGATTCAGCACAGAAAAAAGGAAGTGCAGTTGAACTTTTACTGTCAATTAGAATTGCCTTTGAAGAGTGAATTATTTTTTTTTTAGAAAAAGTTTTTTTTTAAAAAAAAAAACAACACAAACATAAAACACATCTTTTCCAAAACGAAGCATTGATCCGGTCACAAATTTATACAAATCACTAACAAATCATTAACTTCCAATTAACACAACTTAATATTTTACTCAGTTATTTTCCTAAATTCTATCAATTTAACTATGGCATTATCCCCAAAAACCTGTTACTTAAATCTTACTTCCTAACCAAATATCATTCCACTTTTCTCTTCCTTTTTACTTAGATGGATATATTTTGACAATATAAATCATTACAGTTATTATAAACATTTTAAAAAAATATTTAATCCTAACACAATCATTTCATTTTTACTATTCCTAACATAGTCATTTTTATTTTTAGCTGTTAATTCCAACATAATCCTTTTATTGAAGAGTGAATTTTGATCACCTGACCAGGGGAATGCTGCAAAGGTCGTAAATCACATTTTTCAGTGCCGTTGCCACTTGGTCACTAAACAAACTGTTATAAATTGAGGACTACCTGTACTCTATAAAATTCGCTTTTATTCATGAAAATTTAATCTGTACGTGTTCCCAGAGGCTGATGTGATTGGCATTCCCAGGGCTCCCTTCACCTCCTCTGTTCATGATGCCAAACTATTCTGAATAGGGATAGGCTGGGGAAGAAAATTTTAATATACATCTCAATAGGATTTTTTTTTTCATTCTTTCCCCTGATTTAAACTTTGTAAGGAGACCGAGATGCTATTTACTCCAACCCTCATTTATCTGCCAGGAATATTCAAATCTTGGGGGCACCATCACCGCCTAAAGATTGTATGGATTTTATAGCTTTATTCAACAACTCCAAATGTATTAAAAGCAAGCAACAGTGGCTGCAGCAATTACACCAATTAGAACAGGGGTCTCCAACCTTGGCAACTTTAAGCCTGGAGGACTTCAACTCCCAGAATTCCAATTCTGGGAGTTGAAGTCCTCCAGGCTTAAAGTTGCCAAGGTTGGAGACCCCTGAATTAGAACAGGGATAATGCAGTATTAAATGTGTTGCACAATGTTCTTCAGTATTAACATGAATGAACTATTAACAATACAGTATATACTGTAAGAACTTATAATATATAACATGTATGTAATCCAAAAAAATAAATAACATACGGTAGTTCTCAATTTATGATCAGAATTTCCATGACTAAGCCAGGTGGCTGTTAAGTGACGCATGCTCGATTTTCAACCTTTTTTTTTTTTTGGCCATAGTTGTTAAGCAAAGCAGTACAGTTATTAAGTGAATGATGCAATCATTAAATGAACCTAAGCTTCCTTTGCTTGTCGGAAGCTTGCTGGGGAGGTCACAAATGTGTCGCTGAAACCGTCATAAATGCATGCCAATTTTTGCCCAAATTTTGATCATGGGAATGCTGTGACAGTCGTAAGTGCAAGGACTGGCTGCAATTCACTTTTTTCAGTGCCATTGTAACTTTGAATGGTTGCTAAGGACTACCTATTTTGAAACTTAAAAAAGCCTAGATGATGCGTTAATGGGTAGGACAATCCCAAAAGCCCTGACAGTAGAAGACGTCTAATCTGTTGAAAACATTGTAAGACTCCACTGGAACAAATGGGGGGGGGAGATGTCCCTTTCCACTGCTGTAGGCTCATTGCTTGGTTCTCCCCACCCCCGCCCCGCCCCACCCCCATTCTCAAGAAAAGGTAGCCTCCCTTGCAGGAAGCTTTGCCGTGATGCCTCCAGCCCAGCCGGAAATTCCTGTGGCCTGCTGGTGCTTGCAAGGTCCACACAGGAAATGGGCAGGATGGGCTACAATGGGTTATACTGCGGTCCAGTTAAGCCACAAGCCCCTTGGCCAGCCAACTCTAAGGCTGCCACCATCACCTGACTCCCACAGCTTGTCTCTTATGCCAGGGTGGGCAGATTTTGGCTTCAGAGCCAGGCAAAACAATATTCCAGCCACAGAAAGGGGCTGTTCCTTCTGTTCTGCAAAAGCTCCTTCTCCAGCAGGAGGAAATCCAGAAAGGGTCAGTTTTGCACACCTGCCTTTCAGCAGCGTAACCAGGAGGGTTAAAAAAAAAGAGAAAGAGAGCATGACTTCATTTGTTGTTATCCACATTCAAGTGAAAGGAAAGCTTGCATAAAAGTATCTTATGAAATTTCCCCATTGCGTTTTTAAGAGAGACTCTTCTCGGCTACCAAAATGTTGCCTGCTCCTGCTTTATTTGAGGGGTTGTAAATGTTGGGGAACAGCTGCCCTTCAGTGACCCCTCTCCCCCAAAGGTTCTCCAAATGCTACCATTTGTTACATCAACAAATTGAGAGATTGAGAAATCAGACCCAAGTTATGCATGTTGTCAAGTTAGATCAGGAGAGGCTGGGCAGAGACTGTGTGAGAGAGAGGGAGACAGAAGCATTCCTGCTTTCATGTTTAATACTGCAACTCCACATGTCAAGAATATCTCCAAACTGCACTTTGGAAATGCTACAAATTGGGGGTGTCCTCAGGCTTCTTGAGTACCACCTGTGAACAACTTGGATGCAGAACAGCAGAAGCTATTCTTTTAAAACATGACCAATTGTTTAGTTTGGACATGGTAATAGTGTCTGAGCATATTATACGCTGTGAAGCTCTCCCCACAAGGCAGAAAAATGACATTTTGACAAGAAGCATTTGCAGGCTCTAAAGCAGTGCCCTTTTCTTAAGAGTTTTGTTTTGAAAGAATGTAAGTGTGCTGCAGCTGGCAAAAGAACCAATGCAATCCTGAGCTGCATTACCAGAGGGATAGCATCAAGATCATGTGAAGGGATAGTACTTAGCTCTATAATGCACTAGTAAGACCACATAACGCTGCATCCAGTTCTGGTCACCACAATGCAAAAAAGATGCTGAGACCCTAAAGAGAGTGTAGACAAGAGTAACAAAGATGATTAGGGGACTGGAGGCTAAACCATATGAAGAACAGTTAAGAGAACTAGATATCTCTAGTCTAGTCTAACAAAGAGAAGGACTGAAGCAGTGACATGATAGCAGTTTTTCAGTGCTTGAGGGGCTGTCACAGATAACCTGTTCTCCAAAGCATCTGAGAGCAGGACAAGAAGTAATGATACAGATACAAATATAGATACAGATTAGCAGAGTTGGAAGGAACTTTGTAGGTCATCTAGTCCAACCCCCCACCCAACAGACCCTACACCATTTTTTACATATGGCAGTCCCATCTCTTCTTGAAAGCTTTCAGTGATGAAACTCCAACAACTTCTGAGTAGATGGAAGCATTAAAGATAGACCTAACCTAGATTTAAGGAGAAATTTCCTGTGAGTGGAATTAATCAGTAGAATTGCTTGCCTTCAGAAGTTGCGAGTGCTCCAACACTGGAAGTTTTTTAAAAAGAGATTGAACAGCTATTTTTCTGGAAATGTATATATAGGGTCTCTTGTTCGAGCAGGGGGTTGGACAAGAAGGCCTCCAATATCTCCAAGACCTCCAATAACTCTGTTATTCTATGATTCTAAGTAAGAAAAATAGAGAACATATCAAAAGACAAGGCAGTGAAATACAGACAGATCAATGACGAATCCAATGTATTGTGAGGGCCACTGTCTTCTAAAGTAACTTTGAAGACTTAAGATATTGTCAAATATGTCAACTCCACGTTCCGGAGACAATCTGAGTATCCCTATTGGGTTTAAAGCTGCCAAGGCTGGCTTAACATAGCAGCATCCTTTTCTCTTGCATTTTTTTTTTTTAAAGATGCTTTGACTATGCTCCAAAAATCTTTGGGCAGGGGGCTGTGCCCATCCACCTTGCAACTTGCAATGAAATTAACCCTTGCCACTCTGCTCCCACCTCGCTTGGAATTCCCCAGCAAACCGGGACTCTTTGGAGGTCACCTTTGGGGTGCACCCAGCAGCTGTTTCAGCCTGCCAGCGGTTTCTGTACTTTATGAATGATGGCATTATGTTTTGAGGTCGCTCCCCCTCCCAGCTTGACCTGTTATTTTACACTCCTGCTACCCTGGCTGCGTTTGATCATTTTTTGGCTGGAACTGCACCTGCTGCATGCTGGCAGAAGGAGGGAGGGAGGGAGGGAGGGGACAGGTGCAGCTCCAGACTCTGCCTGCTGCCAGATGCTCAGGCCCAGAGGAGTCAGGGGAGAATTCTGGCAGCCCAGCCTACTCCTGGCAAGGAGGCCACAATGGTGCACTCCAGAGCAATTCTGGCATCTCTGTAGTGTGCAGCGATGAAGGCTGACCTTGGAGTAAACAGGCAATACCTGGTTGGGCCAATTCCACGAGTCACTAAGGTTGGAGATGTTGTAAAAGGAGAGCTGGGTTCAGCAAAAAATCAGGAGGAATCCAGTAGCACTTTTTCAAACTGACATGTTTGATCACTTTAAGATCCTTGGCTCAAGGCAAAGGATCAGGTTGCAGGGGGCTTGGAAGTCCCTTGCAGACACCCTGGCAGGGTAGTTTAGAGCTAAAATCCAGCACATCGGAGGAATGTTTGAGGATGCTGATAGAGACAGTGGCTGCCTAATTTAATGAAAGGATGGATAATACGTCAGCTATTAGTCCTCTGAACATCTAAGTAGGATTTGATCTCATTGGTCCTCAGATGGAAAAGCCAGAATATTCTAGGTTGTGAACTAAACTGGAAGTGGCCAAACCACCCCAGCAAACTGACTCTGACTAGTTGTCAAGCATATTTCATCAGTGTGTTGAGTGGACACCAGCAGATGAGCTGAATTCAAAAGCATCTTCACCTTGATCCTGGAAAAAGGGGAACCGTAAATCAGGATGAAGCAATGGATGGAGACTAAGCAAGAAGAGATCCAACCTAGAACTAAGGAGAAATTACCTTACAGTGAGAACAATTAATCAGGGAATGGACTTCCCTCCAGAAGTTGTGAGTGCTCCATCACTGGGAGTTTTTAAGAAGAGGTTGGACAACCACTTGTTTGAAATACCGTGTTTCCCCGAAAATAGGACATGTCCCGAAAATAAGGCCAAGACTGATTTTTGGGATGGGCCTAAATATATGCCTTCCCCTGAAAATTAGCCCCCCCCCCTCTCTCTCACACACACACAGGTCCCTCACCCCACCAAACCTCCCAAGGCAGCCTCAACCTTGCGAATTCAACTTTGCAAACTCATCTCAGCAGGGATGGCTGAGGTGCTACTGCGGAAGCCTGGCAGCCCCCTGCGGCCAAGCTCAGCTGTGGACAAGGAGCATTGGCCATGGTTGCGCCAGCCGAGCTGTGTCTGTCGGGGCTGCCCTCGGCATGGCTGCCTGGCATCTTGCTGCCAGGTGCCTGGAAAGAGTAAACTGGACCTGCGGGAGGAAGGGAGGGTGGGCAAGGGTCCTGCGAGTCTCCCTTCACCAGGAAGAGGCTATCTGATCGCTGTCCAGTCCGGTGACTCCCGAGGCAGACAGGCTTCCCGGGCTCGTGGTCGGGCGCTCTGGTCGGTCAGCACTCGGGTGGGGGGACTGCGGAGCGATTGGAGCAGAGAGGACAGGGGGAAAGGGGAGGCCTCCAGAGACCATCACCATAGAGTGGGAAGCACACTCTTAGAGCAGCCGCTGCCCTGGCTGGGGTTTGGAAGCCGTAGAGGCAGAGTTTGGGGGAGAGAAAGAAAGACTTCTGCTGCTTCTGCTTTTGGCTGCATGCAAGGAAAGCAGCAGAAGTCTTTCTTTCTCTCCCCCAAACTCTGCCTCTGCGGCTTCCAAACCCCAGCCAGGGTAGCGGCCACTCTGGGAGTATGCTTCCCACTCTGATGATGGCTGGAGCTGGACCTTGCAGGGAGAGCTGGTCCAGGCCATGGCTTCCGCATGGGTGCTGGTGGTGGGCATTGGCGGCATTGGCTACGAGCTCCTGAAGGACCTGGTGCTCACCGGCTTCACCCACATCAACATGGTGAGGCCTGGGAGGCGCGTGAGCGGGGGTGGGGACAGGCACACATGCGGCTTTGTGCCTTCGGGCCACTCACGTTCTACACACACACCCCCACGGGAGGGGAGGATCTTGATGGTGGCACACAAAGGGACCCTCTCTCTGCCAGACTCCCGGCTGTGAGTGCGCAGGCTGCCCGGGGCCTCCTGCACCCCCAAAATAATAAGACCCCCCAAGCCCTTATTTTGGGGTTCAAAAGAAAATAAGACCCTGTCTTATTTTCAGGGAAACATGGCAGTATAGGGGTTTTTTGCTTGAGCAGAGGGTTGGACTTGAAGACTTCCAAGGTCCCTTCCAAATCTGTTATTCTATAAGATTCTGAACAAGACCCTTCCTCTTTTTCAAGGGAAGAGGTCTCTGATAAATCTTGAGGGCTGCATTCCTGTTCCCATTAGTATGGCTCTATCAGCATGGTCTGTTTTTTCAATTAAGCATTTAATTTGCACTAAGTATTCAAATGCTTGTGCAATCACAGTTAAATTATGTTCTAGCTAAGTTTTCTTTAAAGACTAAAAATAGTTTTGATTTAGATTTAGAAATTAAACTTCTCTTCTTCGCTGCAGTCTTTACATTTGCACTGTAATAATACTTTCATTTTACCCTTTTAAAAAGATAATCTTTGCAGGATTGTGTCTCTTTAAGAAAAAATGTGCATTAATGTGAAGCCAAAACTTGGCATTAAAAATGTCATCCTCAAAACCATCTTTTCTTCATTCAGAAAGCAGTAGTTGTAAGCTCACAAATTGGAAATAGGATGCATATGGGAACATGTAACATCCATTGGAAAAGCAACGAGCTGTTCTGGCCAGTTCTCTGCATTAAAGAGAACTCGGGGAAATTGGAACCAGTTCAGAGAGCAGCGAGAATAGTGAAGGTATTGGAACCTGAGCTTCAGCAGGAGAGATGGAGGAACCGAGTATGTTAAACCTTGAGGAAAGAAGAGCATTTGGGGAAGTTTCCTGCCTGAGCTGGGGATTGGACTAGAAGACCTTCCAACTCTGTTATTCTGTTAAATTGTAATCCTTCTCCTGTATCTGAAGACTTAACAAACACACCTAAACATTTGTTGCTTTTCCAGAACTCCGGTCAGTTAACGATAAAATTAAAGAAAGGCAGATTCCAGATCAATGTGAGGATAAATTTCCTAACAATAAGAGTAGTTTGATCAAATCAAATCATGGCTGCGTTGCAGACTGGACAGCCAGCTTGGGGAGGAGTGTTAATTGGGCTGAACCGGGTGCCTTCAGAAGCCTCTTCCAGTTCTTGAATTCATTCCCCACTTTCATTTGCATTTAATATCAACAGCCTCTGTAAGGTGCTGGTTTTGACCCGCCCAATGCTCTCTGCTTAATTCAAATTTATTATATGTTTGCATGCTTGTCTGTTAGATCAACTCCACTGCAACTCTGGGTTCAAGAGAAGGCAATGCAAAATAATGAACTACAAGATGCAAAGGAGAAAAAAAAAAACACCAAGAAAAGACATTCACCTGGCAACGTAGTTTTTCAGCTACATCCAATGCCTTCATTTCAATCAGTGCAAATTATGGTTAGCTCTCTTCCTATTGAAGCCTGCTTTCCCTCCCTCTCTTGACACCCTGTTGGGCTTTGTCTCTGGTCACAGGCAGGAAAGTCTGGCATCTGCAGGCTCTTCCTTCCTTCCTTCCTTCCTTCCTTCCTTCCTTCCTTCCTTCCTTCCTTCTTCCTATCTTCCTTCCTTCCTTCCGTCCTTCCTTTCTTTTCCTTCCTTCCTTCCTTCCTTCCTTCCTTCCTTCCTTCCTTCCTTCCTTCCTTCCTTCCTTCCTTCCTTTCTTTCTTTCTGGTTTGGTCTAATGTTAAGGCACCAGGCTAGAAAGCAGGAGAATGGGAGTTCTAGCCCTGTCTTAACCATGAAAGCCAACTGGGTGAACTTGGGCCAATTACCTTTTCTCAGCCCAACCCACCTCACAGGGTTTTTGTTGTGGAAAAAGATGAGGAGGAAGGTGTGTTGGATATGTTTGCCACCTTGAGGTATTTGTAAAAATAATAAAGGCAGAATACAAATAAATAAAAGAATAAAACACTTCTATAGCCACCCATCTTGTAACCAACTTTGGGTGACTCCCAAAGGCATCAGGAATGGAGACACCAAGGAGTTCAGCAGTGGGGACGTCGAATTTCATGCCATTGAAGTTTTCTTTTCTTTGAACAGAAGGGCAGGCAGCAATCCAACACAGCAGTGGGGAAAGATCCTGGAACTGTTAGCTTGGATCTCAGCTATCATTGCCTATTTCTTGGGTGCTCAAATAGATTTCCTGTCTTATTGTAAAAATGGCACCGCTCAGAGATGTTACTTCCCCTCTATATGCATATATGCTTTCCCTTTATATGCATTGTGGCTGCCATTTTGAATTTTTACACACACTCATGCACATGTGCCAACACCACGTGCACACACACACACAAAGTGATACCCCTCACAAAATAGTATATTTTGCAATTCCTGTTCTCTCCTGACCACTTTACATTAGATTCAAATGGTTACAAGGGGACCCCACATGTGGCTCTGACAGATAAGGGCTGGAGAGGGGGTGGGCTTGACTGAAATTCCACCCCTGCTTCCTCCCTCCCTCCTGGCTCCAATTCCTCTTCCTGTTGACCCTGGCTTTTTTCAAGCTGCCTTCCTAACCCTGTGCTCTTCCTTCCCTTGGCCATTTCCTGCCTTCGTTGAGTCTCCTGTGCCAATGCCCTGCTTTGATTTATGGGCTGCTTCCTTTGCCCTGTCCCAGTTCAGCATCACTGCACATCCAAAAGAAAGTCGGCAGGAATCAGAGCCCTTCTTCCCTCAGCTCCTGCCCAGCCGACTGACGTCTTTCCAGGAGGAACTCTGCAAGGGAAGGGCCAGCAAGCTGCTGCCATGTGAAGGTGCAAGACGGATGCTTGGCATATTCATTCAGAGCAGTGAGGGACGTCTGGGCAGCGGAAGGAGAAAATGGGGTCCCTCCCTGTCTTCTACATTCCTGTCTGTGCAGTCAGCTTCCCTTTGGGGCTTGTTGCTTTGTGCCATATCCCTTCCAGAGCTATTCTTCCAGCCCTTTGTTCACAAGGCAATATCTGCTCAACTTTCACGATTTCCTCACAAGCCTCCTCAACAAAATGTGATTTGGGAAGGCCCTGAGCCAGCTAGGAAGAAGTATTTAGTATCTAGTTGCTAGTCTACTTAATTCCACCTTAAGCACTGGAATCGCCTCTTTAAAATAACCAAATGAAAGGGTTTCCCTGCTTGGAATCATGCAAAGCTATAACTTAAAAGATTTGCTTGCAGGAAGTGCCTGGCCTTTAATAGTACGGAGCGCTTGTGTTTATTATAGATGGTCTTTTAAGTTACCACCACTTGAAGTTACAACAGCACTTAAAAATTGACTTAGAACCAGTCCACGTGCTTGCAACCATTGTAGCATCTCCACGATCACATGTTCAAAAATTGGGCACTTGGCAACCAAGATGCATTTATGATAGCTGCAGTATCTTGGGGTCAAATGATCCCCATTTGGGACCTTCCTAGCCAACTTCTGACAAGCAAAATCAATGGAGGAAGCTGGATTTGCTTAACAATTGTGTGATTCACATAACAATTGTAGTGATTTGCTTAATAACCATGGCAAAAAGGTCACAAAATCAGATGCAACTCACTTAACAACTGCAATGGAAATCCTGATCCCAGTTGTGGTCATCAGTTGAAGACTACCTGTAGTTATTTACAGTATCATCAGAACAGCTTGGCAGCTCCAATTTTATCTCCTGGTTGCCATAACACTCCCAGACCACGATTTATTTATACAGTCTTATCCTTTTGTTTCTTCTATTGCAAAACACCAAGGAAATGGAAGGGCAAGAGGATGAGGATTTCATTAAACTAGAGGATTTTGGATATTGTCAACCTTCCCCAGTAAAGGCTCAAAAGATGATCTGCAGAACTAACACTACACAGGTATTAATTGCCACTACATACCTTTTACATCGAGCAGAGTGAGGCAACATTATCATTACTTCCTTAACAAGGATTCCCTTGATTAATTTGAATTAATGATAACGCCTTCCTCCAATCCTCCATTGTCCATCACCAGAGGTTTTTAAATTCCATTTCTTCCTCTTTGTGGTTATCCATTTTAATCTATCAGTGTGAATAACTTGTTTAACCAGGCATTAAATCTAAATGTAGTTATTAAACATTCAAATTTAGACCTTTCATCTATTCTACCAGGAACAATTAACAGGAAGTAAATGCATTTTCTTTTAAACAGGTTATGTTCAACAGAGGAAAACCCACCTTTGCATCTGTAGAAGTAAAGATAATTCTCCTTACAGAAACAGGAAGAGTTATCCATCATGAAATCAAAACTGCTTTTAACCCATTAATTGTATTACAGTGACTGTATTTTCCCCAGTATATTATTGGCATTAAGCTCTTCATTATAAAGAAATTAAAACATTGGACAACATCCAGGGCTCAGAATGAATCTATAGTTTTACGTGTATTTTGAAGAGTGCTTTCAAGATTAAGATTATACTCATTCTTGTCCTAATAACAATTCCATGATGCATCTGTTAACAAAATTTCAAGTGCTTGGGAGGCTCAAAAAATAGGGAGTTAGTACCCATAGCCTTGAAAAAACAAGTAAAAAAGAATATTTGAATCTCAGGGTGCAAATGTGGCGTCCTTGGTGCTCTCTGAGCTTGGTTGTTTTTTTTATTACCTGAACTAGCTAGCTAGCACTGATGATGTTATCTAGTTTGGGTAATAAATGTCTTCAAGAAAACAACCAAGCTCAGAGAGCACCAAGGACCCAGCATGAAAAAAAAAACCCTGCTTTTTTTTTTACACATACACAAAGACAGGGGTACAGAAACCCCTGAATGTCAGCCAAGCCCTGGCACATCACTTTAAGCCCCAAAGCCAACATATGATGGAATCTTAACACAGACAACTGTCTCCAAAATTAACTGGCTTGTCGTGAATGTGAATTTTGCCTGCGTGGAATAGTGTAGAGCAGTGTTTCTCAACCTTGGCCGCTGGACGATGTGTGGACTTCAACTCCCAGAACTCCCCAGCCAATTCTGGGAGTTGAAGTCCACACATCGTCCAGCAGCCAAGGTTGAGAAACCCTGGTGTAGACAGTAGGTGTGAAGACGTGGTCCCTTGTCTTTGAGGACATTTTGGATCACAGTTTCTTAACTTTAGCAGCTTGAAGATGTGTGGACAACTTCCAGAATTCCCCAGCCAGCTGAGGGTTTCTGGGAGCTGAAGTCCACACATCTTCAAGTTGACTAGATTGAGAAGCATTGTTTTAGAATCTAAATCCAATTCATTGTGCAAAGCTGCATTTAGTATACAGGTAGTCCTTAACTTATGACCGGTGCTTGGCAACCAAAGTTACAACAGACTCCCCAAAACTACCTATAACTGATAAGAAGTTATGACAGTTGTGGCATATGCCTATAATTGGGCCCTTGGCAACCAGCCTGCATTTACAGCTGTTGAAATCACCTTTACAATGGTTTTGTCCCAAACTGGCATTTACCTGCACTTTTCAGCAAAATTGACCCATAACAAACTATTGCTTCATTTAACAACCTGGCATTCACTTAACAACCACCACAAAAAGGGCCCAAAATTGGCTGAATCACATCCTTAACCCGATTTACGACTGTCATGACTCATGACTTACCACCACAATGGACAGGTTCCATTATGATTGTAAGTCAAGGTCTATATGTAACGACTGTGGAGTGAAGCACACAGATTTCCACCTTCACATATCAGATTTGAAACAGGAGGTGGCTGAAGTACATCTAAGAGCTTTAGCAGATCAGATTCATGGGTGTCAAAAGTGCCCCTGGAGTCAGGGATCATCTTCAAAACTTCAGCTCATTTCCAGAATGTTTGGACTCTCTTATGATCAAGAAGACCTGGGCCATTCAGTAATCACCCAGAAGTGCTAGTAAAGGTAAAAGTTCCCCTCGCACATATGTGCTAGTCATTCCCGACTCTAGGGGGTGGTGCTCATCTCCATTTCAAAGCCTAAGAGCCAGTGCAGTCCGAAGACATCTCCATGTTCATGTGGCCGGCATGACTCAACACCAAAGGCGCAGAGAATGCTGTTACCTTCCCACCAAAGGTGGTCCCTATTTTTCTACTTGCATTTTTTACGTGCTTTCGAACTGCTAGGTTTTCAGAAAGCTGGGACAAGTAACTCACCCCATTACGCAGCACTAGGGATTCGAACCGCTGAACTGCCAACCTTTCGATCAACAAGCTCAGCATCTTAGCCACTGAGCCACCATGTCCCTTCTAGAAGTGCTTAGGAAGTGGTATTTATACCCATAATTTCTCCGCCAATTTTCTGCAAGATTAAAGCACAAAAGTCATTGCTCCCTGCAAATTTCAAGCTTCCACTTTTGAATCACATTTCCAGCTCCTGTGGCAGGAGAGCCACACTGGTGTTCTTGGAAGCATGTTGCATGATATGACAGGAGAGCGCTGGACGATGGTGGCTCCCATTGCATTGTTCCACACCTCTCCCCCGACCAGCAAAATGAGCCTTGGTTTTTTGTTGCTTTTTTTAAATGCAGAATAAATGATGCAAAGGAGGAGAGGTGCTGGAAAGACATTCAGTTGAAAGGGACGTGTGAGGTTTCTTTGGCAAGCAATTTAGGTTGCCTGGCAGCAGAATTTCATTTTAATTTAATCAGCCAAGATGCTGTGCACGGAGCTCTTTATGTCCCAGGGCTGGCCATGGTTTACATGAATGCGTACTTCAAAGCCACTCCCCCCTGCCCCATACCATGTTAGGGTCTTGTATTTCCTGACTGCTGTTTCTAGGTGGCTGGCTCAGCTGGTCCCCAAACTGCCAAGTTTGCTTTATTTTGTCAACAGCATTTCCGGTTTTGTGGCGCTAAGCAAGACTCAGAGAAGATGAGTTTGTGAGTCAGAAGGTGACTCACCCCTCAAGCTTGCAAGGGCAAGATGTAGCCAGTGCAGACATGCTCAGGAGAAGCAGAGGTCAGTGTGGCAGCTCACGTCAGGAAGACGATTCAGGGAGTTGCAATGTTTGGTGCAACACAGGATGAGCACATTTCTGGTGCGGCCGTGCCAAAGTCCTGATTCACCCCAGGAAAAAGGAAGATCATCAGCTTCCTTCTCCTGGTTGCGCCACTCTCCCCTCTCCTTCACTCCCAGGCGAGAGTTTTCTCCTCTCCACCCTGGAGCAGCTGTGGCCCAAAGAGCATGAATGAAGCCAAATGGGCGGGACGTTGCTCCCTGCTTGGAAAGTCTCCTCCCTGGAATGGGTCTTGCCTTGGCATTTTGAGAGCAACCAACATGCCTTCAGTGCTTCACACTGGACACAACTTCATTCCTCCTTGCAATCATCTGGGCAGCATTGAGTGGTCCAGAATTTCCCCCACTGAAGACTGTGGGGGAAGATTTGTCCAAGGCGGAGATTAGCAAATTGAGATTCTGGGCTACTTGTGGTAGGGGAGCAGGAGGGCTCCAAACTCCTAAATATGTTCCCTAATTGTCACTTTTTATACCATAGAAGGGAGAAAGGCTAAAGACAGAACATGGGTGATAGAAGGAGAATCATTTCAATTATATATAATTTTAATAAAATTCAAATGACATGCATTGCAATGCAATATAGTTTTGTTTTGGTCCCGTCTCCTATTTTGGGGGACCAGCCCCCATCATACTCCCCCTCTCCCCAAGCCAGATCCAGGCTGTGAAGTAGAAAAAGTTGAACTCTTTGAACTGTGCCCATCTCTGAGCTGACAATTCACCACTAAGCAGCACAGGTGAGTGTTATGTCCTTATAAGGACATCCGCCCGGATTGGCTGCCAGCCACCGGGCGGGAAAGTTTGAATCCCTGTCAGGGGCGGTGCGACTGCCGGAGCGAATATAAGGAGAGCTCCGGCAGCGCGGTTTCAGTCTTGTCTTGTCTGTTACTTGTAACTAATAAAGTTACTAAATGTATCGAGCTGGTCACGTCTTCATTTCCTGCGCCTGATCTAACACTGGCGACGAAGGACTAGAGAAGAGAACCTGAGCAAGACTCGTGGCACGATCGCCAACCGAGCTGAAGTCACTAAACCACAGCGACCTTCAGAATGGCAAACCCGCAAGCTCCGATTGCCTCGCTGAACCCATTCGACCCGGCACGAGAGAAATGGAGGTCACACATGGTCCGATTTCGGCAATTCCTGCGAGGGAACGGCTACCAGAACCTCGATGACGAGCGGAAAAGAGCCCTCTTCCTGGCTCACTGCGGATCCGATGTCCTGGAGATGGCCATTGACCTCGTGGCACTCAGGGACATTGAGGAGATGTCCTGGAATGACCTGCAGGAAGTCCTACAGGAACACTACGCACCCACAGGCACCCCGATCACCAACAGGTTCACCTTCCAACAGAGAAACCAGCGGGAAGGTGAATCCATCAAAGAATTCGTGGCAGCGCTCCGCCAAATCGCTGCCAACTGTGAATTCGACAACGTGGATAATGCCATCCGAGACCGCGTTGTTTTCGGAATGCGGGATGTGGGCCTGCAGAAGAAATTCCTGAGCCGAAAGAGGATCCCGCTCAAGGAAGTTCTCGACGAAGCCACAGCGGCCGAAACATCCGAGAAAGCAGCAGCCGCGATGGTAAAGGCAAGAGGGATCCACAAGATCCACAAGTCCGGCCTGAACTCATCAGATGACTCGACCACACCATCAGAGTCTGATGAGGAAATGGCCGTCCACAAGGTTTCCCACCCCCCCAGGCGGGAGAACCCTCAACATGGCGACCGGGGAGAACGTTGCGGCAGTTGCAAAGGCGACCACCCCAGGGCAACCTGCAGATGGAGAGACGCAACCTGCCGCCGATGCCTGAAGAGGGGACACATCACCGAGGCCTGCAGAGCAACAGATCCAGCCCCGGAACCGCCCAGGCCAAGATTCCGCGAGAACCGCAGAGAAACCCAGAGGACATCCAAACGGTCCTCGAACCAGTCCCGGCGCGGAGAAGAAGAATATCCCCACAACAGAGCAGTGCACCAGACCACCATCGCCCACACGAGCGACGAAGGAACCACCAAGTTCCACATGACACTGTTGGCAGAGGGGTCACCGTGCAAGATGGAAGTAGACTCCGGGTCCGCCTACTCCATCATGGACTGGCAGCATCTGAAGCATCTTAAGCCATCCTGCAAAAAGACCCAGCTGAAACCCCCGAAGTCGAGGCTTGTGGACTTCAGCGGAAATCCCATTGGAGTCCTGGGCAGAACCACCATCCACATCCAATACAAAGAATTCCAAGGAGAGCTGCCCATCACAATCGTGGAGAACAGCCGACCGAACCTGTTAGGAGTGGAGTGGTTTAAGGCACTGGGGCTTTCCATCGAAGGCATCCACCAAATTCAAAGGGATGAACTCGACAACCTCATCGAAGAGTTCAAAGAAGTCTTCGATGGTAAGCTGGGGAAATTTGTGGGAAGGCCAATCTCCTTTAATCACCCCAATTAGACTTAAGCCCCGCCGAGTTCCGTTTGCCCTGCGGCCGAAAGTAGACGAACAGCTGGATAAGCTGATCGCCCAGGGCGTCCTGGAACCGATCGATCATGCCTCATGGGAGACCCCCATTGTGACCCCACTGAAGCATGATGGGTCTGTGCGCATCTGCGCCGACTACCGTTGTACCATCAACAAGGCGTTGGCACAGAGCGCATACCCAGTCCCAGTAGTGCAACATCTGCTGCATTCCCTGGGATCTGGCTCAATTTTTGCGAAACTGGACCTGGCCCAGGCTTACCAGCAACTGCCAGTGGACGAAAAAATGGCGGAGGCACAAACAATTGTCACGCACAGGGGGGCATTCAAATGCAACCGCCTCCAATTTGGAGTCAGCGCTGCCCCCGGCATTTTCCAATCTATGATGGAACGCCTTCTCCAAGGCGTTCCAGGGGTGGTGCCTTACTTTGACGATGTGCTTATCTCCGGAGACTCACGAGCACAACTCCTTGAAAGGCTCAGGCTTGTACTGCAGCGATTCAAGGCCAAGGGCTTGAGGGTCAGGCGTGATAAGTGCATCCTAGGAGTACAGGAAGTCGAGTTCCTGGGCTATCTCATAGATAGTACTGGCATCCACCCCACCAAATCAAAAGTGAAAGCAATCCATGAAGCTCCAAGCCCAAAAAACAAAACGGAACTTCAGGCATTCCTTGGGTTGCTTAACTTCTATGCCATCTTTCTTAAACAGAAAGCCACAGTTGCTGAGCCACTCCACCGCCTGCTGGGGAAAGCAGCTTCCTGGAAGTGGGGCCCAGAAGAGGAAGCGGCATTCCGAGCCATAAAAGGACTATTAACTTCCAAAAGCGTCCTCATCCAGTACAATGAGACGCTACCCATCAAGCTAACCTGCAACGCGTCGCCCTACGGGGTGGGGGCAGTCATCAGCCACAAACTACCCAATGGCTCAGAAGCCCCCATAGCATACTTCTCGAAGACCATGTCCGGCGCAGAACGTAACTACAGCCAGCTGGACAAAGAAGCCCTGGCCATCGTAGCAGGAGTGAAACGCTTCCATGAATACCTCTATGGGAGACGTTTCACCATAGTCACCGATCACAAGCCACTCCTGGGGCTCCTCGCAGGCGACCAACCCACCCCGACCTTCATGTCCCCGCGGATGACGAGATGGGCCATCTTCCTAGCCGGCTACTCCTATAGGCTCGTGCACCAGCCAGGCACAGCCATAGGAAACGCCGACACGCTGAGCAGATGCCCATTGAAGGATCCCGTAGAAGACCCAGCCCCCACGCTCCACCTATTCCACATAGATGACGACGCCAGCTGTCCAGTCTCATCCGCAGATGTGGCCGTCCACACCCAAAAGGACCCCACACTCCGCCAAGTGAAGTCCTGGATCCTCAGGGGGTGGCCATCGGAGAAGACGGAGGAGAGGTTCAGCCCGTTCGCCAGGAATCAGAAGGAGCTGTCCACCATGAAGGGCTGTTTGCTATGGGGAGACAGGGTGCTGATCCCAAGCACTCTGCAACGGCGGACGCTAGAGACTTTACATAAAGGGCATCCGGGCATCGTCCGCATGAAGGCCCTGGCACAGAGTTACGTCTGGTGGCCCTCACTGGACAGAGACATTGAGGATTGGGTCTCCAGATGTGACCCGTGCCAAGAAGTACGCCCAGCGCCGCCACAAACCGAGACAGCGAAGTGGGAGACCCCCAGCAACCCCTGGTCGCGGATCCACATCGACTTTGCGGGTCCGATGCAAGGGCGACACCTCCTCATTGTGGTAGATGCCTTCTCTAAGTGGCTCGAGGTGGTACCCATGGCATCTACCACAACAGAAGCAACGATCCGAGCCCTGCGCCGCCTTTTCGCCACACATGGACTACCGGATGTGCTGGTCTCCGACAACGGGCCCCAACTCACATCCCTGGCCATGGAATCATTCCTGGCAGGACTGGGCATCCACCATGCCCTGTCTGCCCCGTACAGGCCAGCTGGGAACGGACAAGCGGAACGGATGGTGAGACTCACCAAGGAGGCACTCACCAAGATGGGCACGGGAGACTGGCAGGAACGGATAGACAACTTCCTCCTCACCCAGCACATCACGCCGCATGCCACCACCCACAAGAGCGCGGCCGAACTGCTGATGGGCAGAAGGTTGAGGTCACCCTTGGACCGGCTGCACCCCCAATACAGCCCAGAAGTGACCGCAACCGCCAGCCGCCCGCTTCGCGCCTTCAGCAAGGGAGATTCAGTTTTCGCGCTGAATTTCAACGGCTCTCCTAAGTGGCTGAAGGGGAAGATAGACAGCACAACTGGCCCGAAGTCCTACACCGTGGAGCTGGAAGATGGACAGGTCTGTAGACGTCACATCGACCAGCTCCGGAAAAGGTGGGGGGAGCGCACAAAAACCAGCCTGACGAGCGAGGCCTACAACACCCAGATGAGGTAGGCCTACAACACCCCGGCGAGGTAGGCCTACAACACCCCGGCAAGGTAGGCCTACAACACCCAGACGAGGTAGGCCTACAACACCCCGACGAGGTAGGCTTACCACACCCCGGCGAGGCAGACCACCGCCATCCCAGCAAGGCCGGCCAAGCACACTACCAGGCACTGTCACGTCGACAGTCCAGCGAGGTAGACCGGGGCCAGCCGCATGGGGGATGGCAACACCAACCCAGCGAGGTGGGCACCCGGCACGACAGGGCAAGGGACTACCAACCCAGCCCCCGAGTAGACCGGGACCTGCCCAGAGGGGAAGCATCGCAACCCGCCAGTGAAGGCAGCCAACGCCAGCCCGGCCAGGGAGACCTCCGTTCCAGGCGAGTAGACCGGGACCTAGCCAAGACGGGCACCCCACTACCCATGGGTGAGGGTGGCATACGACTCCCCGGCGAGGGGGACCCCCGCCCAACACAGAAGACAGCCCGGCAACAACAACCCGACCCAGACGACCCCAGTCACCAACCGGCGGTAGACCAGGGACTAGGGCGAAGGGAAGGCCAACAACAACCCGGCCAGGGAGACCTGCACCACCCCGGCAGGGGAGACCTCCGCCGATCCGCAGAGGTAGCCGCTCAACAACAGCCCGGCCAGGTCGACCGCCGCCGACCCGACGGGGTAGGCCAACGCCAGCCCAACCAAGGGGACCTGTGCCACCCCTGCAAGGTCGGACAACGCGACACGAGACAACACCACCCACAGCTGGCAGACCAGACCCGAGGGCACCGATCCGGACCACCCACCAGACAACAACCAGCCGAACCGCAGCCGAACCGCAGCCGTACCCGGGAGACCGGGGAGGAGCAAGTGACAGCCTGGGACTTACCGAGACTCAGACGCTCTTCCCGGGTCGGAACCGAGCAGCCGCGACGAGACGACAGATCCACAGGCCAGGAGGAAGACCATCAGAACCAGCCAGCAAAGGTCTGCGGTCCGGCCGGAGGCGCCGGACCCCGCACACTCGCCAGCCGAACCGAACCCGGTTCCGGGGACAGAACCAGGAGACACAGAAGCCCCGTCCGTCCAGGTTGGGGATGAGGAAGAAGTGAGTCTGCGCAGGTCAACTAGGGTGCCGAGGCGTCCTCCGTACCTGCGTGATTACGTGACTTTTATTGATGAAGATTGACAGTTCCCGGACTAAGGGGGGAGGAGTGTTATGTCCTTATAAGGACATCCGCCCGGATTGGCTGCCAGCCACCGGGCGGGAAAGTTTGAATCCCTGTCAGGGGCGGTGCGACTGCCGGAGCGAATATAAGGAGAGCTCCGGCAGCGCGGTTTCAGTCTTGTCTTATCTGTTACTTGTAACTAATAAAGTTACTAAATGTATCGAGCTGGTCACGTCTTCATTTCCTGCGCCTGATATAACAGTGAGGATGTTGAACATGAGATGCTCATCAGCTATTTCTATCACAACCAAGATTAAAATTATGGCAGCCATAGTCTACCCAGTGGTAATCTCTGCCTGTGAAATCTGGACTTTGAAAAAGATTGAGAGCAGGGATCTCTGCAGGAGGTGGTCACAAAGCCAAGATGGAAGTCACAAAGGCACAACTGAAGCGTAGCAACAAATGACATTAAAAACAGGGAGAGGTTTAATTGCCCTGTGGCCGCCATATTGACTTCTTTCAGCAGTTCGATTCTCATCGGCTCAAGGTTGACTCAGCCTTCCATCCTTTTGAGGTCGGTAAAATGAGGGCCCAGATTGTTGGGAGCAAGAGGCTGACTCTGTAAATTGCTCAGAGAATGGTGTGAAGCAGGAGATCTTTCGGAATCTGACCATCAGCCATTCTCATGACATGCCCAAGCCAGTGTAGATGTCATCGTTTCAATAGTGTATACATGCTAGAAATTCCAGCACGTTCCAAGACTGCACTATTTGGAACTTTGTCATGCCAGGTAATGCCAAGGATAAGTTGGAGACAGCACATATGAAAGGTGTTCAACTTTCTCTCCTGCCATGCGTAAAGGGTCCAAGACGTCACTGTATGGAGAACTAGTGCCTTAGAGCAGTGTTTCTCAACCTTGGAAGCTTGCAGATGGGTGGACTTCAACTCCCACTGGCTCGGGGTTTCTGGGAGTTGAAGTCCACCCATCTTCAAGCTTCCAAGGTTGAGAAACACTGTCTTAGAGGGAGACCACAGCTGCGATATAAGGATATCTGCAAGAGGGATCTAAAGGCCCTGGGAATGGACATTAATGACTGGGAAACCGTGACCTCCGATCATTCAGCTTGGAGGCTAAAGACGCAGCATGGCCTTCTCCAATTCAAAGAGACACTTGTTCAGCAGGCTGAGGCAAAGAGGCAGTCCTGGAACCAGCGAAATCTGGGGGCTGGGCAGGGGACGGAATATATCTTCCCTCAGTGTGGAAAGGATTGCCACTCTTGAATTGGCCTCTTTAGTCACACCAGATGCTGTTTTAGGACCTCTTTCCAGAGCACAATACCATAGTCTTTTGAGACTGAAGGTTGCCAACGCAAATGGTGTGAAGCACTATGAAGCAGTATATAAGTCTAGGTGCTATTGCTATTTCAGAACTATGGATTTAGAAAAGGTTAAGAACACCACAAATTGCCCAAAGAGCCAACGAATCATTCCTGGACCTCATATGGACTGTCTGCTCCTACAAGATCATAATCAGCAAATTGCAATTCATGTATTTTGGGCATGTAATGCGAGTAGACGATGGTCTATTTAAAAAAAGTGGTGATGCTTGGCAAGGTTAAGGGAAGCTGGCAAGGAAGATTAAAAATATTTTTGGAGTCATTGCTGGCTATCGCTGGGGACAAACCAAAATGATGAGCATTTGGTGCTCTTTGTCAAAGACAGACCCAATGACAAGTAGTCCTCAACTTACTAGCATTTATTTAGCGACCATTCAGAGTTAAGATGGTGCTGAAAAAAGTGACACGACCAGTCCTTGAACTTACAACTGTCACAGCATCCCTGTAGTCACGTGCTTGTGATTCAGGTAGTTGGCAGGCAACCATTGCACATTTGCAATTCACATGATTGTCATTTGCAACCTTCCCAGCTGGCTACAAAGCAAAATCATTGGGGAATCCAACAGGTAAATCGGCAAGTCGTGGTCGCATGATGTCTCGTTTAATGACTGCCCTCCTTAATGATGAATTTTCCAGTTCCTATTGTGGTCATAAATCAAGGACTACCTGTAAATAGCTAATCTTTCTATTGTTTCAGAAGTTCTAGGGCTGAAGTACAGGAAAGAACACCCAAAGGAAAGGTCGCAAAGAAAAATACGAGACTCAGCAACACACAGACACACAGACACACACAAATACACTTGGACTTGGAAGCACTTTGCTGTTCATTAGAATTCTGATCCACATGTGTCTCTTTCTTGTGTAGTGTTTCTCAGTCACCTGAAGATGTGTGGATTTCAGCTCCCAGCATGGCTGTCTGGGGAATTCTGGAAATTGAAATCCACACAACTTTAAATGGCCACAGCTGAGAAGCCCTGCTTTTGAGGCGCATATTAGCCTTGGATGTGACACTGTCTGGGCCATTGGTGGCTCTGAGCAAGCACTTAAAGCTGTAAGAGCCCGTCTGGCACTGGTGAATAAATATTTGCTCAAGTCCTGGATGATAAGCCCTGGAGATTTAAAAAGGGTAGGAAATCTTGTTTACTAACACCATGACAAAATGGTCTGTGGAGTGAAGAACGCCGATGAATCCACCCAGATCACAATAGAACGGGGTTTCCCAAACTCTGGCAGCAAAACCTGTTAAAAGGGGTAAAAAGAAGAATCTGGGAGCTCTTAAATCAAGAGTCAAAAAGGAAGAGCCAAAAAAGCCAATGCAATCCTAGACTGCATTAATAGAATCAAGATCGTGTGAAGTTCTAGTACCGCTTTACAAAGCCTTAGTAAGATCACACTTGGAATACTGCACCCAGTTCTGGTTACCACGATACAAAAAAGATGCTGAGACTCTGGAAAGAGCGCAGAGAAGTGCAACAAAAATGATTAGGGGCAGTAGTGAAATCCAAATTTTTTTACTACCAGTTCTGTGGGCGTGACTTGGTGGGTGTGGTGTGGCTTGGTGGGTGTGGCAGGGGAAGGATACTGCAAAATCTCCATTCCCACCCCCTCCAGGGGAAGGATATTGCAAAATCTCCATTCCCACCCCACTCTGGGGCCAGCCAGAGGTGGCATTTGCCGGTTCTCCAAACTGCTCAAAATTTCCACTACCGGTTCTCCAGAACCTGTCAGAATCTGTTGGATTTCACCCCTGATTAGGGGGCAGAAGGCTAAAGTATACAAAGAATGATTACAGGAACTGGATATATCTAATGTAATGAAAAGAAGGACTGGGGTGACATGATAACAGTATTCCAATATTGAGGGGCTCCTACAAAAGTGAGAGGGTCAAACTATTTTTCAAAGCACCAAAAGGCAAGGCAAGAAACAATGGTTAGAAACTAACCAAGGAGAGAAGTAACCTAGAAGGAATTTCTCCACAGTGAAAGCAATTAATCATTGAAATAGCTTCAGAGGTGGGTTTCAGCAGGTTCTGACCAGTTCTGGAGAACCGGTAGTGGAAATTTTGTGTAGATCAGAGAACCGGTAGTAAAAATTCTGACTGGCCCCGCCCCCATCTATTCTCTGCCTCCCAAGTCCCAGCTGATCAGGAGGAAATGGAGATTTTGCAGTAACCTTCCCCCTGGAGTGGGGTGGGAATTGAGATTTTACAGTATCCTTCCCCTGCCACGTCCACCAAGACATGCCCACCAAGCCACGCCCACAGAACTGGTAGTAAAAAATTTTTGAAACCCACCACTGAATAGCTTGTCTTCAGAAGTTGTGGGTGCTCCATCGCTGGAGACTTTCAAAGAGAGACTGGACAACCATTTGTCTGAAATGGTATAGAGGGGGTTGAACAGGGGTTTGGACTAGGAGCCCTCCAAGGTCCCTTCCACCTCTATTATTCTATGTTCTAATTCCAGCTGACTGCACTGGATTGATTTTCTTTCCTCCTTCCTCTCACACCTTCCCAGGGCATCCTTATCATTACCCACTAATAAAGATGCACAGATTCTCTCTCACTCGCCCAAGGGGACCATGTGCAGAGGGCATCTTTAAAAGCAGGAAGAATTTGGTTTTTTCAGAAAGGCAGAACTAAATCAAGAATCAGCCAAACTGAGAAAGGAATAAGGGATGATCCCAGAGTGCACACTGGGATTCCCCCCTCTATTCCTTCTTTTCCTGTATTTTGGGTATTTGTTAGGGGGATGAACTTTTTCTTGTTTTAATGGTTAAGCCTAGAATTGTCATGTCACATGTAAACAATGGGCAGAGCTTCCATTGCAAAAGTGTAGCTCCCATTGGCTTTTTTGAACCCTTCCATGGGGACACCCCAAACAAGGTAAATCTTGTCTTTTCTGCCTCCCCCCCCACAGACTCCCCTGGATCTTAAATGACTGCTTGCGTTAGTTTGCCAATTTCAGCCAACAGAAAAACACAGTGACAATTTCAGCTGTCACTATTCAGTACAGGTAGTCCTCAACTTACAACTGGTCACTTAGCGAGTGTTTGAAGTTACAACAGACTTCCCTGGGGGTATTTATGACCCATTCAAAGTTCTGATAGTCGGGGGGGGGGGTGTCCCACATGGTCATTTGACCACACTTTGGGCACTTTGCAACCAGGCCACAATTATGGTCATTCCATGGTCACATGACCACATTTTACTACATTTTTGCCTTAATTTCCAGTTCTCAGCAAAAATGCCCAATAATGAACCATTGGTCCACTTAATGACCATGGCAGTCACTTAACAACCACCACAAAAAAGCTTGTAAAATCGGTTTAGTCCCAATTTACAATTTAATGGGAAGGCTACCTGTACTTCAGTGACTGCTTTCTGAGCCGTGGTGGTGCAGTGGTTCGAATACAGTACTGCAGGCTGCTTCTGCTGACTGTCGGCTGCCAGTAGTTCGGCAGTTTGATCCTGACTGGCTCAAGGTTGACTCAGGTTTCCATCCTTCCGAGGTTGGTAAAACGAGGACCCAGATTGTTGGGGGGCAAGAGGCTGACTCTGTAAACCGCTTTGAGAGGGCTGTAAGGCACTGTGAAGCGGTATATAAGTCTAAGTGCTATTGCACTTAAATGACTACGTGTGGGTTGGACTAGATGACCTCCAAGGTCCCTTTCAACTCTGTTACTTTACTACTGTTACTGCTATTGCTATTGCTTTCTACTGCAGAAAATGGATGTCAAGCACTGGAGAAATCAGGAGATTCAAGCAGTTCAAGTGAGTATAAAGATTTATTGCAAGCTTAAGCTCTCTAGAAGAATCTGAGCTACTAACAATCAAAGGAAATGCATGGGAATTAAGAACGCATTCACGGTGGGCTGGACTTAGATCTCTTGTGGGTGCACAGGGGCTCCTGATTGATGATGCATTTGACCCCTTCTTTGGGCTCAACCTGATAGAAATCCTACAATGAATTTCTGCAGCTGCAAATTACACACACACACACACACACACACACACACACACACACACTGGAAGATCCATTCCCATCCCAGCATTGGAGGAGGAGGAGGAGGAAGTGGCCTGACTGTGCTTGTGTAATGCATTGCAGCCCTTGACTTCAGACTAGAGCAGAGAAATCAGAGGATTTTTTTTTTTCAAGGGGGAAGAAATTCCCAACTGTTTCTTCAGGCAGGAGGAGCCCAGCTGATCAAAAGCCCCTTGGAAGTATTCTGTGTGAGCTTTGTTCCCTGGGGATTGAATGGGAGCGTGGGAAGTCAGGAGGCTGGAGAAACAGTTGTGCAATGAAAGACAAACCCTTTGGCCACCTCATCATTAAATACGTGCAGCGACACTACCCTCCATGTTGAGTTTCCTCCAAAATTCCCTTTGTCTTGGTAAAAAGATTTCAAAAAGCAAACACAAAGAAAAAGAGAATTTCTCTGCTTGGCACTTCCTCTTAATCCAGTGTTTCCCCACCTTGGCAGCTTTAAAATGGGTGGACTTCAAGTCCCAGAATTCCCCAGCCAGGAGAAAACGAAGGGGAAAGTAGTATGGATTTTACACTCAGCCTCTGGAAGAAAATTAGGACCTAAATTTAAAGAACAGATCATTATTAGCTAAATGTCGCTCCTTCTTATGAAACAGAATACCTTATACCACATTATAAGAATCATAGCAGCTTCCCTCACTGCTTGTCCTTGTACAACACTTTCAACTTGGTTTTGGAATTAACCCATTTGCATAAGGTGACCAGATTTTAACATTGGTAAAGACATTGTGGGCGTGGCTTATTTTGTGGGCGTGGTTAGCTGGTCATGTGACTGGGTGAGCGTGGCTAGCTGGTCATGTGACCGGGTGGCCATGGCTATGTGTATAGGGTAAGGTGAACAGATTTTAACATTGGTAAGAAGGACATCATTGTGGGCGTGGCTTATTGTGTGGGCGTGGCTTGGAGGCCATGTGACTGGGTGGGCATGGCTAGCTGGTCATGTGACCGGGTGGCCATGGCTATGTGTATAGAGACTACTCAGAGGGCTGAAAAGTCATTTCTGACAGGTCCTCACACTTTTGACTGGTCCTCACACTTATGACCATCCTCACATTTATGCCCGTGCAGCATTCTTAACAACCATGTCACTCATTTCACAACTGCTTCTCTTCAACAAGGTGACAAGATAGGGCAAAAACGTAAAATGTGAGGACAGTCATAAGTTCGAGGACTGGTCAAAAGTGTGAGGACCAGTCAAAAATAACTTTTTCAGCCCTCTGAGTAGTCCATATGCATAAAAGGATACAGTAATAGAGAGGGATGAAGGAAGGGAAGGGAAATTAGAGTAGGAGTGACGGTAAGAGAGGGAGGAAGAGAGGAGGAGAAGGAGAAAGGAAGAGGAAATAGGGAGGAGAAGAAGAGGGTGGGGGGAAGAGAAAGTAAGAAGGAAAGAAAAGAGAGGTGGTAGGTTTGAGGAGAAAGATTGCTGTACAATAAAAAAGATGAAAGGGAAGAAAGCCAACCCCAAACAAATATAAAGATATTAAGATAAAGAATGAATTGTTAAACTTTAAAGAATAAAAGAGAACAAATATGAATAAATAGCAATAATTAGAAACACACATACAAACATACAATGTATTTTCTTTGAACAGAATATTTGGCTGGTTCACAAATTTAAACAGTGTTTAGTCATTTCAATTAAATTTACAATTTCTATATTTCCTTTTTGCCATATTTATTCCTCATCTATTTTTTTAAAAAAACAATATTACCCTTCATCCTCATCTCTAATCTTAATCAAATTCAATTTTTCCCTTCTATTCTATATTATACCCCTTCCCATTGTCATCTATTTTTATATCCATCCTCACATTGGTTAATTATGTAATATGAGTTGTTTAATACAAATTCAACATTTTAATATAAATCAATTAGTTATATAACTATCTTTTTTGTATATTAATCAATATGAACATGAATATTCCAATTATTTCCATGCAATCCAATTTCTTACAAATCAATTAATTATATTTACCAATAATAATAAACCAAATAATTTCCCCCATATATTCCTCCAAACCACAACTTAACCATTTCTGCTTTCAACACAGTATACAATTAATAGTATCTCAATTATTACAATTCCCTAGTTAAAAAGAGCTTTTTTTTCTTTTGTGTTTTAAAATCTTGAACTCTCCTCTTTTGCTCTAAATAATTTCCCATTGTTTGCACCTACCTTTTTTGGTGAGGAAAAGGAAAATAAATCTGCTGCCTAATTTTCCAACGTTGCAAGCAAACAGCAAAGCCAACAGCCTGTTTTACTTTCAGTTTCGTTTTGAGCTTGGTTTGCACAAAGAGAAAAAAAAACCTGCTGAGCAATTTAGCAAGAGCAGAGCCCTGCACAAATCAGCTGAGAGGGGGAAGCCGAGCTAATCAACGTAGGGCAGCCCTTTGAAGCCCCGCGGCAAAAGTTTAAACAGGTTTTTTCCCTCTAGCCATCAGCGGGGACTCAGGAGGCAGCCGGGACTCAGGAGGCAGAATGAAAAATCGGGACTTTTTTAAAACGCCGCGGGACGCGGGACAAATTGCTCAAAAGCGGGACTGTCCCGCCAAAAGCGGGCGTCTGGTCACCTTACATTTGCAGGAGAGGGTTGTGCAATACAGGAATTCCCAAAGGATCAGTGGTGGGTTGCCCCCGGTTCGGACCAGTTCTATGGAACCGGTAGTAAAACCGGAGGGAGGCTCCGCCCACGGACCATGATGTCATCAGAACGCTTCTGTGCATGCCACCCCTGTTCTGGATCTATTTTTTATTACTACAGAAACAAGAAAAGGGGGTATAAAATTGCAGCTTCTTATTTTTTTATGTCAGTATAAAGAACAACATTCTGACAATAAGAATTACAGGTGGTCCTTGGCTTATGATCATTTACCAACTGTTGGGTTTTTTTTGGGGGGGGGTAATTTTTTTTTTATTTTTTACACAAACACACATACAAACATACAAAGTATTTTTGCTGAACAGAGTATTCGTCTAGTTAACAAATTTAAACAATTTTTAGTCCTTTCAACTAAAATTACAATTTCTATACCTCCTTTTTTGCCATAACATTTATTTTCATCTATTTTGTACCAATATTACCCTTCATTTTCATCTCTAATTTTAACCAAATTCCATTTTCCCTTCTATTCTATATTAAACCCCTTCCCATTATCATCTAATTTTTATATCCATCATCAAATTAATTAATTATGTGGTGTTACAGTTATTTAATTCTTATATTAATAATAA
The DNA here is from genome assembly GCF_029215685.1 of Pituophis catenifer annectens. Lineage (NCBI taxonomy): Eukaryota > Metazoa > Chordata > Lepidosauria > Squamata > Colubridae > Pituophis > Pituophis catenifer. The sequence goes on from NW_027256889.1 coordinate 26,902,618, forward strand.
ATCCACTTATTTTATAACATACATTTCCTTAACTAATACAATCCAACATTTTAATATAAATCAATTGATATTTATATATGAACCAGAAGGGGAAAAAAAACCTTAGTTGAATTTAAAAATATTCTAACTATTATCTTCTAATCATATAGCTTTCCCACTGTATCACTTAATCATTTGTACTCACACCACCGTAAACCATTAAAAACATTTCAATTATTATTCCAATTATTTTTCAATTCATTTTCACCATCATATGATTTCACATTATTTCTTACTACAATTCATATTTCAATTCTAGTCATATACATCATATTCCTCTTTCATTTCTTTCCTTTTTTCCCTTTCCCTTTTTATTTTTACCTTTTTCTTTCCCCTTTTTTCCTTTTGTGCCTTAAAATCCTGATCTCTCCTGTTTTGCCCTATATTTCCCATTGTTCCCCCTCTCTTTCTTCTTTTACATTTACCAACTGTTCAAAGTTAGGACAGCATTGAAAAAAGTGACTTAGGACCAGTCCTCACCTTTGCAATTGTCACAATATCCACCCCCCCCCCAGTCACATGATCAAAATCCAATCCTTGGCAATCATCATGTATTTATCATGCTACAGTGTCCCACGGTTACGTGATTTGGGATCTTCTCAGTTGGCTTCCAAAAAGCAAAGTCAGTGAGGGAAGCCAGCTTTGCTTTACAATCATGTGATTCACTTAACACATAATGACTGGCAAAATTGGTTGTGACTCATTTAATGACCATCTTGCTTAGCAATGGAAATCCCAATCTAATTGTGATCATAACTCAAGGTCAGTTAGCAGGGCTGGCTGGGGAATTCTGGGAGTTGAAGTCCACATGTCTTCAAGCTGCTGAGGTTGAGGAACACTGGATTAAACCATGGCAGTTCTTTCATCTGCCAAACACAGAACCACAGAACATTTTGCACACCATGCTGCAGAAATTATCATTATTAGCCTGTTCTGGGATTAGAGCATTTAATGAGCTCTCAAACAAATGTCGGCTCTGGGATAGCTTCAGGATGTGCTTCCTGTTGAGAGTCTGGCACAGATCTAGAGATCCTCCCAGTGATTCTCGGCAGACAGGCATTTTCCTAAATAGCTTTGAAATGCACAGGGTTGCAAATGTTTCCCAGTGGATATTGATGCAAATCCTTTGACATGCAGGGCTTTCTTTCCTCTGCCATCCACAAGGCCAAAAGGCACAGCTCTCTGAACTATGCACATCTTTTAAAATACATGCACAGGCAGAGCGGGATGCAGTGCGCACACACTTAAACACATTGCAATGTTTGCACATGGGAAGTTTATGCTCTCCTCTGGGTTCCAGTTTCTTCTGCACAGAGGAAATGTGGCAGGCTGTCCCCAGCTGGACAGCTGCCACTGGGGTACCGATTCCCTGTTCATTGGGGAAAGACCGAAAGGGTGACACTCCTGCTCTCTTCCTTCTTGCCCTCAGATTGATTTCTGGTGTGGATCAGGCCCAGGGTTATACAACTAAAAGAGAAGGCCTGGAGGGGAATGCAAGAAGCATCCTTTAAAAAGGATTTTCCCAGGTTCTGTGCTAAAACCTGGGGATGGAAGGAATCCCCTAAATCAGCGGCCTCCAATCTTTTGGACACCAGGGACCCGTTCTGTGAAGAAAGGTTTTTCCACAGACCAGAGGAGTTTTGCAGTTTTGTGTGATGCCTGCATCCTGTGGATGGTGCTTCACTTGTTTGTGTGGCCCAGTTGCTGGCATGCCATGGACCGGTGCCAGTCCATGGGTCCCCTGCCTGCACTAAGGAAATGTGCAAGATGTGGGCAGGTGGGATGGAGGGACGCTATCAGCCAATGCAGCCTTTCCTTCCTTCTCAATTCAAACCCCTTCATTCAGGAAATGCTCTTTGTAAAGCATTTTGACACAAATGCAGGATCAACATAAATGCTGTGTTGATCATGCATCAATTTAAATTGTAAGCAAGTGGGCAAGCTCAGAGATTTCACAAGGCATGATTTGCAGGGTTTGGCTCCCTTTAAGAGACGACTGGAGGGAACTTGACTGCCTTTTTTTTTTTTTTTTTTTGCTCCTTTGGCCTCTTTTGACCAGCCACAGCCCCTCTGAATGACTCATTTGCTTCAGATCACACACAGGAACATCCTTGGCATCAAAGATCGCTTCACTTTCCCCAATCACCTTTTCCCTGGAGGACTGGTCTCAGCTCAGCTTTTCTCACACTGTAGTAAAATGGCTCAAATGCTTTTCCTTCTTTCCTTCTCATTACTCAGCTGCCTCACCGTAGCTGTTGGGGTTGGGCTGTGAGGCTTATTTGAAAAGGAGATGTCTCAAAAGTCAGGATGGTGGCCACTCTGCTCCTGCTCTACAAACAGTAGGTGTCATATACACAACACACAAGAAAAAGGGCAAGGCTTCAATCGTGTGGTCCTAGTGCCATCTTGTCCACTTGACCCAAATGCAGCACTTTGAAAGAATAAAAAGAATCAAGATCTGAATCAAGTGTACAAGGCTGTATCAAGTGTTCAGATGTCCCAAATGGCCAACGGGCACTGCAAAGACACAGTCTGGGTGGGATCTAGTTGCAAGGTTATGATTTTGCATAAACCCATGCAGGGGTTTGAATGTCCACTGAAGGGCATTTTTGAAAATAAGTTAAGGTGGTAATTTTGATCACATGATACTGGGAACTTCTTTTTTTTACTCCCCTCCCCCATGTTCTCACTGGCAGGGGTAATTTGTTGAGCTCAAGGAACTTTGAGGGTCCTTTATTGTGGCCTTCTGTTTTTATTTTTCAATTTTTATTAAATCATATACTTCAACAGATGCACAAAACACTATTTTGAGTTCCAGGTTAGGAAAAGGGATTTGGATTAAACTGGGAGACAGAAAAAATGCTCAAACTGTGACTTTTCTTGAAGTATTAACAGTGACCCTTCTCCGCATTTTATTCGTTTATTTATTGCATTTAGAACTTAGGGTACTTTCCTGCCAAACAGTTGCTGTGAATAATAACAAAAGCATCCTGGAACTGGGTAAACTAATTCATTTAGCACATGGACTGAGATGAAGGGGGAAAAACCTTTATCCTGATTCATGCCACAGGAAATCGAACTGAACACTTTCTTTAAGTGTAAGTCAGCAGTTTCTGGTCTCTCTGAGAAGTTTCTTTATTCAAGAATGGCTATTTTCTAAGGCAGTGCCAAAGCACACAGGGATGTCCAAGTCTTTTCTCAATCCTTTTTTTTTTTTTTTTAGTAATCCTTTCCTGCATCAATTTCTTTCATTCGTGGGTGCCCTCTTTTTCTTTTTTCTCACTTCTATTGACATCCACCTCTTAAAAACAGGGAAGCAGATTCATAAAATGAGCCTGTTTGGTGTAGCGGGCAAGGCACAAAGCCAGCTGGTGACTTTGAGACAGTCACTCTGTTTCAGCCCTGGGAAGGAGGTAATGGCAATCTAACTTCTGAAAAACCTTGTCAGTGTAGAACGTTAGCACCCATCCCTCTCCTAGAAGAATGAAATATTCTAGGAAATATTAAAAAGGCAGAATATTATACTTCCCTGGATGAGAAAAGGAGAAACATGCTCTTGGAAAGCAGACCCCCACCTTTGTTAATAGCCTCAGAAAGACTGGGCCATCCTATCTACAAGACAAAAGGCCTTTGACTCCAGGGTGATAGGATTAGCCCCCACTCAAGATCCAAACCAGGACAAACCAGAACATATCTTTTCTTTTATGTACTCTGAGAACGTATGCACCAAGACAAATTCCTTGTGTGTCCAATCACACTTGGCCAATAAAAAATTCTATTCTATTCTATTCTATTTGTAACAAAAGACTGTGCGTCACCATTATAAGCACATCATAAAGCACCATAAAAATACACAGTCATCAAACATATCGAATACATCTCATATAAATGTAACAAGGCTAAGCACAGAGACATCAAGGACAGTCACATCAATACCAACTGATCTTCCAAAGTCCCAAGGACGTCAAAGGTCTTCACTGGGATCTGTCCACTTCTTCAAGCTCCACAGATCGAGGAAAAATCCAGATGACATGGTCAGCCATTGTTCCAGTCATCTCAGCAGATCAGTGCTTCTCAATCTTAGCCACTTTAGAATGTATGGACTTCAACTCCCAGAATTCCCCACTGCAGTAGATTCTTCCCATGCCATGCCCACCAACTGGGATGATCTTCCTGATGGTTTGTAATCCAGCTAGTGGAGCTACAGTGATATAAAAAATCTCAGAATCTATAATACTTGGCATCATTGCTTCAAGCCATGGATGTTTCTGTAAAAACTTAATGGCAAAAGAGCTGAGGACAGAATTCCAAGAATAAGTTTCTTTTATTATAACAAAACTGGGGATCAAAGCATATAGGGTACTCTGGAATGTCAGTTTTGTAATTTGCAGTGGCAAGAAAAACATTTAAGTAAGGCTTCTAGAAGAAACCCATCCACATCCTGCATATTACCAGGAAGTTCCTCCTGCACAATTTTTGTTAGTGTTCAGTAAGTTCTGAGATTTAGACCCTAAAAGTATGGTGTGGGAAAATTATTTTTCCTGATCCCATCTGCCATTCAGCTTGTAAATGACAGTAACAGCTTCACCCCTTTCAATGGCATTATATTCTGTACGGCTGATTTTGCAATGCAGTTTATGGGCAGAGTAGCAAGATTATCCTGTGGAAAAATCTGGCAGAATCTTATCTTTTTCCCCCTTGTTTTTTAAAAGCATATTTACAAGTGTCAGGATATTGATTTTTTAAAAATGATTCATGTAGACCTTGACATACGACCATAATTGAGACCAGAATTTCTGTCTCAATTAAACAAGTTGGTTATTAAATGTGTCGTATCCAATTTTATGATCTTTTCTGCCCCAGTTGTTAAGTGGATCACTGCAGTTGTTAAATGAATCACACAATTGTTCAGTGAATCTGCCTTCTGTTATTACCCTAGGCCTAGAAAGTGGATCCTATTAGAAAAGGACAAAAGGCCTCTGGATTGCAAATCTGGCTAGAATAGCCCATGAAAATAAAAAGAAATCAGTGGTGGGTTTCAAAAAATTTACTACTGGTTCTGTGTGTGTGGCTTGGTGGGCGTGGCAGGGGAAGGATACTGTAAAATCTCCATTCCCTCCCCACTCCAGGGGAAGGTTACTGCAAAATCCCCATTTCCTCCCAGTCAGCTGGGTCTTGGGAGGCAGAGAATAGAGAATAGATGTGGGTGGGGCCAGTCAGAGGTGGTATTTACTGGTTGTCCGAACTACTCAAAATTCCCACTATCGGTTCTTCAGAACTGGTCAGAACCTGCTGAAACCCACCTCTTTCTGGCACTTCATTTGAGTTCTAGCCAATCTTGTCCGGGCTCAAAAGTTCAGTAAACCTGGGTTTACTGAATAACCCTAAACCCAGGTTATGATAAAGCCCTACGTGGCCTAGGACCAGAGTACTTGCAAGACCACCTCCTGCCACTGGTGGCCTCCCATCGCCCAGTTCGCTCCCACAGAGTTGGCCTCCTCAGGATACCTTCAGCTAGACAATGTCGACTGGTGATCCCTAGCGGGAGAGCTTCTCTGTGGGAGCCCCTACCCTCTGGAATACGTTACCCCTGGAGCTCCCGATAATCCCCGACCTCCGAACCTTCCACCGTGCCTTGAAGACCTGGCTCTTCCAACCGGCGGGCTTGGGTTGATTCTATACTGATTTTGTAGCTTTTTATATTCTTAAATCTTAAATTTGAATTGGTATTCCCACGGGGAATACAATAAACAGAGTATTTATTGGATACTCTGTTTTAATTTGTCTTTTAACTTTTGTATTTTCTGTTTCTTATTGTTGTGAGCCGCCCTGAGTCGTTCGGAAGAAGGGCGGCATATAAATCCAATAAATAAATAAATAAATAAATGATGATGAAGGCTGTCAGGAAATGTCAGGGCTTTAAGCTATACTGGGAAATCAAAACATACCCCAAATAAGGCACTTCTGCATGACTGCCAAAAATTGAAATGAATCTGTTCAACAAATCAGCAAGGTTATTCTGAATTCCTTTACTTTCACTTTTTGTTTGCTGTACAAAGTTAAGGATGGATCATTCAGTTGTTTTAGAGAAACAGAGGCCAGGTACGGAATGGAGATGGAAGATTTTATGATTCTTTTCTCCTAGGAGGAATGCAAAGGATGATAATGGTCGATGTCTACATGTACAGGTAGTCCTTGACTTATAACCACAATTGAGCCGAAAATTTTTGTTGCTAAGCGAGACATTTGTTAAGTGCGGTTTGCCCCATTTTATGACCTTTCTTGCCACAGCTGTTAAGTGAAACGCTGCTGTTATTAAGTTAGTAACACGGTTGTTAAGTGGATCTTCTTTCCCCATTGACTTTGCTTGTCAGAAGTTTGCACAAAGTGATTACATGACCCTCGGGACATTGCAACCGTCTTCAATATGAGTCAGTTGCCAAGCTTCTGAATTTTTATCACATGACTATGGGGATGCCCCCAATGGTTGTAAGTGTGAAAAATGATCATGTCACTTTTTTCAGTACCATTGTAACTTTGAATGGACACTAAATGAACTGTTGTAGGCTGTGGTGAAATGTAAATGTTACTACTGGTTCTGTGGGCGTGGTTTGGTGGTAGTGGGGGGTAATATGACTGAGTGGGCGTGGCCAACTTTTTTTTTTTTTTTTACTTTTAAAACCATTTTTTCTACAACCTCTTCAGCCGAAGAGGTTAAAATGCTTTTAAAAGCCTCTGATGATCCCAGCTGAGCCGTGCGATCATCAGAGGCTTTTTTTTTTTTACTTTTAAAAGCATTTTTTCAGCCAAAGAGGTTGTAGAAAAAATGCTTTTAAAAATTAAAAAAAAAGCCTCTGATGATTGTGCAGCTCAGCTGGGCAATGGGGGGGGGGCAGGGATTTTTGCTACCGGTTCTTCGAACCACCCGCCTCCATCGCTACCGGATCCGGTCTGAACTGGGAGCATTTCACCCCTGGTTGTAAGTAGAGGACTATCTGTATTTCTTTGTCAGCTCCAATGGATTGGGATGCATTTGACTAACTATGTTTGATGTATCCATTCACCTTTTGGTTATTTGTCATTTAACAGCTGAAGGGTGAAGAGGAAGATTTGCTAGCATGACAAGGCTAGAGTCTCCATCTCAGTGATTCTCAACCTGGACAATTTTAAGATGGGTGGACTTCAACTCCCAGGACTGGGAGTTGAAGTCCACCCATCTTAATGTTGAAAAACACTGCAGGGGTCCTGAATAATTCTGCAACAGCTTTTAGGAATTCCTCTTTTGCAAAGAAAAATTAGAGTGGCTTTCTGCTTGGTCTGCAGAAACATTTGTAGGTTTGGGGCATTTGTTTTGATGGTGTGTTTTTTTAAAAAAACAATATTATTAAATTTTTCAACATTTAAAACACAGAACACAAATTTATACTCATTAGAGCTTTTCCATATCGGTGACAATATCCTTCGCATCGATCATATTTACCTAAATTCTATTTCTATAAATCTATAACTATCCTAGGTTATATCATCATTCAATTTATAATAATATCTACTCACCTACAATCATATTCTCATCAATATTATATAGTTCTTATACATTTTACATTATATATTCTACTTTTTACAACTTTTTTTTAAAAAAATTATTTTTCAAAAACAAAAGCAAAACAGAACATAAAAAAACATTATCATTCCGTACAATCAAAGACAGTGTTTCAGTCGGTGGCATTTTTTGTGCTCCTCCTCTCTTCAATTTATCACTAAACATGCTAGCTTATTTCCAAAGATTTCAACATCCATTTATATCATAATTATTTCCAATTCTTATTCTCTTATTCTCATTGGTAAAATAAATCCCATATCAAATAATATTGTCTATCTTCCTGCTCTCTTATTTCAAATGTCAATTTATTCATCTCAGCACATTCCATCATTTTCTTAATAATTTCTTCATCATTAGGTAACTTTTCCCCTTTCCAGTTTTTAGCAAATACAATTCTGGCTGCTGTCAAAAGATTCACAATTAAGTATTGCAGTTCTTTATTATACGTCTCCGGTATGATCCCTAATAAAAATATCTCTGGTTTAAAGTCAATATGTCTCTTTATCATTTTTTCCAACCACGTGTGTATCTTAGTCCAGTATCTCCTTACTTGTACGCATGTCCATCACATGTGGTAATAGGATCCTGGGGTCTGATGACATTTCCAACATTTCTCTGATTTATTCTGGAACATTCTGACTATTCTCGACGGGGATAGATGCCACTTATAAAACATCTTATACAAATTCTCCTTATATGCTGTAGACATTGTCATTTTATAATTATGTGATCACAATTTTTGCCATTTCTCTAAATCAATATCATAACCAAAATTCTTCCTCCATCCTATCATTAATTCTTTAACTTGTTCTTCTTCCAGTTTAACCTCTAGCAAATAACCATATAGCTTTTTAATTACATGATCATCAGAACCCATCAAAATCTTATCTAAATTAGTCAATACATTATAGAAACCTTCTTGTTTAAGATCTTCTCGATATCTAGAGAGTATTTGCATATATGAAAACCAATCCATCTTATACCCTTGATCTTCTATATCTTGCTTTAATTTAAGTTCACCCTTTTTATCCAATAATTCCTTATATCTTATAATTTATTTCCCTTTAAATGTCACTGGATACTTTTTACAACTTATACCTTAAGTTTTACGCTTATTCTCAAGCCAGGTATACCATCTATTCCAAATTTGGTAGTATTCAGTTTCTTCTTTCTCCTTCATTTCCATGGACAGCTTATCCATTTCTGCACACTCATAAATTTTCCCTATTATCATTTGATCTGGAGGGATATCGACCCCTTTTCCAATTCTGCGTGAGGACGATTCTACTTGCCGTCAATATATGTAACACTATATATTGCAATTTTTTATCCATTTTCCCATCAGAAATGCCCAAAAGAAATTCTATCGGCTTCAATTCTATTTGTTTTGGTAGTGTTTATTGAGCTGTATCCTCACAGTGAGCTGATGACCAACTCTGTGTTTTCCTCCCATCATACAGGAAGGAAGCATGATGACAAAGCAAGACTGAGAACTGTCCTCCTCCAGCCCTCAGGGCCCTGGAGCCATGAGATGTATTTACTGCCTTGAAGCTCCACCAGACTCTTTAGACTTCTGCCCCTGAAGATCAGCTGCCTGTGGGCAAGGCAAGCCGGGAATGTAAAAGGAAGGTTTTTCACACATGCTGAATTCTAATCTGCTGCAGCATCAAAATGACAGCCCTGTGGGCAACTATCTCAACCACCCAGGAATGAGTTCACATAAAATGGGCCGGTTGTACATTTTGCACTGAATCATTTGGCTGTTTTGTTGTTGTCAAGTACCCAGAAGAAAGGTCTTTCAGATTTCAGATGATCTCACTTGCAGGAAAGGATCTCTACACATCGATGAAAAATGCACATTTCATTCATTGTTGCCAGATCTGATCACAAGCCCAGACAGGGAACTGCTATGCAGGTAGTCCTCGACTTCTGACCACAGTTGAGACCAGAATTTCCATTGTTAAGCAAGGCAGTCACATCCAATTTTAAGGTCTTTTTTGCCATGAATCGCTGCAGTTGCTAAGTGAACCATGCAATTGTTAAGCGAATCTTCTTTCCCCATTGATTTTGCTCATCCAAAGCTGGCTGGAAAAGTCACAGATGATGATCATATGATCCTGGGATGTCATATGACTGGGATGCCACCCTCATAAATACATGCCAGTTGCCAAGTGCCCAAATTCTGATCACGTGACCTTGGGGATGCTATGACAGTTGTAAGTTCAACAACATCATAAGTCACTTTTTTCAAGGCCATTGTAACTTTGAACAATTGCTAAAGGGATGGTTGTAAATCAAGGACCCTGTACAGCTAGATGAGTAGGGTTAGGTGAATGGTGGCACATGGAATCCTGGGTCTTCTGGCCATGTCACCCCTTCCTCTCTGAGTTGAGAATTGTTCTGGCACTTTCAAGAGCCACACTGCAGTAGGCAAAACCTCCTAACCCCACTGTGACTTTCACAACTTCTGGAGCACTGCTGGAAATGTGCACCCCTTCAGATACTCTTGTGGTATGTGTGTCGGTATTAATTCTTGGCTGAAAAGAGCATACTGAAAAAGGTTGCTGTGTTTAAAAACTCTTTTCATTTTGGAAGAAGCAAAACAGCTGGATAGACAGCATACTTTAAAGCCCACATTCTGCTGGACCACAAGCCCCATCACTCTCCATCTTTGTATGGGATGCTATAGCAAGAGCATTTAGGGGCCACATTACCTCTCCACAAGCTAAGGAGCGGGAATGGCTGCAGCACATACATGTAGTCTAGGACAGTGTTTTTCAAACTTGACAACTTTATAGACTTCAACTCCCAGAATTCCCAGCATGAGTGTCAAGTTTGAAAAACACCAGCCTAGGAAACAGAAAAGGAACTGAAAGAAGTTCCTTTAATTCAAACAATTATTTTCTACCTGGTTCTTTGCTCCAGGTGAGGAGTTGGTGTGCCCTAAAGATTTCCCCACGTTTTTAGAGTTCTGGGCCACCACTTTGAAAAATGCAATGGTTAGGCTGGATAATAAAGGGTTAGGACACTCACCAGCACCCACAACATGTTTACCAACTCTTAAAGTCCACAATTATCATAATTTAAAATAAAGCTTGTAATTACTGCATGGTCACCCAGATCCCCTCAATTTCTGACTCCTTTTGCCCTCTGCAAACAGAACAGAGTGAGATTTTCTATTATCTGTCTGTCTAGTTATTTATAATAAAAGATAAAAATTAACAAGAATGTCCATTTAAAATGGAGAGAGAAGAAAGAAGACAGAACAGAAGACAAAAAATGCAGGAAAAAAAATAGAAAAGTAAAAAACATAAAAAACAACTTCTGATTTTCTGAATATATTATCATATTTCTATGGCACTCATCACACTTGCATGCCTCGGTTATTAGCATTAATGTAAATTAACCTCTCACTCCATGGCTGCAGCATTGCTTACAATTTTTCATAATCTATTTTTTTTTCCTAATTATCAAAGCCACACATCATGATTTCACTTTTTTTCTATTTCATGCACAAAAGTCAATAAGGGCTTTCCAATCAGCTTTAAACTTAATATCTTGTCTCTAATTAAAGCTGGCCATTTCGGCAAGTCTCATCATCTTCACTGTGCATTTTCTCACTGTGGGTAAAACAAATCGTTCTACCTTTGTGCATAGAATAGTCTCACTACCAAACATGGTGCGATTTTCCAGGGTGGCAGATTTTTTTTTCGTTGAGTTATTCTTTGGGGAAATTACTCCAGCTATATAGCAGGGAACCATTTTAGATCAATTTCCAAGTACAGTAAAAGACGGAGACAGCGATCAGCTGCCTTGATGCCAGTAGCAAAAACAGACTCATCAGCTTTTGAGTAGGCCTGTCTTTAATGGTCGCTTAGGAAGAGAAGCATCTGCAGGTCAAAAAAGTCAAAATGGCACCTGCACTCATGTGATTAAATCTCCACCTTGTCATGAATCATACATAAGATTCATGTAAAAAAAGCTGCAGGCTACAATTGTGCCGGTACGTCTTCCATCTTGACTTTGTGGGAACACCCTGTGGGACATCCCTGCTTGGGAACAGGTGTCCAGAGGGAAATGGGGCCAACAGCAGTACTCATTTTATATATCCTCTACGTAAACAAAGGATGCATTTAACTTATTCACATGGCCTCCTATTTCATAACAATAATACTGGGAGGTGCGCAAGAATTAAAAGCAGTGATAAAAACACCTGATCCTGGTCACACATGTCAGAGGTGGTAGAAGTAAGACCCAACTTCTGGCAGCAAACAAAACCCAACAATGAAGTTCAAACAACCTGCAAAGATTGCTTAATCTCTGGGGCCAAATGCCAGGGGCAGGGGAGTGAGCAAGTGGTGGGTTGCCCCCGATTCACACCGGTTCTATAGAACCGGTAGTAAAACTGGCGGGGGGCTCTGCCCACTGCCCCTGATGTCATCAGAACAGTTTTGCGTATGCACAGAAGAGCGTGCGAGCGGCCCCGTTGCGAATCGGTAGTAAAGATAAGTAGAACCCACCTCTGGAGTGAGCTATAGCATTATAGGGAAGTCTAACAGGGTTGGGGGCAGTGGTGGGTTGCCCCCGGTTTGCACCGGTTCTATAGAACCGGTAGTAAAACTGGCGGGAGGCTCCGCCCATTGACCCCGATGTCATGAAAATGATGCTAGCGCAGAAGAGCGTGCGTGCGGCCCCGTTGCGAACCAGTAGTAAAGGTAAGTAGAACCCACCCCTGGTTGGGGGCATCCAGATCTCAGAGGAAAGCTGATCCACTTGTTGTTTTTTTCTTGCTCCTATAAAACCCATAAAAAAAGAGTTTTCAACTTTGAGAACTTTAAGACATGGGGACCACAACCCCCAGAATCCCCTAGCCAGCATGGCTAGCTACAGAATTCTGGGAGTTGAAGTCCACACATCTTAAAGTTCCCAAAGTTGGAAACACTGCCATAAAAGAACCCCTTAGCAAAGAAGCTGCATTTGATGCTCTTCTTCACTTCTCGGAGCCAAAAGTGGGGTGCTGCTGGGGTTTGGATCTCTGCAGAAACTTCTCTCCATCTTGCAGCTATCCTTCGGAAGAGGCATGCACAATGCACAGTACAGAGCTTTCTCCAGAATTTAGCAGAATTATAGAATAACCAATTCTATAATTATAGTTGGAAGGAGCCTTCTAGTCCAAGCAGGAGATTCTATTCCAGTGTTTCTCAACCTTGGAAGCTTGAAGATGGGTGGACTTCAACTCCCAGAATCCCCCAGCCAGCACTGCTGGCTGGGGGATTCTGGGAGTTGAAGTCCACCCATCTTCAAGCTTCCAAGGTTGAGAAACACTGCTCTACTCCATTCCAGACAAATGGCTGTCCAATCTCTTCTTAAAAACCTTGGCCATTTCGCAGCAGGGTTCAGACCTGAATGGCTTTTGCTCATTCTTATGCTTAAGTCCAAAGCCCATCTCTGAAGTCCCCATCTCTGTCCTTCCCAGTTTCTCATCTTCTCCAAGGCAGGTGGCAGGAAGGCAGCTGCTGATTTGGGGCCCAGCCTTGGCCACTCCAGGGTTGCCCTGGCAACCGCAGCAAAGCCCCAAGAAGCTGCGAAGAGGAAGGAAAGAAAGACCTTTGTGCAGCCTCAGAGATCCCTGGGGTCTTGCCTCAAAAATCTGTGTGTCTGTGTGTTCAAAACATACGTTGCAAGCTAAAAGGTTCCCCCTTCTGTCTAGGAGTGATGCAAATAGGGGCAGCGTCCCCCATCTCCCTTTCCTTGCCAAGGAAGTCCTGAAGGCAGAAATCCTAGCAGTGGGGAGGAAGGTCTGGAGCCAAAAAGGAGGGTCAGCAAAGGAAGCTGCGAGTAGCTGTCCTTCAGGATGCCTGCAAAAAAGAGTCAAGAGTCTGCTGGCAGCACTACCACCCCAACTGATGCCTTATTCCATTTATTATTGTTATTTTTATTATTGGAAGTTCACTTCCATCTATCCAGGACATGGCATATAAGTGCTGCTTGACCAGGGTCCACAGTATAGTCTGGGATGCTACACGTCCTCTCCATGACCGGTTTTCTTTGTTACCTTCTGGGAGGAGGCTTCGTGCTACCTGAAGCAGAACAACAAGATTCTGTAACAGCTTTCTACCACATAGCATCAATCATTTTATCTCTCAGGACTCTTTTTTATGCTATGTATTCAAAATTGACTGTGATTAAAGTGTGTGTGTGTATGTGTGTGTACTTGTATGTTTATGTATGTATATACATACACATACACACACATACACATATACCAGGGGTGAAATGCTCCCGGTTGGGACCGGATCACCCGATCCGGTAGCGATGGAGGCGGGTGGTTCGGAGAACCGGTAGCAAAAATCCCTGCCCCCCCCCCCCCATGCCCAGCTGAGCCGCACAATCATCAGAGGCTTTTTTTTTTACTTTTAAAAGCATTTTTTCTACAACCTCTTCGGCCGAAAAAATGCTTTTAAAAGTAAAAAAAAAAGCCTCTGATGATCGTGCGGCTCAGCTGGGGTCGTCAGAGGCTTTTAAAAGAAAAAAAGGCTCTGCCGATCAGGCAACTCAGCTGGGATTGTCAGAGCCTTTTGAAAGCATTTTTCGCCGAAGAGGTTGTAAAAAAAATGGTTTTAAAAGTAAAAAAAAAAAAATGGCCACGCCCACCCAGTCACATTATACCACCACCACCAAGCCATGCCCACAGAACCGGTAGTAACAAATTTTAGATTTCACCACTGACATATACATATATTGAGCAGAATATATGGGCATCAGAATTTCATTTTTTAATGTGTGCCAGTATGTTCACAGAAAAAAGTGACAATAAAGGTTGTTATCTTATCTTGTTTTCTTACCTTATTATTTATTACATTTCTAGGTCACCCATCTCATTGCCAAGAGATTCTTGGTGGCTTACAACAATATACATGCATATAAAAAACAGTAAGAACACCAAATGGATTAAAAACCTTCAGCATTAACATCAGCCCAAAAGTAGATCAAAAGTGCAGTGCTGTCACTCACCCGTCTGATCCAGGTCTCTCTCTTTTTTGTGTTTGCAGCATGTGGGGTTTTTTTGAACCATGTGTGTGTGGACATACTGGTATGCCTCAACTTACAACCATTTCCTTAACAAATGTTCAAAGTTACAACGGTGCTGAAAAAAAGTGACCTAAATATGACCGAAGTTGTCATATTTAATGATTGTGGCAGCGTCCCTATGGTCATGTGATCAAAATTTAGGCCCTTGGCAACTCGCGTGTATTTATGATGGTTGCAGCATCCTGAGATCATGTGATTTCTATTCGTGACCTTCCCTCCTACCGACCAGCAATATCAATGATCATTTGATTCACTTAATAACTGCAATGATTCACTTAACAATCATGGCACATATATAGTTTGGGGTCAATTACTTGATGGACAGCCTGTCCCCAGTTACATCTACCTGGCCCACCAGAGTGGGAAGGCAGGCGAACTATCAAGGAAATACATCTGGTGGCACCTAGGAAAAGGGACTTCTGTGTGGTGGCTCCCACACTGTGGAACATCATTCCTCCAGAGATAATCTTGTTGATTTTCCTTAAAGACATAGTTTTGACAGTGGGTCTGGAGCAGAGGTGGTATTCAGCCGGTTTGCACTGGTTCCCGCAAACCGGTAGCAGAAAGTTGGCGTGGGTCGTCGAACTGGTAGCAACCGCAGGCTGGCCATGCGACAGAACCAGTTGCCCACTCACCGCTCGCTGCTCCGTCCATCTGCTCAATACTCACTGGCCCCGCCCACCTGCTCACTGCTCGCTGGCCCCGCCCATCCCAGCCCTATATATGTTGCCTTCGCTTCACCATGTGGCCAAGCTACGTGCCTCGCCAGTCCCCTCCGTGCCTCACCCTCTCTGCTCAGCTCACCAAAGGTAAGTAAGCATGCTGCCTGCTCACCATTTGCCTTGGGTCAGGGGCCGGGGCTCTGGGGATGTGCCATTCCCCGAGGCCCTGGAGCCACTATCCGCCTCGGCTGGGTCGGGGAATGAGCCATTCCCCGGCTCTGGCCTTGCCCCGGAGCTGCCGCCCGCTTGCCACCTGCTCTCCCTTCGTCAGTCACACGTGTCGCCCCATTTCCCTTCCTTCAGTGGCCCCGGCCCTAGCCCCGCTTCCTCCCCCACCACCGCCTCTTTCTTTGGGCTGCTTACCTTCCTTTTTTTCTACCTTTTTCTGGGCATGGGTTTGAGTGACGTCAAGTTGGCCACGCCCACTCAGTCACATGACACCCCCACCTAGCCACGCCCACAAAACCGGTAGGGAAAAAATTTGAATCCCACCACTGGTCTGGAGACTCCATTTTGAGAGGAACAAGTGGCTTGTCTTTTTCTGTTGTCATCACCCCAGGCTGGGAGTTTTAAATTGTGGTTTTTAACTATGAATTTGTAATATTGTACATCGTCTAGCATCACTGTGTATGAGTTGAGTGGCTATATAAATTTGTTTAACAAATAAATTAATACAATTGCACAACTGATGGGAATAATGCAACAGGGGAGTTTTGCATCACACAATTAATTCTCACCATTTGTGCAATGATGCTATGACCACATATTTTCACTTACAACACCCCTCTTCCACGGACAGTACATTCGCATCTGCTAAAGTTTGTTTTTTTATTATTGACCATTTTTGGGCCCCTGCAGCTTTACTTTCTATGAAAAAAGTTTCTAGATCTCATTGTCAAAGCTAAGGTCACACAAACACAGGATACTCCTCCAGAAGACAAAGAAAATTGTGAGCCAGTCTGGATCATACCCCACCCACTTGCCTGCAGAGCTCAAAGTGCAAAAGTACAAGCAGACAGGAGGCCAGGCCTGTCGGGAAGCAGGCCTGGCTAGTCGAGGAACAGGCTCAACCAGTCGAGGAGACCCACTCAATTTCTGCAGCTGTTTGTTTTGTCCTCTTTTGTTCACAGACTCATTTTCTGTCAGAGACACCAAAGAAAATTGTCTGGCTTATTCCAACAGCTTCCTTCCCAGAATCTGGAAGACTGAAATATGTTGCCTGAACCAGCTACTCTGGATTTCAAGTTATGGTTGAAAAACTGCCTGTAGTGGGAAAGCATTCCGCTGTGATTGAGCCAATCACCATAAATGCATTGTGATTCGCTAGCGCTCGCAAAAAGAAGGTTAGCATCAGATAGAAAAAGAATTGTTGATGTACTTCCAACTTCCTCAGCCGGTTGTCCTCCAGATGGGTTGAAGCGCAGCTCTCCTTGGCCCAGCCATGGGCTTTGTGGGTTGGGGATGATTGACTCATGGCTGAACAGACCCAAAGCAGGCCTGGATAAGAGAAAGGTAGTTCACACTCCTTGCTTTCAAGGGTATCCAGAGAGGAGATAAGAAAAGGCAAAATGGTGGCCCCAACCAACCCATTAAAGCCCTGTCTTGTTTACGTGTGTTGCGTTGCACATACAAAGAGGTGTGTCTTTGACCAACATGACTGAGGTGGTCATGGCCACCATCTTGAGTATTTTTCCTCCTTTTCCAGGCTCCCCTATAACTTCTGCACCTCGACTGGGGCCTCCGTCTGATTGCTATGCCCTCAATCTTCCACCTGAACCTTTCCTTTCCAAAATCAGCTCCACCAGCCTTTAACCAACTTTTTGAAAAGATGCACCAGGATTTTGAGATGCAGAGCAAAAGAGGGTGGCTGGTCTCTGACCAGGCTGCCTATCCGTTGAGCAGAATGTAAGATTTTCTCTTTCACACAGGTTCAGGCAGGGCCTTTTTGATGTTCTGAGCTGATTTGCACAGCTTTCATTGCCCAAACGCTTCCTTTTCTCACCTCTGATCTGGCTCACTGCCAGATGGGGCTGTCTTGACTTCACATGCCCAGAGCGCGAGAAGCAGAAATCCTGGCTTAGCTCATCCTCAGCCAGTGAGGAAAACAGCTCTGTCATTATCAATGCAATGGGAATAAGGCCAGACTGGCTGCAGGTCTCTTACCTGTTTTTGTAACTTGGCAACTAAGATGTGTGGACTTCAATTCCCAGAATTCCCCTACTTGGGAACACATCATAAAGTTGCCGGGTTTAAAAAAACATTTCTGATCTGATCTGATTCAGTTCATGCAGCACCTGTGCTGAATTTTCACCTTTGTCCATCCTCCAGCATCCATTCAGTCATAATCTCAGCTCAATAAAGTTAAACTAAAAAACAAGAACAGATTCATAAAGGGCTGGGTCGCAAAGATCGCATTTATTTATAATCTTTCTGTTTCCTTTGTTACCGGTACTTTAGAACTCCCAGGCCTGATAACACAATCAGATCTTGAGGGATGTTCTGGAGATCATCAGGGATGGAGTTAACCTGATTTGGGTTGAAAAGACTGTTCTATAGGGTGGGTGCTATGGGCACAATACCCACATCTTGGGACCCGCCAAGCGTAGGCCCCTACCAGGTTGAACCCACAGCATCCCTTCTTTGCCAGACCTGATGCTGATGTAATGTAATGGGGAGAAGACAGTTCCATAGATAACCTGGTTCCATGCCATTAAAGGCCAAAACCAGCATTTGAATTGGACACGGAAGCAAACTGGCAACCAATGCAGCTTATGGAGCAGAGGTGAAACCTGTGCTGTTCTGGAGGTACACATACTGCAACTGCCAACATCACTGCATTCTTCACCAATTGAACCTTCTGGATACTCTTCAAGGGCAGCCCCATGTAGAGCGCATTACAATAATAGATCTGGAGATGACTAGGGCATGAGTGATTATGACTCACATTAAGCTCATCCAGGTCCAAAGTCCAGTATTCTTGGGTGAACAATCTGGCTTTAGGGCACAATTTTGCCCAGTCACCCTTGAAATTTTAGTCACCAACTGCTTCCAACCTTGTGTAGAAATGCTGGAATCTCTGAATCTTATCTCCCTGAACAAACTAAGAGGTACTGGGGCAGAGAACCCTTGCATGCAGCCATAGAGGAAGGTCAAGGGATGGCTCTTTCTTTCTTTCTTTCTTTCTTTCTTTCTTTCTTTCTTTCTTTCTTTCTTTCTTTCTTTCTTTCTTTCTTTCTTTCTTTTTTTCTTTCTTTCTTCCTTCCTTCCTTCCTTCCTTCCTTCCTTTCTTTCTTTCTTTTTCTTTCTTTCATGCCTAAGGTGGGACGTGAATTCACAGTCTCCTTCTTTCTAGCCTGGTGCTTTAACCACTACACCAAACTGGCCCTCCTAAAAATTATGGCTGTACCACTGTTGTGCAAATCCAGAGGACTATCAAGATAATGTTGCCCTGCCTGGTTCTTAAGGATGTCAATTGCAGAACGGCTGCAACCAAGGAAGCAGAGGAGGCAGTAAATGCCCGCTTCAGTCCACAACACCAAGAAGCTGCATTCAGTTTTCACCCCCTTCTGGTTTCCTGACTGATGGATTGTGTGACAAAACGGGACAGACTTTACACACTGTGCAGCTGTCATTAGAGGCAGTTTGGCTTAAGGGGAAAACTACTTTCATACTAGTTCAGATAAGGATGACTTAAGTCGGCCTCATTTAAGGGCTGGGGAGGGGATGAAGGCAACATCGAGGGGTCATGGCAGGACCAAGAAGATACCAGGTCATGCTGGTGCTGGCTTTAGCCACCACGGGAGACCTGTCTCAGCCAGAGAAATCATTTATGTCAGTTTCCACTCAAGCTTAGTTCACATGACATGACACCTCTCCTGCGCAAGCTGCATTGGCTTCCAGTGGTCTTCCGGGTGTGCTTCAAGGTATTGGTTCTCATCTTCAAAGTGCTCCATGGCTTAGGGCCCGGTTATTTATGAGACCACCTTCTGCCACCGATAACCTCCCACCAGCCAATATGCTCCCACAGAGAGGGCCTCCTCAGGGTGCCGTCTGTCAGGCAATGTTGGCTGGCGACCCCCCGGGGAAGAGCCTTCTCTGTGGAGGCACCCACCCTCTGGAATGAGCTACCCCCAGAGATACGACTGATCCCGGACCTCTGTACCTTCCGCCGGGCCCTGAAGACTTTTTTATTTCAGCAAGCCGGGCTGGGTTAAAAATCTTTTAATTGGGGAATTTTATGGGTAAGGGGTTTTAAATTGGGGAAGCCATAGATTTAATTTCGTTTTAAAGTATTTTAATATTTGTATTGTGTGTTTTTAATTTTGGCTGTTCACCGCCCCGAGTCCTTCGGGAGAGGGGGCGGTATAAAAATTTTAAAAATAAATAAATACAAGACACCTGTGGTGAACAGAATTGGATTCTTCTTTCTGCCTGATGATGTCAATGACCCCCAGAAACCACAATGTCTGAAACAGCTCTTGGGATTCTATTTTAACTGAGATAGGGATGGTGTTTTTGCTGCTGCCTTTGGTGGCATCTTTGCACCCACTTTATTTTGCTGATATTTATCCTTGCTTCACAAGAGCCCCTCACTCATCTTTGGGGTCTGGGGCTAGCTTGATTTGCTTTCACCTAGGCCCGCCATCAGAGGTGTCTGCAGGGTCAAAACAAGCAAAATGCAGTTGCAATGGTGTAGGTCAATGTTTTTTCAATCTTGGGCTGTATGACTTCCCCACATCTGTATTGGCCTATTTATAGTGGACTGTGCAAACATCTGGCAGATAGTCCAAGAGATTGACTACTAGTTCTAATTTCTTTAGCAGCCACCCAGAGAACCTGACTGATCAAAGTTGCCTGGCTCTTTTGCTCAACTTTGGATGCCAACCTGCAAGCAGAACTCAAAACAGGATCCAGCCAAAAATGCCCATTTACCCCAGTTGTAATATGGTTTCCATCAGACTTGAAGAACTGGATGGCAAACAAATGCCCAGACTGGCTTGTCTATTGAGGGATCAAAAAAGTCCATACAGTGCCCTCAACTTCACCATTGCAGCTGCCATCTTGACTTTTTTGACAGCACATGTCCCGACCCTACCATGCATGCTCCTGTCACAACAACAGGCGGCTGCTGACTTGGTGATGGCATTTATAGAGATGGCAGGAGCTTCCTGCAATTTAAGATGGCAGATGCCAGTCCAATGTGAAAAGAAGCCGGGCCTGGATGTTAAAGGCCTCATTTTTGGATTTACTGTTAGTTGGTTCACTACCTCAGCTGCTGTATGTATTTATTTGGGGTGGGGGGGGGGGTATTTGTTTTAACGGTTTTAGAATTGTAAACTGCCAAGAATTACTTGGCTGAGATGGATAGCTATAGAAATTAGGAAAAAGGAAGGAAGGAAGGAAGGAAGGAAGGAAGGAAGAAGAAAGAAAGAAAGAAAGAAAGAAAGAAAGAAAGAAAGAAAGAAAGAAAGAAAGAAAGAAAGAAAGAAAGAAAGAAAGAAAGAAAGAAAGAAAGACAGACCTGATTCAAAATCCTAGTGCCATGCCTGGAACAGCACAGAGCATTTCAGCCATCTTCAGCTACTAGAACTTCTGCTGTCTGATAATTCCATTCTCATATTTTCTTTCCTCTACAACGCCTTCTGTCTGGACTACTACAGTATGCTTTACATGGGGCTGCCCTTGAAGACAATTCAGAAATTGCGATTTGCAAATCACAGACTCACACACTATGTGGTTTCTTCCCAGTCTTGGCAGATTGGCCATAGACAACAACAAGAGTGATATGATAGTACTTGAGCGACTCTCACAGAGAAGAGGAGGTCGATCTATTCTCCAAAGCACCTGAGGGCAGGACAAGAAATTATGGGTGGAAACTTATCAAAGAGAGATGCAACCTAGAACAAAGGAGAAATTTCCTGACAGTAAGAGCAATTAATTAACAGAACAGCTTACCTCTAGAAGTTGTGGGTGCTCCATCACTGGAGGTTTTCAAGAAGAGACTAGACAACCATTTGCCTGAGATGGTATAGGGCAGGGGTCTGTAACCTTAAGCACTCAAAGAGCCATTTGGACCCGTTTCCCACAGAAAAGAAAACACCGGGAACCAAAAACCTGGGTGGGCATGGCCAACTTGATGTCACTCATTTCCACCAGTCACATGACCCCCCCCCCTAGCCACACCTACCCAGCAGGTCATTAGGACAGAGAACCAGTTGTTAAAAAACACCGGGAACCACAAAATCCTTTTGACATCTCTCTCTCTCCCCTCCCTCCCTCTCTCTCTGTATCTCTCTATGTCTCTCTCTCTCCCCCTCTCTCTGTATCTCTCTGTCTCTGCCCTGGCTGCTTCTCCATTCCCTGCCGTCACCCTTACCTTCTCAGGCGAGGTGAGGAGTGACTGGGAGAGGAGGGCGAGGGGCGGGGCCAGCCAGTGGTAGGATCACCCGACAGGGAGCCATAGCAGAGGGCCCAAAGAGCAACATGTGGCTCCAGAGCCACAGGTTGCTGACCCCTGGTATAGGGTCTCCTCAGTGGTGGAATTCAAGTAATTTAACAACCGGTTCTCTGCCCTAATGATTTCTTCCAAAAACCAGTTTGCCAAACTGCTCAGAAAGTTAACAACCGGTTCTCCCGAAGTGGTGTGTACTGGCTGAATCCCACCACTGGGTCTCCTGGTTGAGCAGGAGATTGGACTAGAAGACCTCCAAAGTCCCTTCCAATTCTGTTATTCTAACAGGATAAAATCATTTGACAAGATATAAAAGTAAGTCATACAATGATGGCAAGAAAATCTGGAGGAGACGTATGAAAAGGCATAAGAGTTCACAAACTGCTTCCTTGTTCAGAATAAGCCATGACTTGTGGGTTACTATGGTATGCAAACATAGTTATAGACAAATCATCCCTCTTTTCATTTTTCTGTGAAACAAATTGCTCCGTGAAATACAGTAAATAGTTTTATGGAGCCCCTTTCCCCTCAACTCATTTTTATGCAGCTTAAGAGTCACTGCCTTTGGCCCAAGGCAGATCTGAACAAAATGGTGCAAAGGAACAGTTGTAAAACAGGAAGAAATAGATCTTGTCCTTTACAAGATCCCGTTGCCCACAATCAAGAATGCAATGTAGTCTTTAGCAAATGAATGGTCTGGCTGCTTCTCCATCTTCCTGGTCTTTGATGGTATTTCAGGACAGAGGACGCTCATATATGTAAAAATTTATTTTCTTTCTTTCTTTCTTTCTTTCTTTCTTTCTTTCTTTCTTTCTTTCTTTCTTTCTTTCTTTTTCTTTCTTTCTTTCTTTCTTCTTTCTTTCTTTCTTTCTTTCTTTCTCTTTCCTTCCTTCCTTCCTTCCTTCCTTCCTTCCTTCCTTCCTTCCTTCCTTCCTTTTCTTTCCTTCCTCTGAAAAGCTTGACTTCAAAGAATATTTTGAGTTAGGAAAAGGGTCTGATTAAATATTCCAAAGTGGGTTAAGACCAAAGGAAGTGTCAGCTCTGCATCCTGTGTGAATTTGGAGCGGTGCATGTGATGTCTGACAGCAGGGGGAGGGGCCCTTACCCCAAGAGACCAAGGCAATCGCCTCCCCTTGCGTCCCCCAGAGCACGTGCCAAAAACAGGCCCCATCTGGTGCCTCTGCTGTGCCTGCCGGTTGTGGATGGGGGCAGGGGGAGGCCCATTGCTATAAATACAGAGGCCACGCAGCCTGCTGTGACCCTGGGAATGAGATTGCACAGGGAGGAGGTGGAGGAGGAGGAAAACCCCTGTCTGGTGCAGGGAGGGGGGAAGGAGAAGGCAGTGGGTGGGGGAAAATTATTATTCAAGCTATGTAGCTGGCCCAGGTCGCACCATTCAGATTCCCGGTGTTTAGAGGGCAGGAAAATGCATAGCCACAGAGATTTGGGGAGATCAGCAAGGAAAGCCTGCTTGGAACCTAAGGATAGACAGAGGTACAGCCGCAAGCTTTGCAAAAGGGATTGGAGCATTGTAGAAGGTAGAGGTAGACGTTTCATCCTCTTCTTTTTCTGTGCTTCTTTCTCTCTCTGGTTTATCTGGGGAGAAAGCCAGCTGGTTCTGCTATCCTCTTTAGCATGCTTGCAAATCTTTTATGGCCGATCTTACACAGCAGTGGAACTCAAAGCGAATCCTATCAGGATAATATGTGAACCAGGAATATCCATGGGGGAGTATTTTTTGAAAAAAGTCAAGACTCAAATGTACAATCACAGCCACCATCTTTTTTGAAGCCCCTTTGGCAGTTGCTCTTTGATGAAGGACCATCTTCAGAAAACTCTTTTACTATACATCCTACAGGAAAGAAACATTTCTCTTTTAAAACTAGAAAGGGTCTCTCTCGCAGTAGCCCCTGCTCTGTAGAATTTCCTCCCCTCAGAGGTTATACTTTGGCCTTTTTAAAAACTTGACTGTGTTCCTGGGTTGCTGGATGTGCTAAGCAGCCCATTTGCTGGCTATATTGCTTAACTCAATGTTTCTCAACCTTGGAAGCTTGAAGATGGGTGGACTTCAACTCCCAGAATCCCCCACCCATCTTCAAGCTTCCAAGGTTGAGAAACACTGGCTTAACTGGCCAAGTATCTCAGCTGCTGTACCTATTTATTTTGGCTAAATATTTTTATTTAGTTTTCTATACCTTTTATTGTTCTAAATGCTTTTATTGTTTTAATTGCATATTTTTCGAATTTTAAACCTCCCAGACTGAGATGGGCAGCTTATAGAAATTGAATAAATAAATAAAGAAGATACGAAGGTCCCTGGTGCTGGTTCATCTATTCCTTTATCCCCCAGTTCCTACAACATCCAATGTTTGGGCAATTCATCAGAAAGACACAAAAGCCACAGCCTGGACCTTGGATCCAAACTATATAGGACATGGCACAAGTATAGGTAAGACTGCCAATGTCCCCAAGGTGCTTTTCTCAAGAGGCAACAGGGCAATCTTGTTTTTCTTTGAAGACATTTCACTTCTCATTCAAGAAGCATCTTCAGCTCTGGCTGGATGGTGGGGAATGGAAGGATTTATAGCCCTTGCAGACAGCTGGTCATTTGCATCCTTTTAGAGAGTCATTAAGGTCACCTGGATGTTTACCTGTGTCCTCAGGGTCACCTGAGTGGTGCAAATGGGTGTGGAGCCTACTTGGAACTGCTGAAAGGACTGTGCTGTAGACTGGAGATAGATGATGTCATATCCCCCCTCCCCCTCTGTTGAGAGAGGGCTGTGCAATTTTGACATAGATGGCCTCTTTGATCCCTCTTTCAAACCAGGGGTCCTCTCTGCCCAAAATGTGGACTTTGCTGCCTTCAAGAGTGGCAGATATAGATATGACATCATCTTTGTAAGCCGCTTTGAGTCGCCATGTACGAGAAGGCAGCAATATAAATTTTCTAAATAAAAATAAATAAATAAAATCTATCTCCAGTCTACAACACAGTCCCTCCAGCAGTTCTCAGAAGGCTCCACATCTATTTGCACTACTCAGGTGACCCTGAGGACACAGATAAACCTCCAAGTGGCCTCAATGACTCTCTAAAAAGGATGCAAAGGACCAGCTGTCTGCAAGGGCTATAAATCCTTCCATTCCCCACCATCCAGCCAGAGCTGAAGATGCTTCTTGGATGAGAAAGAAAAACAAGAAAGTCCAGTTGCCTCTTGAGAAAAGCATCTTTGGGATAACCATAACCTGGATGACTGAGAATCTCCATAGACATAAGACTGCCAATGTTTTCTATTTTACAGAAATATAGAACATTTCTCGTTTTTATGCAAAATCATGATGGGGAAGTGTCAGTTGATCCAAGTCAGGATGAGTGTTTGAGATCATTTTCTGGTGATGATTGTGCTGTGTAGTCATAGGACTTGGAAAGCAAGAGGACAAAATGGTAAAGAGCATGTATTAATGAGAGACGTGAAATTTAAAAAATAGATAAGTTGGTTGCACATCAAACTAAGAGAAAAAGGAGGAATGTCATAGACTTGAATGAAGCCGACTTGATCTTGTAGATGAAAGTTATTTCTAGTCTCACCTTGAACGTGAATCCGGCTGATTGACCTTGGGCCAGTCACTTTTGCTCAACCCTAGGACGTAGGGTCTTCTGAAACACCAAGAAAACTGCAGAGACTAGTCCAGAGGTAGCTGCCAGGAGTCAACACTGACTTGGAGGCATCATGTCCAAAATATATGAAAAGAAGCAAAAGTGTTTGATTAAATTAATTTGATTAAACTATCACTAATGAATTTTAAATTAAATTATGAATGGAGTCAAAATATAGGTCAGTCCTGGAAGAAAAAAAGAATAAGAGAACTAAAGTAAAATATAAGAAGATATGAAGCAGTAGTAAAATCCAATTTTTTTTTACTACCGGTTCTGTGGGCGTGGCTTGGTGGGCGTGGTGTGGCTTGGTAGACATAGCTTGGTGGGTGTGGCAGGGGAAGGATACTGCAAAATCCCCATTCCCTCCCCACTCCAGGGGGAAGTTTATTGCAAAATCTCCATTTCCATCCCACTCTGGGGCTAGTCACAGGTGGTATTTGCCAGTTCTCCGAACTGCTCAAAATTTCTGTTACCGATTCTCCAGAACCTGTCAGAACCTGCTGGATTTCACCCCTGATATGAAGTTCTTATGGTTATAGTTTGGCAATTGCATCTGGAAAACTATTTGGCAGAATTCTGATTGGAAAGATACAAAAGTTGACAGTGAGAAAAAATGGGCAAGGGGGGAGCAGGCCTGATTTTTTTTCAGCACAGCCTTGAGAAATATATGAATATGAGAAAGACCATTTATTGTAGTGGATTTAGAAGAAGCATCTGATGAAGTGAATCACATTGACTTATGGAATGTTTTGACGCAAATATGAAGTTGAAGGTTGGTCGCCTAATGTGATAGGAGCAATAAATGATAGAATTAAAACATGTCTGAGCATAAATGGCATGCTTGGAGAATAGGTCAACCCTGAGCAGGGTGTAAGACAAGGATGTTTGATACCGTATTTATGGACAAAAGCATGAAGAATGCTTGCAATGTTAGAGGCCGGTTAGTGAAGAAATGAATGAATATGTAGTCTTTTAGGCAGATGATACCATGTTATTGATTTAAATCCCAAATTATTTGCAGCAAATGGTGAACAGATAGTATGAGTCAGAGTAAGGATCTGAAAATTAATCATCAGACCAAGCTAATTGTGTTCAGTAGAGAAAATGAAATGCATTGTCCTTTGTTCTTTAAAATTGTCACTTTTCTCTTTTTTCAGGATCTCATCAAATCTGTCCAGCCTCAACTTTCTTTTCAATCTTCCAAAAAAGTATGGAGTGGTATAATGAAGCGTGTTGGTATAATCTACCCTTTCTTTTTAATTTCTTGTGCCTTTCATTTGTTTGGCTTGCAGATAGTCCTCAACTTATGACCTTATAACTCAATTTCAAAGTTCTGATATCACCACCCACCACCTGCACAACCACATGGCCACATTTTGGGCACTCAGCAGCCGGCCCACATTTTCAGAGTTTGCAGCACTTGATGGTCATGTGTCTATGATTTATTATGGTTTTGCTGGAAACTCGAACAACGGGTTCAATTAACAACTGTGGTGTTCGCTTAATGACCACCCCAAAAAAAGTAAAATTGGGTCAGTCTTGTGATGCTTTACAACCATCATTTATTTATTTATTTATTTATTTATTTATTTATTTATTTATTTGTTTAAATTTCTATACCGCCCTTCTCCAATATAGGACTCAGGGCGGTGAACAGCCAAAGTAAAAACAAGACATACATACAAAACATACAAAATCTAAAAAACTGATTAAAATAATTAAATATCTTGGCCATAATTAAAACTGTTCCAATTTAAAATCAATTTAAAATTTGACTCAAGCCAGCCCAGCTAGTTGAAATAAATGGGTTTTCAGGGCCCGACGAAAAATCCGGAGGTCTGTTATTGTACGTAACTCTGGGGGGAGGTTGTTCCAGAGGGTGGGCGCCACCACAGAGAAGGCTCTCCCCCTGGGGGTCGCCAGCCGACATTGTCTGGCGGACGGCACCCTGAGGAGGCCTACTCTGTGTGAGCGTACTGGCCGGTGGGAGGCTATTGGTGGCAGAAGGCGGTCTCGTAAGTACCCCGGCCCTAAGCCATGGAGCGCTTTAAAGGTGGTCACCAACACCTTGAAGCGCACCCGGAAGACCACCGGGAGCCAGTGCAGCTCGCGCAGGAGAGGTGTCACATGGGAGCGCCTCGTCGCCCCCATAATCCCCCGCGCGGCCGCGTTCTGGACCAGCTGGAGCCTCCGGGTGCACCCCAGGGGGAGCCCCATGTAGAGAGCGTTGCAGTAGTCCAGGCGGGAAGTGACGAGTGCCTGAGTGACTGTGCGTAGGGAGTCCCGATCTAGAAAGGGGCGCAACTGGCGTATCAGGCGAACCTGATAGAAAGCCCCCCTGGCCACGGCCGCCAAATGATCTTCTAAAGACAGCCGTGCGTCCAGGAGGACGCCCAAGTTACGAGCCCTCTCCGTGGGGGCGAGTGATTCACCCCCAATAGCCAGCGATGGCATCAGCTGGCTATATCGGGACGCCGGAAGCCACAGCCATGACGTACAACCATAATTGACAGGCTTAATTACTGTCGTAAGTCAAGAACTACCTGTACCAGTGATGAAATCTAAAATTTGTTACTACCGGTTCTGTGGGCGTGGCTTGGTGGTGGTGGTGGGTAATGTGACTGGGTGGGGGTGGCCATTTTTTTTTTTTACTTTTAAAACCATTTTAAAAGTATGCTTTCAAAAGCCTCTGACGATCCCAGCTGAGTTGCCTGATGGCAGAGACTTTTTTTCTTTTAAATGCCTCTGACGATCCCAGCTGAGTTGCCTGATGGCAGAGACTTTTTTTCTTTTAAATGCCTCTGATGATCCAAGCTGAGTTGCCTGATCGTCAGAGGCATTTAAAAGAAAAAAAGTCTCTGCCAATCAGGCAACTCAGCTTGGATTGTCAGAGGCATTTAAAAGAAAAAAAGGGTTTTTTTTCTTTTAAAAGCCTTTGATGATCCCAGCTGAGCCGCGCGATCATCAGAGGCTTTTTTTTTTCACTTTTAAAAGCATTTTTTTGGCCGAAGAGGTTGTAGAAAAAATGCTTTTAAAAGTTAAAAAAAAGCCTCTGATGATTGTGAGGCTCAGCTGGGCATGGGGTGGGGGGCAGGGATTTTTGCTACTGGTTCTCCGAACCACCTGACTCCATTGCTACCGGATCGCGTGATCCAGTCCGAACCAGGAGCATTTCTCCCCTGACCTGTACTCTTTTTAACTTATTTTTTTTCCACACTGCACATTGTTATCCCAAAAGGGGACAACGAGCTGGACAAATATGTTTGATAGGCTGCTAAGCATACCTACAGACCATCTTCTCACTCCCTTTCTGGCAAGGAACATCATCAGCTGTGACTCCGCTGAAGATTTCTTTGGTCAGAGCAACAAAGAAAACTCCAAATTTGTTCTCCTTCTGTAATGTTTAACCCACAAAACAATCCACTGCTTAAAAGGAGGCATAGATAACATTGTTCTATGCTGTGGAAAAGCAAGGAGGGTGACCCTGCAGAACCATTGGAGATTTACTGGGTCAAGCATCACAACTTTCACCTTTGGCCAGGCAGCCTGGATGAAGGAGGAAGCTTGCCCTAAATCATCCATACTGCACTTGATCTGTTGGATTTCAACACCTTTATTCCAGCATCCCATTTGGGAAATATGGAAGTTGGAATCCAACACAATTGGAGGGTGTCAGTTTGGGAAAAACTGCCATTAAGCCATAATAGGAATTGCCCAACATCCTTTCAGAACACAACCCTCTTCATTACATCATCACCCAACAAGATTCAACCAAGCCTGGGACACAGACAGCCTACAAGGTTAGCTGGACTCCTGCATAGCCCCCTGGGAGTCTGATAACCAATAGGATACCTTTCTTGCAAGGCCCAAGAGAGGGTATATCTCACTTTCCATTCCATGTGGTCATCTACCCAGAATCACACATGCTTGGTGGTTCTGCTTCACCATTAAACCATCCTTCCAAGCAGCCTCCATGTTTCCAATGTCTGTCAGGCCTAAAAGCCATCTTTTTCATTGGATCTTCAGGCCTGCCACATTTACTACTGTGGGAAACCGGGAGGGAGGATTGTATGGAGCATGGGTGATATATAGTCATAATAACTTTCCTTTCTCAGAAAGTCAAGGACATCTTGCCCTGCACCTGGACGGCTGGAACTGGGAGGCATCTCCAGCTGGGAGAGTGTTTGGATTGGACCATGTGATGAACTTTTGAGTATTGGGCAGGGACTTGAACTTTTCTTTGGGTAGAGAAAACCTGGAAGATTTCAGATTCGGGTTTTCCCAGATGTGCCAATATGACATCTCCAATAAAATGGAACTTTGAGGAAACTCAAGCCTCGGAATTTTCTTTAATTGGGGGTGTTACTTGGAAGCCTGACATTAACCCGAATAAGATTTAAAATTCAACAAGCTCCCCGAATACTGGGGTGCTGTCCGGGGTCCTGAGCCTTGAATGTCACCCAAAATCGGGCAGCGTGAAGACTCAGGGAAAATGGAGGAAGACAAGAAAGCCACAGAGGAAACCATGGGGACTGGCTCGGCGACTCCTGTCGAGACCATCTACTCCCCTTCTCAAGTCATGGTGGAAGCAGAGGAAGCTGCAGAAAGAGAATGCCAGCTAGGTGCCCGGCCCAAAGAGCCGGCACCTGAGCAAGCCGTGAAACCGGATCTAACCCTGTGGGGTAAAGCTGCCAGGGCAGTGCTATCGGAACCACAAATGGGTGGAAGTGGAGCAGAATAGATCCTAACCTTCGAATGGAGAATGCTGGACCACTTGTGCCGCAAACACTCCAGAGAATGGGAATTCCCATCCCGCAGCCAAGGCTGTGAGTATGAGGCCTCTCCAGTTGGGACGGTGCTTTGATTGGACCATGTGATGGACTTGTGGGTGCTGGGCAGGGTCTTGGACTTTCGTTTGGGTGGGGAAAACCTGGAAGCTTTCAGATTCGGGTTTTCCCAGATGTGCCAATAAGATACCTCTAATAAAATGGAACTTTGAGGAAACTCAAGTCTCAGAGTCTTCTTTCATTGGGGGTGTTCCTTGGAACCCTGACAGTGTCTTTCTTCCCACTTGGAACTGAACCCAGATGGACATTTCTTCCAACAAGAGTCAAGCAGACATCTGTCACTGGCAGCCCACAACTTCATGTTAGAACTAACCAGCAAGGCAAAAGGTAATTGTCAGGCCTAAGTATAACTTGTATAGGAGAACTGCAAGAATCTGAGGATAGTAGACTAGCTGGGGAATTTGAAAAACACCCCAGAAGTTGGCAGTGGCAAATCCTTTCCATATTACCAATAGAAAATAATATTTGTAGCTCAGGGTTGAACTATGGAGCCCTTAGTGCTCTCCGAGCTTGGTTGTTTGCTTGTAGACATTTCATTACCCAACTAGGTAACATCATCAGCCAGATGTTACTAAGTTGGATAATGAAACGTCTGTAAGAAAACAACCAAGCTCAGAGTACCAAGGACCCCACCTTCCATGCTGTTGCCAAATGTGAGCGCTGATTCTTGCACAATCTATGAAAGACAATATTATAGCAATCTAATTCTTTTAGTCAAATTTGTTGTTGGATCAACAATGGTTAGGTGGAGACAAACCAGCCCACTCAAAGAAGATCAATCAGTCTGTTAGGAAGAGTAGGAAGAAAAAAACCTGAACATAAGAGGATCTGAACAAGATTTCACTACAGAGGGCTTATTTATTTCACCAGGGTGGAGTGGGGGCTTCTGACTTTCTTTGGTAAATGGGCCTTATCTGTAGTTCCTGGAGATCTTTTCAGCTTGGCTAAGTGGTCCACCAAGAAAACTACCTGGATGTGTACATGGACTTAGCAGGAGTCAAGCAAGAAATCTGTTACACCACCTGGGGAATAGCACCTGGCCAACTTTAGCTGATCTCAGAAAGCTCAAGAGGCCAGATGGGGGATCATCCTGGCCAAGGAAATCCCCAAGCTGAAGGCTAGGTTGGGAAGCAGGAAAACAAATCTGCAGAATACAAGAGCTAATCGCTTCCATTTGTGGCTGAGAAAACATGATGGATGTTTCCAGGAAGACACCAAGACATGAGCTTGAGGAAGGCTTTCCAGTTTCTTATGAGCTGTCACTCCCTGCTGTATTGCAGGTTGGTGAGCTGGGTTTCTGAAACCCCCTGAAGGTCACCCTTAGCATCCCATTCTGTCCCAGATGTCAACCCCTTAAACATGGGGTGAAGCAACATGGTGGGGGGTGACTGGACATCCAGCTGATTCAAAACCATGAGGAGATAGGTGGTCATCTCTCCAGCTTGAAAGAGGGAGATCATTGGGGTGCTGCCTTCAAAGCTGCTGAGAAGTCAACCCAGCCAGGCAGGAATGGAGCTGAGGTGGCTACAAGCCCAGTTTGAATCTGAGGGCCGCTGAACTACAGATCAGCCAAGATACCGGCTGTAATAGGAGGTGAAGGCTCCAAAGACAAGGGAGCTGCTGACTCCTTGTTGACCTCCCTCCCACCATAAACAAGAGAGATAAACTGCCAGCAGGCTGATAGATATTATGGTTTGGAGGGCTCCCTTTCAAGAGAACTGTCCGAACGTTTTAGACTGAGATATGTTGTATGTGTTTGTGTATGAGCAAACTAGAAGGAGGTTAAGTGTGCAAGTAAGGACATGAATAAGTGACAGAATGAAGGCACTCCTCTGTCAGAAATAAAGATAGGTTTGTGAGCAAGCAAATACCTGGAAAGAAAGCAGAACAACGGAGGTTGATTAAGACATTTGTGAATTACAATCAGATGCTCAGGAAACTTTAACTTATCTAAGTTTAGCGGTTGCAAGATTTTCACAAAGCTCCCTGCAAAGTAGGAGACATCTGGTGAGCTTAAGAACAAAAGAGCATTGCGTCCCCAGCAGGGCCCACAAAATCCTCAACCATTTCAGATGTACAAAGTTTAGCCAAGTCATCCATTGTGAACCCAGGTCACCCAGCTGTCTCTCCGCCCAGCCGCTTTGCCTTGGTGCCATTTGCATGCGTCAATGAGTGTTGGTGTGTATGTGAAAGAGAGAGAGAGGTTGGGGGGGATCTGCCTGACCATAAGGGATGTGCAAGGGAAGGGCCTATTGATGGCGCAGGGGAGGCCTTGGCAGTGTGCACATATCCTCACATGTGAGCAAAGGAGGGAAGCCCCCACGGGATGCCAATGTGAACCAGGGATTTGCAAACTGAGGCAGGCGTGCAAGGGAAGGCAATCAGTAAGAGAGAGAGAGAGAGAGCCGTCACAGGCTGGCTGCTTTGTTGCAGGCTCTTCTGGGAAGAAGAAGGTTAGTGGGTCACTGGAGTGCTGCAGGCTTCCTCTTCAGCTGAGCTGCTCTGCTGCCAAAGCCTCCCAACACCAGGCAGCCTTTCCCACCAGCAGATGCAGCCGGCAGGGAGGAGGGGCAGGCAGGCAGGGCCGGAAGGAAGCAAGGCAGGAACTGGGAACAGGGAGAAGGCATCAGCTGCCCAACACACATCCCTCCAAGCTTTTCCAAGAATAGCAGGCAAAGCTGAGCAGCCTCCTTTCCTTTTTCCAGGCTCAGGAATCCAGGGAGCCCCATTCTGCAAGGCAGAGAGGAACAAGGAAAACTGCAGAATAAAAGATTGGAATTAACCCTTTTCTTTGAAGGATCCTGGGTTTGCAAGGGATGGGCACAGATGGGGGGGGGGATCCAGATACTCTGGAAGATGTATACCTAAGTTGCACTTTCACAAGAGAGGAACAGGAACAAGCCTCTGAAATAGGCACCCCATCCCCAGAACGGTGAGTTCACACGTGTGTGCAAAGTGCTTACATGAGCAAATGATCCCTGAGTGCTGCCCCCTTTCCAAGAGGAAGACGGGAAGTGCTTAGTTATCTCCACTTGTACAAATATCTGCTTGCAGATAAATGTCTAGTAATTAGTACACAAAACAAGGGTGTCCCCCGGAATTACTGCCTCAGGCACTCAGCTGCACAATAAACACAACAGTGCCAACACTTCCTGGGCAAAGCGTCCTATTTTTTTAAGTAGCAGGTTCATGCTTTGAATCAGGAATGTTGCAAAAAAGGGAAATGCCGGTGGCAACCTATACACCAGGTAGAACTTCCATGTAATGAGGGTCAGAGTCTTCCCAGGTACTTGGACGCAGCACACACAGGCTCTGAACAGCTGAACTGCCCTGGGCAGAACAAGGGACCAGAAATTCACTGGGGATTTAAAAATATGAACAGATTAGTGAGAGAAAACCATATTTCCCTCCCTTGGTTTTCTCCAACTGAGGCCTTCCAGCCGTGCTGAGACCATGAGCTTCAAACTGAGATCTCCAGACATATCTGGAGCCCCAACACATCTGTTGGCAGCTTCTTTGGTGCTTGCAAAGTTTCCAGCCCCTCCAGATTTTTTGTTATTTCAGTTTCACATACATGGACACATATTGAAAAGTTCCTCTGCCCTCTATGTCACATCATCTTAGAATTCCTGAAGTTGGTTAAAACTGATTTTTTCTATTGAATGTTTGGAAATTAGTTGTGCTGCCATCTTATCCTGTTTTTATTTCCAAATTATTTGATTGGTTTGGGTTTCTAATTTAGCTGTGTAAATTAATTATTAGTGGTGGTGGTGGTGATTTTATATTTTCTGTAATTATTCATTCCTTATTTTTATTATTTTTTGCTGTGAATGTTTTAATCGTATGGCTGTTTGTCTGTAGAGTTGTAAACCACTATAAGTCCTTAGTTCATCAGTATAAATAAACATATGCATACATACATACTGAGAAGTTGGCAAAACGCAAAGCAGTAATGTGCCTTCTTTTCTGTACCAGGATATGGCATCAAGGAAACAATTACTTTTCAAAGAATTGTATTTTGTTTCTGAAACTCCTTTTGCATTAAAATCTTTGCCAAAATCTTCCCCCTTTTTAAATGTGGAAATTTTAAATTTTTAAATTTTAAATTCGTCTTTTTATAGGGGTATGGGTAAGGCATTTTAAATTGGGGAGCCATTTTTAGATTTAATTCTGTTTTAAACGTATTTTAATTGTTTATATTGTATGTTTTTTAACTTTGGCTGTGCACCGCCCCGAGTCCTTCGGTATAAAAATCTAATAAATAAATAAATAAATAAATAAATTACTTATATTTGACTCCTTGGGAAGGTTTTGGGTGTTCTGTGTCTGGTTATGAGTTTAGCATGGGTGCAGTTTTGTAAGAACAGAGGCATAATAATGTTTGTCCCAAAGGTGCTTCTTTTCAAGAGGCAACTGGACTTTCTGGTTTTTCTTTGAAGACATTTCACTACTCATCCAAGAAGCTTCTTCAGCCCTGACTGGATGGTGGGGAATGGAAGGATTTATACTCCTTGCAGACGGCTGGACCTTTGCATTCTTTTAATGGGTCCTTAAAGTCATCTGGAGGTTATTCTGTATCATCAGAGTCACCTGAGTGGTGCAAATTGGTGTGGAGTCTTCTTGGAACTACTGAAAGGACTGTGTTGTAGATTGGAGTTAGATGATGTTGTATTCCTCCCCCTCTGTTGAGAGAGGGCTGTTCAATTTTGACATAGATGGCCTCTTTAACCCTTCTTTCAAACCAGTGATCCTCTCTGTCCAAAATATGGACTTCGTTGTCTTCAAAAGAGTGGCCTGTGTCTTTTAAATGCAGATGGACTGCTGAATCTAGTCCTGATGTGTTTGTTCTCCTATGTTGTGCCATGTGTTTATGAAGTGGTTGTTTTGTTTCCCCAATGTACAGATCTTCACATGGCTCACTGCAATGTAGTGCATATACGATGTTGCTCAATTTGTGTCTGGTTTCTTGGGTTTGAAGTGTGCACATTTGTTATGTTGGCTGAAGATCCTCCTGAGTTTTTCCAATATGCCTACAACGTACAGAATGATGTTTATTGTTTTCATCATTGTTTGTTACGGAGGAGCTCCTCTTTTTTGAGATTTGATGAAGGCCCACTTGGGATAGCCACATGTTCTGAGGGCTTCCTTGATGTGTTTATGTTCTTTTTCTTCCCCATCTTTGCTGGTAGGCAGGCCTTCAGCTCGGTGATGTAAGGTTCAGATGACTCCCATTTTGTGCTCCAGTGGGTGGTGAGAATCAAAATCTAAATATTGATCTGAGTGAGTGGGTTTTCTGTAAACTTCCATGTTAAGGCTTCTATCTTCCTTGATGTGTACTGCACAGTCCAAGAAGGCTAGACTATTTTCCTTAACATCTTCCCGTGTGA
The DNA here is from genome assembly GCF_029215685.1 of Pituophis catenifer annectens. NCBI lineage: Eukaryota > Metazoa > Chordata > Lepidosauria > Squamata > Colubridae > Pituophis > Pituophis catenifer. The sequence goes on from NW_027256889.1 coordinate 26,938,411, forward strand.
ATTTGATGTATCTGTCCACAGAGTTGATATATTTGGTGAATGCTTCCAATTGTTGTGTTTTGATCTTAACCTTAATGACCCACCCACTAAAAGAATGCAAATGTCCAACTGTCTGCAAGGAGTATAAATCCTTCCATTCCCCACAATCCAGTCAGAGCTGAAGAAGCTGCTTGGATGAGAAGCGAAACATCTTAAAAAAAAAATAACGAAGTCCAGTTGCCTCTTGAAAAGAAGCACCTTTGAGACAACCATGACCTGGGAGACTCTCCAGAGACATTTATAATAATGTTTGTTCAAAATTCCACATCTACCACCAACACCCAAATACCGGAGTTTTCACAGATTAAAACTTGTGCTTGCAGAATCAGTATCCAGAGATTCTAAATTCTGCACCAGAGGACAGTCCTAAGCTATCTCCTTATTGTGTTTTGACACTTTATGTTTTCAATCTGTGTACCTCAAACTCATTCTGAGTGGGCAGTCTACAAATATGACTAATAAATAAATGAACAGAGAGCCCCAGAAGTAACAATTAAAGAAACCCATTTATTTTATGTAGCCTGATCAGTAAAGCTAAATATAGGAAAGAGAGAGAGGGAGGAAGGAAGAATATTGCCTTTACAAAGCAATGCCTTGACATTACAGCTTCCAAATGTGAGTTTTTCCTGAAATGGCACTGCATCACTTGATGCCACTGGTGCTACCTGCAGTGATTCTAGTGATCTCACCTTGACCTCCTCCTGAAATACCCATCTGGAAACAGCCCTCAATGAGATCCAGGTTATAGGGTTATTGTGGTTTTTTTTACTTCTGGGACAGTAGATAATGAACTTTGCTTTCAAATTAGGCATGAAGGAACCTCTTAAGGGACGGATCCTTGCCAATCACACAAGCCTCTTGCCACTGATATCCTCAATCCACACACAATGACACTTCCTGCATTTTCAATTTCAGAGGAGGACCCTGATGAATAACAGAAAGGTCCATGGAGTGGGGGGGGCAGAAAAGTCAAGATGTTATCCATGAACTGCCTTGCAGGCTTTAATTGTGCAGCCCTGGGCGCCATCTTGACTTTCTAACACCCCTTTGGGGAGGTCCCTGCGTCTGAGCTGCCCATAAACCTCCCACTGTGTAGCTAGACAGTTGCTCGCCAGTCCACAGTGTCCCCCAAACAGTGAGCCCCCGTGTTGACTGCCATAGTGGCATAACTCCTTTGGCCCAATAAATATGCTTTGCCCTCATCCCACCTAGTGATGGCCTCCAATTTCAGAGGCTTTGCAGGATTTTCACATAATCCCCAAGACAAGGCAATCCTGATGGGTTCCTTGGGATGGCAGAACTATGGTAGGTATCAGGCCCTGCTTCTCTTCTACCACCACATTGGAGTTTTTGGCCTGGACATCCTTCTTCCAGTTGGGCCTAGGCAGAGAAGAAGCAGCAGCAGCAGCAGATGATGATGATGATGAAAGAATGCTGTGGGGTAAAACTCAGCTGCACAGACAATGTGATGCTGTCACAGCAGCTGATGGGTTCAAGCATTTTAGCAAACAAACTGGATCTTTGTGGCCCTAATAAAAGGAACAAAGAGATGCAGCTGACCAGACTTCAGTGGTCTAGAGGCTATTTTCCTTCTCTTCCACCATTCCAAGAAACCTACCAGCATTTCTCTTTCCCACTTTCAGCAATTTGCTGGTTCCCTTCCACCACCCCATCGCATTTTGTCTCATTCCCCACCTGACACTCTAAAGGATGGGTGCCTTTGGGGGATGGGTACCATCAGCCACAGCAGTTTTAAAGTGAAACTCTAAAAGGAGAAGATGCCTCTCTCTCTCCCTCCCTCCCCCCCCACCCTCTCTCTCCTTGAAATTCTGGAAGTGGAGATCCACATCTTGTAAAGTGCTCAAGATTGGAAAACACCAGTCTAAAGTCATAGCTGTCATGAATGTTGTACTAGATGCCTTTCGACAATATTGGTGGCCTTGTACAGGTTTGATTTTTAACTCTCAGAGAGGCTGAACCTAGAATTTATCCCAAGCCCAGGGGTCTTACTTTCCTACACCAGAGGTCTCATCAGTTTTGCTGGGGAATAGACAGAGGTGGGTTTCAGCAGGTTCTGACCAGTTCTGGAGAACCGGTAGTGGAAATTTTGAGTAGTTCAGAGAACCGGTAGTGAAAATTCTGATTGGCCCCACCCCCATCATTCTCTGCCTCCCGAGTCCCAGCTGATCAGGAGGAAATGGAGATTTTGCAGTAACCTTCTCCTGCCATGCCCACCAAGTCAAGCCACGCCCACCAAGCCACACCCACAGAACCGGTAATAAAATTTTTTGAAAACCATCACTGCAAGTAACTCACACTCTTCCAGCTACTACTAGATGTGGAGAGAGGAGAAAGGAAAGAGAGTCTCAATGCTTGGTTTCAGGAGTCTCATTCTGAGAGCCCCTTGTAGGACATCTCTTCAAAAGGCTTTCTCGGAGGCCTGATCCCATAATAGCTGCCAGATCACCAGTCATATGTGTGTTTACCAGGAGGCATCCTACAGAATATGTTTTCTGGTAACCTTTCCAGCATTACAGGATGCTCCCTGTAACGTTCAGACAAAGCTTCAGTTGCATCGCATTTTGTTCTAAGCATACTTGGGGGCCCAGAAATATTCTGGGGAGGGGGGTAAGACCCTTCACTTTGCATAAATGCCAGCATTTAATTGAGACTTAAATTCAAATTCATCTTTGTGAGCAAGTTTTCAAAAATGCTGGCGGGTCACTGAGGGGATGATTCCCAGGCATACGGATGGCCACAGGCATCATACTGCAGATGGGAGGTTGAAAAAAGAAATAAATGGAATGAACCATCTTAGCTCTCATAAAAATTCATCCATCAAGGCTTCCTGGAAAAAAAGTTAGCTTCTGAAACTCATATTTGATGCTGGTGGCTTTGATTATCTTTTTTGGGTCAAAGCCTTTCCTTCTGTCTCCTAAATGACATCCATTTTACCTGAAGTTATGGGATGGCAACATAACTTAATTCTTCCCTTCCTTAGCCAACTTTGCTCTTTTTCTTTCGTCTTTTACCATCCCAGGGTACAAGCAGCAGCTGTTGCCATGGCTACAGTCACGCATCTTGGCCAAGATGGCCATGTCATTGACGTTGGCGGAACAGGCTGGGAATGGCGGTGGGTGCTGCAAAAGGAGAGGGGTCTGGGATTAATATAGCCACGTTGGCTTTGGGTTTCATTAGCAGGGCTGCAGCGAGGTTTGCTGTGAAATTCAAGAACGGCCAAGCCAGGGGCGGGGTGGGTGGGATGGGGATGGACTAAGAAATTCCTTAAAGCAAATTGGGAGCTGAGCTCTGAAAACCAGGGACTTCCCAACCCACCACTGCTGCTCTTCACATGGGCAATATTAGATCGGGACCCCTATGAAAGAATGGAGTTTTGCACATTGTAACATGTAACATTTCAGGCATTTCAGTTTTAAGGTTTTCCTCCCCTGGAGATGTGAAATGGCTTCACATCATCTTCGCTGATGAAGTAAAACTTTTCAACACCACCGACAATGCTGCTACCCTTCAAAAAGACCTTGACTATGTGTCAGATTGGTCAAACAAGTGGCAACTTCAAATCTCAACCAACAAATGCTCTGTCTTGCACATTGGCAAAAAAAATCAGAACATAAAATACAAGCTAGATAGACATGACGACCTTGGAGTACTCATCTCTAAAGATCTAAGTATCAAAGCCCACTGTAACAACATTGCCAAAAAGGCATTAAGAGTTGTTAACCTAATCTTGTGTAGCTTCTTCTCTGGTAATATTGTACTACTAACTAGAGCACACAAAACATTTGCTAGACCAATTCTTGAATACAGTTCATCTGTCTGGAACCTGCACTGCATATCGGACATTAATACAATTGAGCGAGTCCAGAGATATTTCACGAGAAGAGTCCTCCACTCCTCTGCTCACAACAGAATACCTTATGCTACTAGGCTTGAAATTTTGGGATTGGAAAACCTACAACTTAGCCGCCTACGGTCTGACCTAAGCATAGTACATAAAATTATCTGCCACAATGTCCTTCCTGTCAATGACTACTTCAGCTTCAACCACAACAATACACGAGCAAATAATAGATACAAACTCAAGGTAAACCGTTCCAAACTCGATTGCAGAAAATAGGACTTCAGCAACAGAGTGGTCAATGCCTGGAATGCACTACCTGACTCTGTGGTTTCTTCCCCAAACCCCAAAAACTTTAACCTTAGATTGTCTACTGTTGACCTCACCCCATTCCTAAGAGGTCTGTAAGGGGCGTGCATAAGAACACCAGCATGCCTTCCGTCCCCGTCCTAATGTTCCCTTTTATTCGTATCCATTTCATATATTCATAATCATGTTTATACTTTTACCTGTTATTTTATATATGCTTGACTAATAAATAAAAAATAAAACTGTATGAGCTTCATTGTTGAATCAATACAGGGGAATCCATGCAGATGAATCAAAATCTGTAAGACAGTGGGTGGAACAACATGATGACACATGTACAAAAGGGGCAGGCTTCTCTTATGATGCCACCTTACAGATTCTGAGCCCCCTTTCTGAGGGGATCCTGGCAGGGAAACTGAAGATGTATTTGTTGTGCTTTTTTGCAGAGCGTCATGCCACTCCTTTGAATCACGTCGCCCTTGAAACTTATCTTTCCTCAAATGAAACCTTGTTCAACATTTCTATCTCCCAAACCAGAGCAGAGTTAACATTATCTTCCAAGCTGAATGGGTGGGAAAAAACTCACTGGTGAGAGAAGCGTGTTGGGAAATAGCACCGTTGTTGTCCTGAAAAGCAAATCTGGCTTTGTGCTTTGGGCTTTGACACAAACAATGAGATTAACCCCACAACTCGAAATGTATTACCTGAAGGTGACAGCCTCTGAAATGAAATCCAGGGCTGCCTCTCGTGAGGCAGCAGGAAGCTTTCAAAGTGACTCAGACAATGATCTACTATTTTACCTGCCTCATCGCCTTAAAACGGATCACTCTGAACTAGGTTAATCCCCGGCTCATAATTGCATGGCGCAATTGATAGGGGGAGTGAAGCAAACTGCTTGCTAAAATAGGAACCTGCTTGAGACACTTTTTCATTCCTTGAATTGGCCAAGACGGGCAGGCTGCCTTGGGAAGAGGTGTTGTTTGTACAGGAATCTTCTGGCAGAGGAACTCAACGTGGTGCCCAGATCTCTCGCAAGTCTGCAGAAACATTTCTGGTGCCTCCCAGTCTCCACCTAATTTAAATGTCTAGATATTTGTTTTAGGTTGGTTTTTTTAAAAAAAAAACAAAAAAAAAAACAAGTACTAAACAAGAAGCTGCCCAGCTGTAAAGGGAAGCATCGGTTTTCAGCGTAATCTTTCTTTCCAAGAACATTATTCGTAGAAACTAAAATAACCACAGCACATGGGACTTTCTGGGGAAATCAGCCTCCCTGTTCAGAAAACTAATAAAGAAAAACTTGGCAAGAAACATTCTAGAAAGGGAGTGGGGGAAAGCTTTGGAATGAGTGCAGAGGTGTCCATAGGGTGTGGTCAAAAAAAGCCAGGATAATGGTGCACCATCTGTCCTTTATTTGCACATTATATTTGTTTATTAAATTTCCACACCACCCATCTCACTGAAAGGACTCTGGGCAGTTTACAAGAGGGTAATAAAATAGAAACACCTGACAAAAGCACAGGTTAAAAACATGTTAAAACGTAAGTTAGAAGTTAAAGTCAAAGTCAAAATGAAAAGTTCAGAAAGCTAAAAAAGGCACCTAGGCAGGAGGAATGCCCTCAAACTACCAGCCAGCCCCAGGGTTGCATCATACTCTTAGCCCCCATGTAAATTGGCAGAGCTAGATCTTAACTACCTTCCAGAAAACCAGAAGAGGGGAATCTTACCTCATTTCTGGGAATAAGGTGATCCAAAGGGCAGGGGCAACAGCAGAGAAGGCCCTCCTCATAGACCAGGGGTGTCAAACTCAAGGCCTGTGGGCCGGATTAGGCCCATGGGGTGGTTAAATCTGGCCCTCAGGACTGGCCTGGAAATAGCAAAGGACCGGCCCACGGTGCCTCTGCCAGCCAAAACGGGGCACAGGGGGCCCTGTCTGCACCCAGCCATGCCCTGTTTTGCCTGACAAAGTGGAGGCCATCCCATCTCATCTCCCCCCACCCCACCAGCCGGCCTGCGGAGGAGATCCAGCCCTCAAAGAAATCCCTATCTTAGACAAATAAACATAAATGTTCAAATTTTTTTTTAGACTGAATCTTGCAGACATCTGGATGAAAGTATGTCTTGGAAGGAGCTTCACTCAGGAAAGCAGCTCTTAAGGATTGGACATTTCTCATCTCCATATTATATTTTTTTTTATTATTATTTGATTTATATGCCGCCCTTCTCCGAAGACTCAGGGCGGCTTACAATGCGTTAAGCAATAGCCTTCATACTTTTGTATATTTATACAAAGTCAGCTTATTGCCCCCACAAACTGGATCCTCATTTCACCTACCTTAGAAAGGATGGAAGGCTGAGTCAACCTTGAGCCTGGTGAGATTTGAACTTGTAGTAATTGCAGGCAGCTGATGTTAATAACAGTGCTTTAGTCTGCTGCGCCACCAGGGCTCATAAGAAGCCCTCGGTCAACCAGATCTCCAATTTAAGACTGAAAGCCCTATAGCCTCATCCTTCATAAAACCCATTTCAAGGATGATGGGAATTGCAATCTAGAGGGACAGGTTCTCTGAGATCAAGGTAAAGCCAAGGTTCAACCATGGGTTTGTAAGCCCATGACTGGTGCACCGTTCTTAAGTCCAGATCAGACTAAGGAAAATGGCCTGGGGTTTCTGGAAGCTGCTTTGATTCAGCTAATATAGACCCAGCCCAAGAAGCGGATACTGGTGAGGTCTGTATAATGAGTGTTTGGAGGCTGCATTTTCATGGAGACCCACACACACAGTGGCAATATTTGGTTCTAACTTGTTTTAAAAATGGGGAGTTTTTGTCTTCCCAATTTTTCACTAATCTTGGCTATTTTCGCCCATTTTTATAGTTGCCTAGCCTATTTTTATACCTTGCAGCAGGAATGTTCTGGGCGTGGCTGTAGTGGGTGTCAAAATAAGCCACGTGGCCATGACCACGTGATGGAAGTCCACACAGATCACTCAAAGACACTTTGGGATGGGTCCAAGTCATGGAGGTGCAGTATCCAAGACATCTCTTGGTTGAGGGTAGCTAGACTGAAGGATAGCATCTTCTGCAGAGTATCTTGCCTTTGCAATCATGAAGATTGTGTGTCATAACTTTGAGCAGTCACTAAGTGACAGGTCATCAATCAAGGACTACCTATACTCTTTCTTGCTTATTGGCTCAGTCTTTCTCTTTCTGTCTTTCTCTCTCTCTCTCCCTCCCTCTCTCCTTCCCACTCTCTCTCCCTCTCTCTTCCTCTCTCTCTTGGTAGTCCTTGATTTACAACCTTTCATTTAATGAAAAAAAATATTTATGACAATTTTTCACTTATGACCATTGCAGCATCCCTGTGGTCATGTGATCAAAATTCAGATGCTTGGGAATTGACATGTTGGTTGCAGTGTCACGTGTTCACCTTTTGTGACCTTCTGTCAAGCCAAATCAATGGGGAAGCCAGATTCACTTAACAACTATGTTACTAACAAATTGTTCACTTAACAACCGTGGCAAGAAATGTTGTAAAATGGATCAAAACTCACTTAACAACTACCTTGCTTAGCAACAGAAATTCTGGGCTCCATTGTGGTTGTAAATCAAGGATTACCTGTATTAGCTTGACCTGGGGCTCACTGGGACAGCTCCCCTACAAAACTAACTAAAGTGGGAGAATAATATCCATAGAAGACTTTGCTCTCCTGCCAAATTCAGCAAAAGTGTGTTTTCTTCCAGCTTGAGATGTCTTCTTTCCAGAAAAACAGAAGACTTACCCTCAATCCAGTGGTGAAATCCAAATGTTTTTACTACCGGTTCTGTGGGCGTGTCTTGGTGGGCGTGGTGTGTCTTGGTGGGCGTGGCAGGGGAAGGATACTGCAAAATCTCCATTCCCACCCCACTCCAGGGGAAGGATACTGCAAAATCACCATTCCCTCCCCACTCTGGGGCCAGCCAGAGGTGGCATTTGCCAGTTCTCCGAACTGCTCAAAATTTCTGCTACTGGTTCTCCAGAACCTATCAGAACCTGCTGCATTTCACCCCTGCCTCAATCTCTCAAAAAGTCCCTCCTTTCTAAACTAGCAACTGATGACTTCACAGAGGACTTTCAGTTTTGTTTTGTGAAGGGGGATTTTAATTTCTGGTCAGGAGAAATTTCAGTTGGAAAGTTATAAGCAACACAGAGTCTCAGTCTGAAGTCTGTGCAATTCCTGGAACGGTATAAAACAGGGTTTCTAAATCTTAAAGACTATGCTGGCTGGGAAATTCTAGGAGTTGAAGTCCATGCATCTTAAAATCGCCAAGTTTTGGAAAACCTGGCCTAAAGGCTGTGAGTCAAAAAGTCCATTTTTTTTTCATCCTCCCCATTTCTTTCTCTAAATCCCAGGAGGCCAACTATAGCTATTTGAGTGAGGAAACTGCACTCTGCATATGCTCAGTGACAGTGGCTCTCTTCTTTCTTTCTAAAGAAAAATCAGGATTTCACACCACCTCAAAACTGATAACCCGGAAGCTCGCAGTGTCCACAGGGGAATGATGTCTACCCCTTTTCATATGCATTGTACATAAAAAGAGGTGGGGCTTCAAACAGAGGGCTGCATCTTCCATTTTGACTTTTATGAAACCCCCCCTCCCCTGAAAAAGCAAAAAACAAACAAACAACCCTTTGCACCAGTGGTGGGTTGCTCCTGGTTTGCAGCGGTTCACAAGAACCGGTAGTAAAAATTTGTAATAGTTCGGAAAATCGGTAGTAACATTGGCTGGCCACGCCCCCGGACCAGGTGCCCGGCCCAGTCGCCACTTGCTTACCCCGCCCACCTCATCAAAGGCTTTTTTTTTTTTTTTTTACTTTTAAAAGCATTTTTTCTACAACCTCTTCGGCCGAAAAAATGCTTTTAAAAGTAAAAAAAAAAGCCTCTGATGATCGCGCGGCTCAGCTAGGATCATCAGAGGCTTTTAAAAGCATTTTTTCTACAACCTCTTCAGCTGAAGAGGTTGTAGGAAAAAAAATTATCACCAGAGGCCTTTCTAAAAGCAGTTTTTTCTGCAACCTCTTAAGGTTGTAGAAAAAATGCTTTTAAAAGTAAAAAAAAAAAAGTTGGCCACACCCACCCAGTCACATTACTCCCCACCAAGCCACACCCACAAAATAAGCCACACCCACAGAACCAGTAGTAAAAAATTTTAGAACCCACCCCTGCTTTGCGCTCATAGCTAAAGTGGAACCAGAATGCCAATTTTTGGAGTACTAAACTGTGAGGGTAAAAGAAAAAAAGAAAAATGTGTGTTTGGGTTTGAGAAGCAGCAGTGCAAAGGTTAACGATTTTGACACCAGCAGCCCAACTAATTAGGCTTTAAAATTAACAGCCCATTACCATGAAATGTGGTAATCTGGTGGGGGGAAATGTGGGGCAGAGGCATTTCTGCTGGTTCCAGCTTTGCCTCAGCAAAAGCACGGCCTGCATCCTGACTTTTCCTACCATCTGAGCCTGGAGGGTTTAGCAAAGGAAAGTACAGTCTCGTGCACCAGGAGAATCTAGGTCTTTTCCATGGTGCATATCTTATTTATTTAGAGGATTTATATGCCCGCCCATTCACTGTCAGTGATTCTAGGCAGTTTATAAAAAATAATCTTCACACGAAGGACCCACAAAAGGGTTGCAAAGGAGTCCTGAATACTCAAGACCAATACCTTTGCTGCATCACCACCAGCAGTTGATGTGCAGGTAGGAGCAGATGTGACACTGATCAGAGTACCATAATCTGATTCAAGGAGGAACAGAACCAACTCCCACTGAACACCATCGGCTCAATGCAGCCAGATTTCGTGCATTGCACTGACATGATGCAACGCAAGAATGTGATTGCCCCTCCCCCCCTTTTCTCAGGAGTTCTAGAATTGCTCACACAGCAGTAAAGGTGGCTGGCTTTGAACAAGGCAAGAGAGGCAGGTGACACACCAAAGCCAGGAATGAAGCTTCCCTGACTTGGCACCTCTGCCAATATCAATGTCAGCGAGGAGACCTGGGACTGCAAGTCCCAACTCTTTGGAAGGGAGTCAGTTCAGAAAAAGATCTCAAGAACTTTGGCTAAATCAGGGTGCTTCCTGGCCCATTTCTGGGGCTGATCCAGTGCAAAAGAGCAGACTGGGCTGGTTGGGACTTGGTCCATCAGCAGGCCTAGATCAGTGGTCCCCAACCTTTTTATCGCCGCGGACCAATCAGCCTTTGATAATTTTACCGTGGCCCGCTGAGCGCGCGCAGGGGTGGGGGCTTTGGGCCACACGTGCGTACCTGCGCGGGGCTCTCTTCCCTGGAGCCTTTGCGCACGGCCCAGGAGCTTTTGCGCACGGCCCAGGAGCTTTTGCGCACGGCCCAGGAGCCTTTGCGCTGCAGCGTTCATGTCCCCCGGCCGCTGCACGGCCCGGTGCCAGGTACTCCACGGCCCAGCACCGGTCCGCGGACCGGGGGTTGGGGACCACTGGCCTAGATGACATGCTGGTACTCTGATCTTATGCTTCTCCAGGATGAAGTCTTATCATCATTTATGGTAAGCACTGACAGACCCTTCCAGCCCTAAACTCTCAGTATTTTCTTTCAACATGGATTCTTCTAGAGGTCTCCTTAAGAAAGGACAATATACTTAAACCCCTGTTGTCCAAATCTTGTGGTTATTTCTTTTTGTGTTGCCTGATGGTTCCAGGGCATATAATAGTGAGATTCTTATGGATAGCCATCTTCATCCTCAGCCACAAAAGCTGCCAGAAGGACAGGAGTTTGGCAGCACCTTTCTCCTTAGCATGTTGAGTTAAAAGGCAGAAGCTATTGTGAGGACAGTTGTGGGGAGAAATTGGAGGGCAGATATCAACCTAGCAAATACATAAAATATGTGGATCTGCATTTTCAAATAGGCGGGGGAGGGAGGGAAGGAGGGAGGACTAAATGTGGAATAAAGAAAGGAAAAGAAAGGGACAGAGGGAAGGGAAGGGAAGAAGGGAAGGGAAGGGAAGAAGGGAAGGGGAGGGAGGGAGGGAGGGAGGGAGGGAGGGAGGAAGGAAGGAAGGAAGGAAGGAAGGAAGGAAGGAAGGAAGGAAGGAAGGAAGGAAGGAAGGAAGGAAGGAAGGAAGGAAGATGTCTTTCACAGACAATTGCCTTGAAAGCTGCTTCTGAGATGGCTCATTCATCCTCCTGCCTGGTTTCCCAAAAAGGACCCAGACCTGGCTACCTGCTCCCTTCCTTGCCTCTGTGTTCACAGCATGTACCACCCTTAGTGGGAGGATTCTATCTCTGCCTTTCCTCTCCTCTCCCCCACATCCTCCTTTCTCAGCACAGGCCAGCTTTCTCTCTCCCCACCCACCCCCCTTCTTCATCTGGGGCCATCAGATACTGCTGAAAAGAAACAATGGCGGGCATTGTCTCTGCTGGAGCACAGGCTTCAAACTCCAGTAGGGCAACAAAAAGACACATTGACTCAGAGGGAGAAAGGGTCCCATAGATTGTAGTGTCACATTTGGGATGGGGGGATGGGGAGGAGAGGCCTGTCTTGGTGGACAGAACATCAGAGGATTATTTTCTCTGGCCGCAGATGCTCAGAGCCGGATCGCTGGAAACATCCTCCTGTTTTCCTGGATGAGTGATCCCCAATGGGATAAAAACAGAGGCTGCCATTTTAACCGAGTTCACATAATTTGCCAGTGTGGACTGAAATGAGATTGGGGGTCGGGAATTGATATGTTCTGTGAACCAGGCTACCAGGTTAAACCATGATAGGAGTGGGTTCTTTGGTACATGTCATGTGAAGACAGTAAAGGTAAAGATAAAGGTTCCCCTCGCATATTTGTGCTAGTCGTTCCCAACTCTAGGGGGCGGTGCTCATCTCCGTTTCAAAGCCAAAGAGCCAGCGCTGTCCAAAGACGTCTCCGTGGTCATCTGGCCAGCATGACTCAATGCCAAAGGCACACGGAACACTGTTACCTTCTCACCAAAGTGGTCCCTATTTTTCTACTTGCATTTTTTACGTGCTTTCAAACTGCTAGGTTGGCAGAGCTGGGACAAGTAATGGGAGCTCACCCTGTTATGTGGCACTAGGGATTCGAACCGCTGAACTGCCAACTTTTCGATCAACAAGCTCAGCATCTTAGCCACTGAGCCACTGCATCCCCTGTAAAGACAGTAACTGTTTGCTAATCTGGATTTAGAATGTGCACACAACTGGTGCAGCTGGTACAGCTTAATCTGAGAAGACAGTTAGGGTTGTCCCTCACTCCCCCTGAGCACAGCATGATGGTATCCCAAGGCAATATCTTTCTCTTCTGACCATGGCCCACTCTCAGCCTCAGGTCACAGCAAGACAATTTAGTCATCTTTTTAGAAGTTTAATTTTCAAGTGGTATTTTTTTATTTTCTCCCAACGCACTTTTGTGGATGATGCAGGAAGGGACAAAAATTTGCTAGTTCCTACTGACTGCTGTGGGCACACTGCCTCCTCTTCATGGCCATTTTAGATCTAATGGGCAGAGGAGGGTTGTGACACAACAGCCTTTTCAGAGTTGAGATTCAGAGCTGAAACAAGTGGAGAACATCAACTTGGTGCCTTTGCAAAACCATGGATATTGTCTGCAGGCCAGAATGACCACATCAGGGGATGTCAATGTTTAGAACTAAGGGGCATCTAGCTTCTTGATTCACTGGTAGTTGAGATTTTTCTCTAAGTCAGAGCTGAAGACAAGAATCGTGTCTGGTAATATGGCACAAATCCTTCCTTTTCGCCCAAACATTGCTCTGCATCTGTCTTCAGAGATAACTGGTGACTTCCAATATATTTTTGGAGGATGGGGGGCAAAGCTTCTTCAAGACGTTCACCAGAAGGTTCTAATTTTGGAGTTTACTCATTGCTTTGGTTGTTAGATATTTTGTTTCTGGACCTTAGCTGGCCCTCTGCCTCTGATCTCCTACTGCAGGGTTTCCCAACCTTGGTAATTTTAAGATGTGTGAACATCAACTCCCAAAAGTTGCCAAGGTTGGTACAATGTGTCCTACTGAGATGTACACTACTGGAAACCATCAAGTCTGATCCAAGCACTTCTTGGTCACTTAAGGTGACACTGAAGCCCATCAAGGCTGGCAACCCACAAGAGTTCCATGCCATGTGACATTATTTGATAGGCAATGGTGAGCTCTCTCTCTCTGTGTGTGTTTGTTATTAAATGTACTAAGTATCACACATCTCTCCCCAGAGATCCTCAACAAAACACCATCTGCCTCTCCTTGGTATTGCGCTGGTTTTTTTGAGGAATTTTCTAGGAGGAAGAGAAAACAGATCAGTGCACAAATTCAGGATTATCAGACAAAAGTTGTCACATGTTTTGCTAAAAGCTAATGGTTTAGCAATCCAAAAAAAATTGTTGTCCAAAATGACTAAAGTGCAGAGGTTTGGAGCCCCTCAAAATCCTTTATTGTTTTCAGAAGTGGAAGGTGAGGAATTTTAAGATCCTTGGCAGTGGTGAAATCCAAAAATTTTCCCTACCAGTTCTTGGGCGTGGCTTGGTGGGCGTGGCTTGGTGGGCATGGGCGTGGGCATGGGCAGGCCGGGCTGGACGCTGACCTCAGAAGGCAAGCAGGTGTGGGGGACCGCCAGGAAGGCTCCGTGGAAGGCAGGCAAGCATGGCAGGGCTGCAGGGAAGGGAGTAGGCTGCTAGCTCCATTCCCCACAGCCAGGTGGCCCCGACATGCTTGCCTGCCTTCCATGCGATCTTCTGCTTGCCTGTCTTCGCAAATTGGCCACAGAGACGCCGGGAAGGCCATGTGGAAGACAGGCAAGCACGTTGGGGCCGCCCAACCACGGGGAACGGAAATAGCAGCCTACTCCCTTCCCCACAGCCCTGCCTTCTCCACGGCGTTCCCAGTGCTCCCCATGGCCAGGCCCACTTGCCTGCTTTTGCAAGGTGGCCATGGGGACACCAGGAAGGCCGCATGGAAGGCAGACAAGGATGTCGGGGCCGTGGGCCATGTGGAATGGAGTAGGGGAGTCTTTTGCAAGCAGGCCTGGCCACGGGGACCGCTGGGAAGGCCGCATGGAAGGCAGGGAAGCATGGCAGGGCTGCTGGCTGCGGGGAATGGAGTAGGGGAGGCAGGCTGGGACGGTGGTGGGTGGGAGCATGGGCAGCTAGGTAGGCCGTGACTCGCAGGTTAACCTGGCAGGCAGATCAGGGCCGCTCAGTTGGAGCACAGCGCTTCAGGCAGGCAAGCTGCAGAGCAGAGACTGGGCAGGTTGAGCGAGGGAGGAAAATTATTGAATAAATGGAGAATAATTTTAGCAATTGTATTTAATTAACCAGATAAACTTTTAATTAAACTAGATTAACTTTGTTTTTTCTCCTGGTCATGCTCACTGTTTGGAGTGTGGCCACTGCATGCCGTTAGAAGGTCAAGTGTGGTCAAATCTGAAAGAGATGACACAATCTTGCCCCACAGCAACTGGGAAGCCCACCCACCAGCTGCACTCTTAGCAGATCCCCTTTAAAAGAAAATCTAAGCTCTGCAGCTGCACACCATGGAAAGCTTGGGCAGCACTAAACCTGGTTAGCAGTAGTTGCTTTTTATGTGGTAGTAGGTGGTACTCAGGTCATTTGGTTATCTTATAGATCAGGGTTTCTTGCAAAGCCAGAAAGCGGATTCATTTCGACCCAGTAAGTAGGTGGTGTGAATCTCACAGCAAAGCATCAAAATAGGATACCAAAACATGGACTGCCATCTGTCAGAAACGGTGTAGGGTCTCCTGTTTGAGCTGGGGGTTGGACTAGATGACCTATAAGGTCCTTTCCAACTGAGTTAATCTGTTATGATCTGATGACCTTCTGTAGCCAAATCCAGCTCTGGCTTCCAGAAAGGGATTGTCAGCTTCAGTGCCTGAATCTACCACTCCAAAGGTACCCAGAGAAGGGCTGGTGAGCCATGTCCGGCTGAGCGACTTTCCTCTGCCTTCTTCTAAACGACGGGCATTGCTGTGAAGCCCAAGAATCATCCACCCCATAGAAAGGACGGGATGCATTGCCATGCTGCAGGAGATGCACCAAAGAGGCCCTTGTGTGGCAGCTGTGCCAGAGCTCTGGTGGGAAAAGTGCCATTTGGCCTGAAACGCCTTTTGTTTTCCTTGTCCGTTTTTCTGAAACCAACTCCATCTTCTGCTCTGTGCCTGCCAAAAGCTGACTGTGCAGCCTCAGCCACAGACTTCTGGGGGGGGGGGGCAGTGGCCAAAGGCCAAGAGAGTCTAATGCCCTCTTGACCTGACTTCCCTTCCCTTTGGCTGCCAGCTAGAAGTCTCTCTCTCTCTCTCTCTCTCTCTCTCTCTCTCTCTCTCTCTCTCTCTCTCTCTCTCACACACACACACACACACACACACACACACACACACACACGCACACACTTTCTTTTTATCTCTCTCCCTTTCTTCTTTCTTTTTCTTTCTTTCTTTTTCTTTCTTTCTCTTTCTTTCTCGCTCCCTCTTCCTCTTTCTTTCTTTGTGTCTTGTTCTTTCTTTCTCTCTCTCTCCTTCTTTCTCTCTCTGTTTCTCAGGGCTGGCAGCCATCCGGTTATGGGAAGGCAAGTCCATTGGCAACCCAGTGAGTCCAAATCCTGGGATAAAAGCTTGAGATAAAAGACAACGCTCGGCCTCCTCCTGCTCCCAGCTTGAGGTTGTTTGCACCAAGGCCCATCCTGCCCTGCTGACCCCCAACAAAAAAGCTGCAGAATGTGCCCTGCTTTCTTAAAATGACCCTCTAGACCTCCTTTTCTCAACTTTAAGATAAGTGGACTTTAACTCCCAGAATTCTCCAGCCACCATTAAAAACTCTGAAGCCACAATAGGCTAATAATAATGGTTTCTGCACAAAATGACTCTATGTTCAGTGGATGTAAAGGACATCATGATTTAAGGCAATATTTCTCAATCCATCAGCTGCCTGGGGAATTCTGGGAGTTGAGTTCCACTTCCACACATCTTCAGATTGCTGCGATTGAGAAACTCTGTTCTAAACCAGGAAGGGAATTAATTCCTTGATTTTCCTTCATTGTTTTTTTTTTCTATTCTTTTTCTATTCTTTCCCCTTTTTCTTCTCTGTTTCTTGATATCCCCCCTCCTTCCATAACTTTGTTTCCTTTGGAAAATACACGAAAAGGGATTGGTTTCATTGACACACCTTGCTAATGGTCTATTGTTCTTCCTTAAACCCTCCTTCCCTAAAGTCTCCTGTCTGTACAATGTAGTCCAATGCTAATAATGTCCATGTACCTGTTTCTTGTGTAATGTGTTCATTGCAAGATAAAGTGCCCTCTATTTTCATCCACCTCTTGTTGATGAAATATTTTAATTCCAAGCAGGAGACATCAAAAAGGCCCTTGGCAAGAATGAGTGAACCTCTCTTAGATTGCAAGGGTTGTTTGTTCATAACAAATCTTTTTTTTCATACTCGCCCTCTTATTCTTCTTTTACTATTATAGATTAATTAGATCTTCTTTTAAATGTTTTGAACCTGTGAACTGTCCAGACTCATTAGGAGTCAGACAGCATATAACTTAAAAAAAAAAGATATCATAAAAAACAGCTACTTCAAATAGGGTTTTTCCAGAAATATTTGGGATCTTTTGGAAGGATTTATTCTGCCCTTCAGGCACTTCCTCTATTATGGCACTTCTGTTTCTAAGGGCTGCTTAATTAACCTGTGACATTTGTGTCATGATGTCATGAACCGTATCATGTCATCATCATTTTGTAGTCCTCGACTAATAATAATTGTGAAGATCACTGGAGCGCATGACAGATTTGCAAATACGCATTGCCGGACTGATCAACCTAATGGTTATGACAAACAAGGAAGGACTACACATACATTGGAAGCTGCTTTGAAAAGCTGTGTCCTCCTTAGGAAGCCTTGAAGAGAAATGAAGCATCCTGAAGCAGCACTGCTCTCCCCTCCTTCCCACCTCTCCCGGGTGTCCTGGACAAGCTACTCTTTGTAGTTATAACCTTTGGCAACAGAGAAGTCAGAGCCTTTATGGTCCACCTGCGTCCTCACTCCTTCCCTCCCTCCCTTCCTTTGAGCTGGCCATCAATTGTGTCTTTTGGACGGTACATCCATTGGCATCAATGCTGGATAAAAAGATTGCTTTCATCTTCTGAATAATGAAGGACAGAGGGAAGGTAGCCAGCTTTCATTTTCCATGCCTCAAATATCTCTGAAGTCATCCCAGTCTTCTTCTCCTTCTCCTTCTCCTTCTCCTTCTCCTTCTCCTTCTCCTTCTCCTTTATATCATCCCCACCAACTTCTCAAACCCCTTCATCTAGATCAGGAGTCAGCAACCTCAACACTCAAGGAGCCACAAAAGTCCTAACAGGAAGCCGCTGTTTAATTCTGGAGCCGACCGGAAGTCCGGTTCTCGCATCATAGTCTCCTCCTAGCGCGATGTCCTTTTTCTTCTGCTGACCAGAAGTCCAGTTCCCCCACCATAGAGTCTCCTCCTAGCACAGCATCCTTTTTTCTCTACCTGTCCTAACCGAAAGCTCTATCAATTATGGAGCTGATCAGCAACAGGGAGCCGCAGCAGAGGAATGAAAGAGCCACATGTGGCTCCAGAGCCACAGGTTGCTGACCCCTGATCTAGATATAGTGGAACTGCAACTCCCCCAATAAGCAGCATCTATGGATTTGGGCTGGGAACTCTTGGGAGTTGCAACCCTAAATCAACATGAGGCACTAACCTGAAGAAAGACTGATCTGCTTACATAGATAGCAGCTCCCTGGGTTTTCAAGGCATAGGATTATTTCCCAACCTTCTCAGGATATATGCAACATTCAGTCTGGGACTTCAGGCTTGAAAAACTGGTGCTCTATTGCAGGGGTCTCCAACCTTGGCAACTTTAAGACTTGTGGACTTCAACTCCCAGAGTTCAAGTCCACAAGTCTTAAAGTTGCCACGGTTGGAGATTCCTGCTCTATTGTACACACAAAAGCTGGTGCTCTATTACACACTTCCCCAAGGATCCCAGGACCACAAAGCAAAGCAGATTCCTTGGGCCCAGCAGGAAATTCACCTACAGAAGAATGTATTTGCCCTTTTCAGGGTGAAGCCTTCAATTGCTTAGACTGGAAAGTAATTCTATAAGCTATAGTAAATGTTAATGACATTTCAATGCAGATGAAATTAAATCAAATTTAATTCCCCCCCCCCCATCCAATGTACTAAGTTTTGAATGTACTCACTCATACAAAAAGGCCAACAGCCTGGATTTTAGAGGCTCAGTGAGACAGCTGAGGCTACCATATCTGGACGGCAACAATCCAAATGACCACAAGATGGCAGCAAAGCTTAACAGGAAATGTTCTTTGCTGCCCTCTAGCATCATTCAAGGCTTTGCAAGCTGGATATGGTTGTTCGTTCCAAAAATGACCTTTGCATCTTCCAGTGGCCCTTTCCTGATGGTTCCGTAATAAAAGTTGAAGCAGAAGACATGATTTTGCCAGCCCCCTAATGCCCAAAGTTGGGTGGTAGGGGAGGAAGAGAGAGAGAAAAGCATCTTGCTTTTTCTTCATGTATATTCAAAGGAGTGGAGCACCAGTTAAAAATGCCACCATAAAGCACAGACAACCAAAACAAACAGATCCCTAATAAAACCTCACATTTAATTTTATAGGGCAGCTTTATGGGCTGCTTTGAGAGCAGGCTCCATTGAGTTCCATCCTGCTGACTTGAGTCTGTTTACATTCAGCAGAGAAAATGACCAGCTTTCACAAAGGTTCTCCCGTCAGCTAAAACGCAAATAATTGGACAAGAAGGGTTCCTGTTTCAGCTGCTATAGCGAGCTGAACTCCACAAGGACCTAATTTCTTCAAAGATCAAATTCTGTGTGGTTACCTGTAGCTACTAGATACCAGTGGGTCTGAATTTGATCTAGTTGGGCTTAATCTCCATGGTGAATGGGACATTGTCACTTTTTTTTTGCCTTGAGACTATATTTAAAGCACAGGTAGTCCTTCACTTATGAGCACAATTAGAACTGGAACTTCTATTGCTAAGTGATGCAGTCATTAAGTGAAACATGCCCAATTTTACAACCTTTTTGCTACAGAAATTAAGTGAATCACACGGTCGTTATTGAATCCAGCTTCCCACATTAACTTTGCTTGCCAGAAGTCAGCCAGAGGTTGCAAATAGTGATCACATCACCCCAAGATGCTGCATGCAGGGTTTGGTCTAGTGCAGAAGTCTCCAACCTTGGCAACTTTAAGCCTGGTGGACTTCAACTCCCAGAATTCCCCAGCCAGCTTTGCTGTTGAAGTCCACCAGGCTTAAAGTTGAAGTCCTTAAACCAGCTTTGAGTTGAAGTCCACCAGGCTTAAAGTTTCCAAGGTTGGAGACCCCTGGTCTAGTGGTTAAGGCACCAGGTTAGAAAACAGGAGACTGTGAGTTCAAGTTCTACGTTAGTCATAAAAGCCAGCTGGGTGGTTTTGGACCAGTCATTATTTCTCAACCCAACTCACTTTCCAGGGTTATAGTTGTGTGGTAAAGAGGAGGAAGAAAGTGTGTGGGATATGTTTGCTGCCTTGAGTTATTTATAAAAATAAATAAAATAAAAATAATAAATAAAATAAAAGTGGGATATAAATAGTTTGAAAAAGTAAATTCATACCAGTTGCTATGCCCCCAAATCACAACCACATGACTGCAGGGACATCGCAGTAATTGTAACTGCGAGAACTGGTCATAAGTCACTTTTTTCAATGCCATAACTTCAATGGTCACTAAATAAATAGTCACAAAACAAGGACTACCTGTGGTACATTAAAACATCTAGCTTATTTTCTTTACCCTCTGATTTCTTATCTCTGTCCGATACTCACAAATAATAAGAGAACGGGGGGGGGGGGGGGGGGGGGGGGGAATTGGTGTATCTGCCAGATCACCTCTGACTGGAGGGTGAGGGACATACATGTAGAATGTCCCAGCCGTGTTCTGAATTCTACTCTGTGTCCTAACTTAGGACATTTTCAGGCACTGAGACTGTTTCGGCAGCCATACATGATGGAGCATTTGCTGGTGTGTCACTTGCACAAATGCATTAAAAAACGTGAGTGCCAGAGCAGCCCACCTTAGCTTTTGATGTAGAAGTTTAGTTTGGAAGTGACTGCTACTGTGCTGGCTTTTATTGGTTTCTCCACCTCTTCTCCTCCATGTTGAGTTATTTTCTATTACAATACAGGTAATTACTAGGACTTGAACCTATTTGAGCCTGGTAATTAGGCTTGTAATTTGTGTGGGTCATAAAGAGGGTCACTATGTGATGGTACCTGTTTTTGCACCCTTTACTGAGGTAGTCATTAATTAAGTGAACATTGCAGTTAAGCAAATACTGTGGCTGTTACGCAAACCCATTGTTTATTATGTGCTGGTTTTTGCTAGAAACCAGAAGGAAATTCCCGTTTCTGACAGTCACATGACCACAGACCACAACTGATTTGTCGGCCAGTTGCTGAGTGACCAAAATGCAGATACCTGACCACATGTGGGTGGTGGGGCGATGTCAGAATTTTGAAACCAGGTCATAAGTAGCTTGTGGGGTTGCTAAATAACTTCAAGTGTTCACTAAGCAACTGGTTGTAGTTGCAAGGACTATCTGTAGTCTCTTTTGGTGTAGACTGGGAAACAACCTTGGAATTTCCTGGAGGTCTATTGTACCTTTAATAAAAAGGAAACTCTTTCCAAGTGCAATTATAATATAACATTTAAAAAGAAGCAGTAAGAGGGGGAAAAAGAACATTAAGCTCTCTCTTCTCCAGGAGGGAGACCTGACTTAAAAAGAGCATTAAGAGAAGTTAGTTAAGGGGCAATTATCAAATTGTTCACCATTCCGCCTGCTGTCCCAACGGAAGCCAAAGTAGCCAGGAGGAAGCTACTAATTAATCTTGCAAAGGGACCTTCACTGAACCACACTGACCTGCAAGTACAAAGGACAGAAGGCTCTTGGTGATGAAGCCAGGCACTGCTGGGGATGGGGCTATTTTAGGGATTGTGTGGAATAGCTGCTTTAATTCAACTTCCACCAGATAGCGAGAAGCAATGCCTCAGAAATGCTCAAAGGTTTTGGAATGAAAGCAGATTCTTTGATCTACAAAAAATGGAAATCTCCACCGAGGTTCTCTTTCCTATTTCACATCTGTTCTTAACAGCCCAATATCGGCTTCTAGACAGCGTGTGTGGGTGGGGAGTCTGCCCTGCTCCAGGCACAGACAGGAGAAGTTACGGCCTTGCCAAATGCTCTTGAAATACATCATCCCAAGGGCAAGAGGAAAGATCTATTTGGAAATTTGCCAGAAAGGACTACTAATGGCTTTGAATAATAAAACGCTGCCTGCTTTGAAAAAGATTAAGAAGACCTACTTTGGACCCTCTTCAAGCCTTAACTGAGATCACCCAACTTTTTTTCAGGGTTCTGGAAGATCCTGGGGTTAAAAAAAAGATGCTGCTGCTTTAAAGAGCTTACTCATTAAAGGGAGTCCAACTCTTAAAAGCAGCCACACTGTTTTTCAGGCTTGGGGGGAAAATGGAAAAGGGCTGGGCTGCTTGTCTTCCATGAGGCATCGCCAAGCATAGCTTTCTAGACATTTCAGCCCACCTGGAAGATACCTGTTAGGAAGGATTGGGCTAGCTAGATGATCCCTGATTCTGGTCAGTTAAATTGACCAAACCAATCTAGCACAGCGGGGGTACTAAATATCCTATAGAGCAGGACTGTCAAACTCCCATCCCATGGGCCAGATGCATCATGTGCTGGCCACGCCCAGTTTAGTGAAGGGGAAAAAAGTCCTGATATGTCACGTGACGAAGCCATGACGATGCAAGTTTGACACCCCTGCTGTAGAGTATCATCCCGCCTGAAGTGAAATTGGTCCCAACCCTACTAATGTTCCAGAAATTCCTCAGAACTTGCGTTTTGTCAATAACCTTGGGAATCCGAAAACTGTTTTTCTAAAAGACAACTTTTCTTGGTTTGTTTCCTTGACAATATTTTGCTTTTCATCCAAGACGTTTCTTCAGTTCTGACATAGATGGCTGGAGAATTCTGGGAGTTGAAGTCTATAGGTCTTAAAGTTGCCAGGGTTGGGCATCCCTGAACTAGATTGTTCAGTATATGGTGGGAATGCCACCAATTGGCAAATTCAAGTAGCTGAGTGAGAAGCCTCGTGCAAAGTTAGCCAAAACTAGGAAAAAGGAAGAGAAAGGAATTTTAGAAACAAGAAATCATGATGAAAGGCTTTAAAAAGGTATCTTTCCATGCGACCTCCAGGGTAGTTCTAAACAGGAGTAACCACAGGGTGGAGGTAAAAAGGTCAAGATGGCAGCCATGATGGTGGAATTGAAGCTCGACTTGTTTTTTAAGCCCTTTGACCACCATTTAAACCCCCTTTGCCCACCCCTTGCAGACCACCACTGTCCTTGAACATGAGAACCCGGACCTGGCAGTATCTCATCTCAAAGGGAATTCAGAATTAAATGATGCCTCTTTACTCCACAATGCCAGCCTAAGCATGGTAAGAATTGGAACTGGCTGATAAAAAAATCCAGGTGGAATGGTTTTAGCATGATGAAGGGCAAGATAAATTGCATTTCTCACACTCAGCAGGAAGGACTTTGCAAAAGATCATTAGCTAAGGCGAGCCTTAGAAGCTTTTAATCCAAAATCAAACCAGATTTGGGGGTGGGCCAAGAGAGAGAACAGTTGGGAGGAGCTATTGTGTTTCTCCACCTCCAGCCTTGCTGGACTTTATTTCCTTGCCCCCTCCCTCCCTCCTCTTGGGAGACCTGCAGCTTCAATGGGCTGGAATTTGCTCCTTTACGAGGTCTAATTAGCTAATTCCATTGCTATTTTTAAAATGACACTGAAAACCTCTTTTATTTGTTTGCCAGCTCTCATTCCTCTTTGGAAACGTAGTCGAAATGCCAGGCTGCCAGACGTTGGAGGAGTTGCTTAGGCTCAATCAATAAATCAACAAGGCAGGGCACGGACGCTTTGAGGCTTTAGCTTCTCCTTCTATCAACTACCCAAAGTTGGTGCTCTCCCTCCCTTCCCCACTTCGGACTGAAAATACAAGTTATTTAGAGAGTGGCAGAAATCAGGAGGCCAGAGACACCAGATGTTTGACTACCAGGTACCACAGCTCTCTTAGGGATCTACAAGTGTTTCTCAACCTTGGCAACTTGAAAATAGGTGGACTTCAGTTCCCAGAATTCCCCACCCAGTATGCAGAATTACCCAGCTTGTCTGCTGGGGAATTCTGGGAGTTGAGGTCCATGCATCTTAATGAGGTTGAAAAACATGGCTTAAATCATGACTACTCTTGCGTCAGTCAAACACAGAGACATTTCGCATACTACTCTGCAGAAATGATTGCTATTAGACAGTTCTGGGATTAGAGTTTTTAATATTGGCTGGGGAGTTTGCACATCTTAAGGTAGCCAAGGTTGAATTGCACAGCTGTCTCAAGGACTGACCCTAAAGCTGATCCAAAGTTTGCACCAAGCCAACTCACTAAATACAAACTTTTATATACCATTCGGCTGTCTGGATTTTGTTGGTACTCTTGCAACGCCTAATCTGCTCTTCTTCGGGGATCAAATGGATTTAAAGAAATTAGGCAAAATCATCCAAGAATCCTCTTGTCAATTCTCTTCTTGTTTTCAACTGCTGTTTAGTGGCAAACTAAATATGGGAAATTATTTTGGCAAAAAACCGCAAACAACTTTGTAAGGTCTGACAAGAATAAACGTATTGAAATCTGGTCTTCCATTTTATCCAGAGAGATAATGCTTCTCTTAAAATCCTCCTCCTGTGGAAATGTCATTCTGAATGGGAATATTGATGTTTCACTTGTTATTTCTCCATAAAATATATGAATACATATCCATATGCCCACACTTCCAAAATTCTCTTTTTTCATCTGCTTGTGGTTTTGTCATTTTCATTTAATTTCTGGCTTGATGGTTTGTTGTTCCTGCACTTAATCCAGGCTGTCGTTGAGGGAGATAGAATGGCACATGTGCTCAACCCATTGGCAGGTTGTGTTGCTGCTGCTGTTGTTCACACTTTGTTGAAGTTTGCTTATGGTGTCCTCTTCTGTGTATGCAGGTCTGACAGCATCTGACATTTGGGCCGTGCCTTCGTCATCTATCACCACCCCTTTACCATGGATAGCAGTTTTTCTCAACCTTGGCAACTTTAAGATGGGTGGACTTCAACTGCTATGCTGGCTGGGGAATTCTGGGATGTGAAATGTACCAATTTTAAAGTTGCTAAGGTTGAGAAACACTGATGTGTACTGTATGTATGATGTATTGCAGTGGTTCTCAATCTGTAGTTTGCAGACCCCAGGGGGAGGGGGGGTTGATGTCATCATAGGGGGTCCGCAAAGGCTTGAAGAAATGTTATGATTTAAATCTTGGGGGTCTGTGGCGACAAAAGGTATTTAAAGGGGATCCGTAATGAAGAAAAGGTTGAGAACTAAGTATTGCATACTTTGTTATTAGACATACCAATGGGGTCTGTTAAAAGCCATGACATCATCTGCCTCTTACATCAATACACAAGGAATGGCAATTTGGCCATTTGTGCAATGACATCATGATGCAGTTATATTGAAAAATTGGTCTCTTGAGTGCTGACTGGAAACCCCCTATGGCAGTGACGGCTAACCTTTTTTTCCTGGGTGCCAAAAACGCATGTGTGCGCATGATAGCACACACATGCGTGCCCACATCCGATGCATGCCCCTTCCCCTGCACATGTGCACACGACAACCCCTCTCCCCCATTTTGGGCCTAGCAGGCCTCCCTGAAGCCTCCGGAGGCCAGAAATGGCCTGTTTCCGGACTTCCAGTAGGCTCGTTTTTCGCGCTCCGGAGGGTCTGGAGGCTTTCCTGGAGCCTCCAGGAGGGTGAAAGTGGTCTCCCCCAGCCCTCTGGAGGACGGAAATGGCCTGTTTCTGGATTTCCGGTACACCCGTTTTTCGCCCTCCCAGAGCCTCCAAACAAGCCCTGTTCTTACTTGGCATCAAAACGGGCCACATGGAGACTCCTGGGAGGGGAGGGGCGGCATGGGCATGCGCTCGTGTCTCCCGCATGCACGGCAGAGACCTGAAAATCAGCTGGCCAATGGGAGGCGCACGTGCATGCGCAGTGGAACTGATCTACGGCGACAGCTCGCATGCCTGCAGAAATGACTCCGCGTGCCACCTATGGCACGCATGCCATAGGTTCGCCATTATGGCCCTATGGCGTTTTAACAAAAAAATTAAAAATGAGCGTATGATTTATGGTTTTTATGAACAGATAGGACAGATTACAGACAGAAGAGAGATATGTTGTAAACATAGTGAAATGGGTAAATTTATAATTGTAGTCATAACTGCTGTAAATATCAGAAACCTCTTCTTTGTATCTTATTTCTATTTTTCTTTTACTTTCTTTCTTGCATTTTAACTTCCTCCCTCCCTCCCTTCCTTCCCTCATATTAGTTTTTATCTTTAAAAAAACCTTTTAATATAAAAGGTTATAAAATTATAAATTATAAAAAATTATAAAAAAAAAAACATTATCTCCAGGGTGTGTCAGAAACATCAAGATGGTGGCTACAATCACACACTCAAAACCCTCCTTTTTTACATGGTTTGCACAGCGAAGGGGCCAGGGCTTTGATTGCCCCGGTATGATCACTACCTCAACTTTTTCTGAGCCCTCCCCCCACCACCATGGATGTCCCTTGAAACCATTTTTTTTTTTTTAGGGAGGGAGAAAGCTTGTGAAAGATACTGAAGCTCAACCCCAGCAACTTTCATCTCCCGAAAGCCAGAAGGTCCCTGGAGTTGCCTCTTCTCTTGGACCTCCAAGGGCTCCAACGGAAAGGACCCAACCAAGGGAAGCAATTCAATTCGCTTAGTTCTCTCCCAGCCCAAGACACAACCTGATTGAGAACAATAAAAGGCCCTCTATTGTTTGGGGTTCTGGGAACTGGCCTTCATCTGGTGAAGCTGCTCTCTGCCCTGGCAGCCTAGGTCCCAGCAGCAGGAGAGAAAAAGGGGTCAGACCCACAAATGGCCAGCTCACTCCATGGCTCTCCTGTGCCCTAATGTGCCCCTCTGCAGGGGGGGAAAAAGGGGGTCTGGTGTTGCAAGCCTGTCCTTGAAGTGGAAGTTAATCAGTTTCCAGTGGTAATCTAATCAATTAAATCACAATGAGGTCATGTTCTCTCACCTTCACCTAGTCTTAAGCCCTTCCTTAAACCCCACACCCCCACCCCATTTCATACCCAGCTCCAGGGCAAAAAAGAAAACAGGACAGTCTGGCCAAGAGGCTTCGTGTATTGTGTGCAGACAAGTAAATTCTTAGAAAACTGACGACAACTCCAAGTGAAAGCGGTACCGTATTTTACAACCTGAGAGTAAATACTGTACAAAGGCCCAGGAACAGCTGCATCAAGAAAGCAAAAATTCCCACTTCCAAGCACAACCAACCATATGTCCCCAGGAAGCTCACAAATGAAGATTAGGCAGTGGTGAAATGTAAAATTTGTTACTACCGGTTCTGTGGGCGTAGCTTGGTTGGGGGGGGGGGGGTAAAGTGACTGGGTGGGTGTGGCCAACTTTTTTTTTTACTTTTAAAAGCATTTTTTCTACAACCTCTTCTGCCAAAGAGGTTGCAGAAAAAATGCTTTTAAAAGTAAAAAAAAAAAAGCCTCTGATGATCGCACGGCTCAGCTGGGCATGAGTGGGGGGCAGGGATTTCTGCTACAGGTTCTCCAAACCACCCACTGCCATCGCTACCGGATCTAGCTATCCGGTCCGAACTGGGAGCATTTCACCCCTGAGATTAAGGGTATACTGCCTCTGCTGTAGGAAGTTCCCTTAATTAACACTTGAAAGCTACACCCACTCAAATCTTCTCTCTGGCTTTTTCAAGGGAAAAAGATCTCTTCCTCTCTTGCAAGCAGAAACAATCAAATAATATCAACAGCAGGTTTGAAGGCATCCTTTAAATGTTTTAAATTTTTAATATGTTGTCATTTTTGCAATGGTTAAAGGGTATCCACAGGGTGGGAGTCAGGAAAAAAGTACAGTGGCACTTGGTACTTGGTCAATTGGGAGGCACGATGAGTGGCAAAAATGATGAGTACCAAACAATTTTCCCATTAAGGAATAAAATAGTGAATCACACAAGAGAGCAGACACCAACAAGTTCTAGCATGTGTGTTGGGTATCAAACGAACGGTGAATACCAGGACAAAATTTTCGTGTCAAAATGAGTTGAGTACCAAATTCGATGAGTTTCAAAGCAGTTGATTACTAAAGTAGCATTGTATGTGTGTGGATGTGGCCAGATTAGCCAACAGGTGCACATAAAGGAAAACACAACACACACATTATTCCTAACTATATCCACTACCTTAAACTTAACTTCTTCCAGCTTATTCAGCTCATTATTACTATTGTGGTGGCAAATATCCATGAAAGATCTAATCTCGCCCATTTATTTTGAAGGGATGAACCTCAGCAGCACTTCAAGAAAAAAGATCTGATCCAAAAAGTCAGGCATCATGCACACTCAATGGAAGTATACCAATTAAAACCAGCCAGTACAAATTTATATCCCACCTTCTGTGCTACCAAACTGGCATTTTGTGAAATCCTAAAAATAAAGTCCTAACAGCAGCTCAACACTTACTTGAATGCAGAACCTTCAAATTTAAGCCAGGAAGCAAAATAAGCAAAACACACATTGAAAAGGGGCAGTTTTGGCCCTTAAGGAAGTAAGATGCAATCATCACGCTAAGCCAGGGGTCTTCAAACTTGGCAACTTTAAGACTTGTGGACTTCAACTCCCAGAATTCTCAGCCTGCTGGCTGGAGAATTCTGGGAGTTGAAGTCCACAAGTCTTAAAGTTGCCAAGTTTGAAGACCCCTGAGCTAAGCCATCCTATACTTTACACGTGTTCAATTCAGGATGCTACTATCCAGAGTCAACCACCATTGTGAGTTGTCAATAACTGACACTTCAACCTGTTCCGTCAAGCCAAGCGGATCGTGATTCATTCGCTCAACCACGTTAAGCAAAGCTGATCAGCATCTTCACAGCAGCGCCAACTTGGAGAGGTGGGGGGGGGCGGTGGGTGCCCATAGGGGTTTTCCCATCCCCAGCGAAGGGGGAGCGGGATCCTAAGAGGGAGAGAGGGGCAGGGAGCGCCCACGTGGTCGGGCCCTGGCCCTGCCTACACCCAACTTGGGTTACCAAGAGCTACACCAGAACTGAGACCCAGAAGCGCACTCTGCACATGTTCAAGCGCACCGGCGCAAGCGCTGCCTTCTTTCCGGAGACGTGAGGCCGGGGGCCGTTCCGGCGCTGCCGGGCGAGGGTCTCCGGGGCTCGCCAGAGCCGCGCCCTGCAGCGCCCCCGCCCCGGCGAGCCGCGAGAGAAGCCCCCCCGCCCCTGCGCGCCTCCCCCGGGCGGGACTTGGGCGGCCGGCTCCGCCCCCGCGCGTGCGGCAGCCTTATTAGCCGCCGCTTTTGCGCACCGGGCTCAGTGCAAGCGAAGCGCGCGCGAGGCTTTGCGCGGAGGCTGCAACGGCTGAGAGCCCGGGATCCGAGCGAGCCAGCGGCGCCTCCTGGGCTGGCTTCCCCGCGCAGCGTCCCTTGAGGCGGCCCTTGGGGCTCCTTTCCGCCTTGCCCTGCCGGGATCGCCGCCTGCGCCTCGCCGCCTCCGCCGCGCTGCCCGTCTCGCCAGCAGCCGCGCCGCCACCATGGGCAGCCACAGCTCCAAGGCCGCCAAGGGGGACGTGATGGCCCAGGACGCCGCCGGAGACGCCTCGCCCTCCAAGTCCAACGGCCAGGTGGGTCTGGGGCGCCCATTGTTCCGCGGGCAGCCCGCCCAGCCGGACCCGCCTTGGGCGCGGCAGCCTCTCGGGACGGGCGCCTGAAGCCCGCCAGACGCGCCCCGCCGCCCAGCCCGGAGCGCGGCATGATGCGCCTTTGTTCGACGCCGAGCCTTGGAGACGGAGCTCATCCCCCGCCCGACGGGGAACAAAGGAGGGCCCGCCGCGCTGGGTCCCCACGCTGCATTGCGTGCGCTCCCCGGCGGAGGCGGCGCTGCCTGCATACCCCCCCCCATTTCCTCCCTTTTGCACGGAACCCCGAACCGCTGGCTTCCCGAGAGGGGCGGGGCGCTTCAGCCTCGAAGGGACCGACGGGCGGGAGGCGGGGTTGCTAACGTGGCCCTCCCTGCCAGGGGCTCGGCTCGCCTGGCGTCCATCCCTCCCTCCTTCCCTCCCCAGCGCCGCCGGACCCAGCGGCCCAATGGCGAGGCTTTGCATCGGGAGAGAAAACAGCCCCCCCCCCCGCCTTTTCGGCCAGAGCGGGGATTCCCGGCGGCGGCGGCGGCGGCGCTCCTGCACCTTCGCCTCCTGCTCCCGGGAGCGCAGCCTTGGCGCTGCAACCCAGGTGGGCCTCGGCGGGAAGGTAGCGCCCCCCAGCGGCGGCCCCGCGGCACGTTCGCTTTCTTGGGGAGAGGCGCTTCAGCCGCCTCCCAGGAAAGGAGACCCGAAGCGGGATTCGGGGGGCAAAGCCTCTGAACCGAGCGCGAACCCTGAAAAAGCTTGGCTCAGCCGTGGCCAAGTAGCGTGTGACACCCCCACCCCTCCTCCGGTCTGAACAGCGCGCGTCGTCTCGCTGTGGGAGTTGGATGATGGGAGTTGTAGTGTGGCACATGTGGATGGAAGGAAAAACCAAAGGACTTGTTTTTGTAGCCAGGTGTCTGGAAAAATAAATCCAGTAGACATTCAGTCGTTTTTCAGTTGCTCAATATACTGGGTAAACCCCAGGTGATTTGAATGGGTGGGTTGACTGCTGGGTGCAAGCCCAGAAAAACGCATTAATTCAGTACTGTTGTGTTGTGTTGTGTGAGGGCAGTCGAGGTTGTGCTATTGCTGGTGTTTATGCCTTGGACTATGGGACGTGGGGTTTCACCTCATGCAATTGGGGGTGGGGGCAGCTGAATGGGATACACTGATGCTGAGCTGCTTTTTCAGAGCTGTAACTCTTAACTTTTCTTTACTCCTCCAGGAAAACGGCCATGTGAAAGTCAATGGGGACGTGTCCCCTAAAGCCGATGGGGAGGTGAGCTCCCTGAATGGCAGTGGCTCAGCAGAGGCCCCCAAGGAGCTTGCCAAGGCCGAGATGGGCAGCGGAGATGCCATAGAGCCAGCCCCCGTGGCTGAGGGTGAAGCCAAACCTGACGGAGCTGCTTCGGCCAACGCTTCCAAGCAGACCCCCAAGAAGAAGAAACGGTTCTCATTCAAAAAATCCTTCAAGCTGAGCGGCATTTCCTTCCGGAAAGCCAAAAAGGAAGCCGGAGACGCCTCGGCCGCCTCCTCTCCCAGCGAGGAGCAGCAGGGGAAGGCCGAAGCAGTGGAGACTGAGGACCAGTCAGCCACTGCTGCCACAGAGGAGGGGGAGCAGGCCAGTGTGCCCCAAGAGGAGACTGCGGCCACAGAGGGAACCCCCGCCACCGCCTCTGCTCCTGACAATGAACCGGTGGCCAAGCGGCAAGATGGCAGCGAGGGGCCAGCAAAAGAGGAGGAACAGCCACAGCAGCTGCCTTCCAGTGAGAGTCAGGGGGATGTAAAGCCAGATGAGACCTCAAAATCTGCGGAAGTGGAGCCTACCACTGTGGCTGACGCTGCTGCAGCTGTTGAGCAGAAAGAAGAATAGAGCTGACTTAGCTGCCCACCTCCTGCCCATCGGAAAGAGACTTATCTGTGCCATCCTTCCAATCCCACCAACCCCACAGAACTGCTGCCTTGACCACATGCCACACATGCCCGTCACACACACAGGCCTTCTGCATTGAGCCGGCAAGCTTTGTCTCTTCACAG
Organism: Pituophis catenifer annectens; assembly: GCF_029215685.1. Classification (NCBI taxonomy): domain Eukaryota; kingdom Metazoa; phylum Chordata; class Lepidosauria; order Squamata; family Colubridae; genus Pituophis; species Pituophis catenifer. Next base: position 26,969,583 of record NW_027256889.1, read on the forward strand.
TGTCCCCCCCCACACACACACATACAGTGAAGGGAAAAAAAACCTGACTTGGCCCAGAGGGCCCCACTGTCCCTCAAGCAGGAGTTCTAAAGCCCCTCTTAAAACTATATAAAACTATATGGAGAGATCCTGGACAGAAACTGGAAATTGCTCCATGAAATGAGACTCCAGCTATTAACACCAAGTTCCTTTTTCCTCAGATCTTCTGTTTCTACTAATCTTCAAAAGCAGCTTTTTTCTCCAAAAAGTCCAACAAACCAGCAACAACTGACCCGTTTTTCAAAACTGATATTCTCTCTCTCTTGGTTTACATTCCTGGTTCTGACTTCATTTAAAAATATTTTGTGCTTTTTATAGGAACAACCATTTAAAAAGCTAATCTGGTTAGTTTTTTTTATAATGTCTTGCTCTTGGCTTTAAACCATAAAGCGTGTAAGTCCACTGTGTTTAATTTGACATCAGAGGGAGAACTACTTTGGGTTTATTTAGGGATGGGGGAAACCCTTAGGGAGGGGGTGGGAGAGGGTTGAGGGTGAGGGCTGGCTGTATGATGTGACTAAATTTTCATTTCCTTGTCTTTGTAAATAATTTTTTAATGACCCTACTTCTGATCTGCAGTTTTCTAACTCCTAAACAAAAGTCGTATGGGTCTTATTGTAACATTTGAAAAGAATAAATGGTGACCCCTTTATGGATCGGAGTTGGGTCCTTTTCTCTAGTAGTTGGCCAAGCGGCCAATAATTGGGTAGCTTCATGTTTTCTCAGATATCCTTTCCCTTGGAATGCTGGTTTCTCCTTCTTGTATTCTCCAATTCTTCAATGAAAGTTGAACTCCTGTATTTGGAGGGCACTTGTATTCCCCAGAATTGAGGTCAAGAAGAAATGGCTTACGCTCATCACAGTCAGGCATAAATTTACTCCATTAATGCATTCAAGCTACATATTGGGAGACGGGCAGAACCTTCCCTGACAAATTTTCTTAGAAGCCCTAAGCTTTGGGACAGATCTGGGTGGAGTCTTAATCATGCATGCCACTTTCTTTCATAGGCTATTAAGAGGCTTGTTGGGGAGCACTCCAGGATGCTCTTGAAAGGAGTATGGATTCATGCAAGACACAAATCTAACTAGTTGCATTCATAGGGTATTTCTCATTTCCTTGATCTGTGTGCTCAATCAATGCAGCAGAGATGGCTTTTTCTGCAGCTATCCGCCTTTTCAAGCAAGGGAGCCCACATTACTTAACTCTGCATGCTTCTCTTCAGGCAGATCTTCTCCAACCTTAGTTAGCAGGTAGCGTAAACGTTGGCTCTGTAGGTCTGAATGGATACCAGTAAATCTTGTTGGAATCTCCAGGGGGATTATATGATGGGCTTCATAGGATGTTTTGTGCTGCATGCAAATGGCTCCAGATGTTGAAAGCACTTGTGGATTTTCAGAACTGCAGCTGGGTTGGGGCGAATAAGAGCATTTCTCTGACAGTGAAGCTAGAGCTGGAATGTGGTTTGGCAGCCATTTTAACTCATTTTAGGTGCCTGCTAATCACCATATGAGGCAGCAGTCCTAGTTTCTCCTGCCTAAGATGGAGGCAAGCAGGGAGTTGCAGCTGTAGGAACCAACCTACTCTCAAATTGTCACTGGTTGTAGGCTTCCTGCAATAGTGGTGGGAGACAGATAAAAGTGCCAAAGGAATGTGTTGGTATATGGTTTTAACTGCCTACTGCACAGGTCATGGGGCTGAGAAATACTCTGAGGATGTTTTTGGTACAAAGGGTGGTCCTCTTGGATGGAAGATTAGCCTTCTAGGCTATTGGGGGTGGGGTGGGAGATTCTAGAAAGCAAGATAGGTTATCAAGCAGCATCAAAGTAATTGGTTATTTTGACAAGTCTTCAGCTCAGCATCTATTCTAATTGGCTTGCCAGGTCTTGTTTGGGGACAGGAATGGCTAAGCATTCTTGTGTATTTCATCATAGATTTGTCTATTTATATATTGGCTTCTTGCCTTAATTCTTGCAAACCTTCCGACTTCGGGGAAGAGCCAGTGAGCAAGTGGGAAGAGAATATTTTGCTGATCAGCACTCGTGTGCCCTTAGAAAGCATGATAAGACAAGCTATAGCATGTGTTGGCTGAGGGTGATAGGAGGTGTAGTGCAATGTTTCAGGAGTACATCGGACTATGGAGGACTAATCATGCTAATTCTTCCAACTCCAGCAGCCACCAACGAAATCAGGAAGTTTGTTTTTGAGGCTTGGTTTTTTTGAATAAAGCAACTTGCCACGCCCAAAATGTTCTTTTTTTTAATGGTTACAACTGAGTCTTGCAACTCAATCACATGCTGGTGGCGGATGAGTTTTCAAAAGCCATTCAGGGTCTTTGATCAACCTGAATCTGGACGCTCCTACTGTGCTGGCAATTTGGGGTGCAAGCAGGACATGGGTGAATTTGGTGAAGTATTTTGGCCTTTAGTTACCTGCTGTGAGAAGCAGCTGCAATGCTGTCCTCGAACAAAACAATTCCTGGTCTTTAGAGAATAGGCCATAATGGTTGGCAAATAGTTGTTTATTAGGCCACCAATTCTTCCGGGATTCAAGTAAAATGGTGATGTAAGTGCTAAAAGTGTTTTTAGCTCATTCTTCCCAGCTGGTTTGCTCTTTAGGCAAGTTGAGAAGCACCAGCCTTGTGATAAAGAGTTCTTGGGTGGAAACTACAGACAAAAAAAACCCATTTTCTTGTTCCTTCCAGTAGAGATGTTGATGGAGAATCTGAAGGAAATTGGCTTCAAATGATAAGTACCAGAGACTTGCTAGATTCCTATCCCACCTTTTCCTCAGAAGTTGAAGACACAAGAAGAATTTGAATTGGACTTCTACCTTCACCCACCCACCCCCCATTCTGTCTCACATCAAACCTGTTGACTAACCCAAGTTACTAGGGTGCATCTTGACTTGAACCTGAGTTCTCTCCTCCTAGTTCAGCTTCTTAGCCATACTTGATCTAAATGTTCTGAATACTCTGCATTAAAAAAAAAAATACTGTAGATGCAGCAGCCACTAAGCAGCCAGAACAAAAGCTTAAATGGGGTGTGTTGGGCACAGCTGCAGGAGCATGGGAGATTACCAATATATTGAATTTTTGTGGGCACACATCCTGGTCCCCGTGTTCATACCACTTTTGCACCTTTTTAATCCAGTTTCAGCTGCTCTGCCAGCACAGACAAGTGTGCACCATTGTTTCCTCCAGAGAAGCAAAAAGTGCCCATTTATCCTATGATTTCCTGAGTGCTCTCCTCAGTGTAATCAATTTCCCTGCCCCAATCTGGTCAATTTCACAACAGAAACTGGAAAATGCCTGGCTCTTGAGCACCTTTCAAACCACCATGTCCCAGAAGCAAAATTGATGATACACAACACTGCTGAAATGCTTCAGTGTGGCAAGCAGCGCATGGGAAATATCAAAAGTTGGAGGTATTGAAAAGCTGGGGGAGTGGCATTCTGCACGTAAGGCTGTGGGCAGACACATACACACCCATTTGGGTGCAAAGTAACATGTATATGCAAGCTGCTTTTTAAGTAAACCATAGTTTGGCACAATTTGCATACTGCGCTGCCTCTTTAGAGTGTTCCAGAATGTGCCACACCTGAGAAGGCCACTACAGTTCCCCAAGTTTGCTAGAACCCAGAACCTCCCAGCTGTTTTACATATTTGTGTCTAGAATGGGGGTGTCAAACTCATGCAGAATGCGGCCTGCGCGGGTGGTTATGGGCGCAACCCGTTATGCCCATGTGACACCCCTCCTGCGCGAGCTGCACTGGCTCCCGGTGGTCTTCCGGGTGCGATTCAAGGTGTTGGTTACCACCTTTAAAGCGCTCCATGGCATAGGACCCGGGTACCTCCGAGACCGTCTTCTGCCACCAATAGCCTCCCACCGACCAGTTCGTTCCCACAGAGAGGGTCTCCTCAGGGTGCCATCTGCCAAGCTATGTCGGCTGGCGACGCCCAGGGGGAGGGCCTTCTCTGTGGGAGCCCCAGCCCTGTGGAACGAACTGCCCCCGGAAATTCGTAAGATCTCCGACCTCCGGGTGTTTTGCTGCGCATTGAAGACCCTGTTGTTCCACCAGGCCGGACTATCAACACAATAGTTTTAAATTGGGGTATTTAAATTTATTGGGGTTTTAAATTTGAGCCACTTATTTAATTATTTTAAATTTTATATCATTGTTTTGTCTGTGTTTTTAAATAGGCTGTACACCGCCCTGAGTCCTTCGGGAGAAGGGCGGTATAGAAATAAAATTATTATTATTATTATTATTATTATTATTATTATTATTATTATTATTATTATTGTCACAGCGGCATCATGTAACTTATTGGGACTTTTCCCTTCGCTAACAGTGTGGGCGTGACCAGCGCCTGACGCATCTGGCCCATGGGCCAGGGGTTTGACAGCCTTGGTCTAGACCAGTGTTTCTCAACCTTGGTAGCTTGAAGATGGGTGGACTTCAACTCCCAGAATCCCCCAGCCAGCAGCGCTGGCTGGGGGATTCTGGGAGTTGAAGTCTACCCATCTTCAAGCTACCAAGGTTGAGAAACTGGTCTAGAAGCAAGTAGCATCTGTTGTCAGTAACCCTTTTCTCCCCTAAAAGGAGGGAGCCCATGCTACTACCAGCTGCACTTCCATGTTGTCCGCACATTACTTCCATAGATCATTCCATCTTGATGATTCCCACCATCTCCTGTGCCCTCCCTGGATACATGTACCAAATTCTAGGCTGCATCCTCCTCAAGGATGATAAAAGAGCCTCGGTGCAGCAGACTAAGTCCTATTAAGTGCTAGCACTTAGTTGTCAGCTGCCTGCAATTAGTGCGAGTTCAAATCTCATCAGGCTCAAGGTTGACTCAGCCTTCCATTCTTTCGAGGTAGGTAAATTGATTGTGGGGGCAATAAGCCAGCTTTGTATAGAACAACAAATAAATAAATAAGGCAGGACTTTTCCGGGGTGAGAAAGGGGAAAAAGCCTAGAAAATGAGTCTGTTTCATGTGAACCATGTGCCCTGTGCAGCAATTCTTTACCCCACTGAGGCTGGGTATCCCAGAGCAAAAGAAATCTTGGAGGATATTCAAATGTGCTGCTGCTCCAGTGGTGATATACTTCCCTGCCTGCAAGAATTCACCGCCAAAAACAGAAAAACAGATCCATTTTATTACAAAGATTTTTTTCCCTGCAAAAATGAAAATAAAAGCTTTTATTTAAAAAAACTATATATATGTGTGTGTGTGTGTGTGTGTGTATGATGTATGTATGTATGTATGTATGTATGTATGTATGTATGTATGTATGTATGTATGTATATATTCCCACCCCCAGAACACACAAATACAATGATCTTTTATTTCACCAATACAAGTATCAAAGAGTAAGAACAACTGGAGGGCATTTGCATCCAAGCAACTAAAAAAAAGGCTTAAAAAAATAAAACCCCACCTCTTCCCCCCTCCACCATTGAGTGACATGGCAAATTAGCAGCATTGCTGGGGTCAACCCCAAACAGTGACATTCTGTTCTATCTCCCCCTTCCTTGGTTCCCTGGAAACCTCGCCCTACCTGCAAGCCTATTGGAGCCAATGCTCCAATATGGAAATATGCAATTCAGGAACAGGGAGCAGGCTTGGGCTGGTTTCTTTGTTTTAGGAAGGTGCCCTTCTATAGAACCATCCTGCCACAGGGTGGTTTTTCCTAAGGGCCCCTCGAGGCTCGTGTTTGCTCATAAGCAAAAGCCCCAAGGCAATTTTTAAAAAGGGGATCGGGGATCACAAAACTCAAATGGCATTGCTAACGGAGACATCTAGATCCGCTCCTGGCTCCAAAGGGGGAACCCCTGGATTTTTCCTACTACAAGCAGGATGAGATCAGAGCCTCCCCTGCAACTCCAGAGCTGATACCCCTAGAGGGGCTTGTCAAGAGGTGTTGGGAAAATAAACCATGGTTTACATTTTTGGTTCCTCAAAAGGGATCAACCCTTCCAAGGTTTACAAACGGGTAAGATGGCTTAGAATTCTGGGCTCCACCTCCCCCCCCCACCCCCCCAAACTCTTCCAGAGTTTTATGGCTGTATCCATACCTCATTAAACTAGTAAAAGAAAAGGAGAATGGATGACTAGCTTTCCCCTGAAAAATTAACTTCTCCAAGAAGAGAATCATCCTTTAAAAACACAAGAAAGGACAAAGCAAAGGGAAGTTTGGGGTTTGCTTTCCAAAAGAAAACACACAAATCTCCCCAATGCAAAAGCAAGGGGGACGTGAGAAGTAGGAATCTCGTAAATGGCACTCCCTTGGATCAGCAGGTTCTGGGCCTTCCTGGCAGCTCACCTAGGGGAGGGCATCCAGGTCTCTCTCAAGTACCCCATAGATTTACAGAAATAATCAACACAAACATATAAAATACAAATCTTGTGGTATAGGGAGGGGACCAGAGTGCTGAATCAGAGAACCAGGGAAGTGTGGTGTTCCCCAGCTGTCCAACGTTTCTTAGGTGGATTTCACCTCTTCCTTTATGCTGTTGGAGAAATAAATGGGCCAAAATATAAGCTTAGGAAGTGTGTGGGGGGGGGGGAGCCAATTCTCATTTCTAAATTTACTGAGCAGACTTTTCATCTCTACTAACATCAGGAATGGATCCTTGTCTTTTGCAATGCCCAAACCAGCCCCAGAGAAGCTGTCTCCCCAAATTTCCAGCTTCCTTTTTGCATGAACAGTGACAGCCTGGCTACAGGGAAGGGAGCACTTTCATGCACATGGGACAAGGCTTCCATTAGAGGAGGAGGAGGAACCAGGTCTGGAGGCTGCAGAAAGACATTTCCAGAGGTGACACCTAACTGCTTCCCCGTCCCAGGGTCTCTCACCTTTTGGCCTCTGTGGGTTCTTCTTTTCTCTTCTCTTCCTCGTGTACTTCTGTAGGAAGGAACACATAACCCTGTTTCTCTCAGTTATAGGATGGACACACACACACAGAGGCATCCTTTAACATGCTGTGGGTGTCCTTTGAAAACATTTCCCTTGTCATCCAAGAAGCTTCCTCGGTTTTGAACTGAAGAAGAACTAAAAAATGAAGAAGAACCGAGGCAGCTTTTTGGATGAAAAAGGAAATGTTTTCAAAGGGGGAAAAAACCCCAAGAGGGTCCAGTCGACTTTTGGAAAAAGTACCAGTCATGTTCTGACCTAGGTTCCTGAGACAGTAAAAAGCACACGGTTAGTCCCAAAAACTCTCTTTATTTCAACGGCTGTGAATTATTGCTCATTCACAGCCCGTAATGAGTCACAAAGAGTTGCTAAAGAGACAGAAATCTGCCACAGTCCTTCAGGATAAGGCTGGATAAGGCTGATAAGCACCCCCCTTTATCTCCCTTGACACGCTGCCAAAGACCTAATTGGCAATTAGCTTTGCAAGGCCACACGGAGCAAGGCCAAAATGGAGCTTCAGAATTTAAACCGACCAGCATGAGCAAAGTTGCTTCCTGCAAAGGCTCATGTGCCTTTGCTCCTCCTTTATGTCTTATGGGAGGGGCCAATCATCTCCAAGCCCTACTCCTGAGTCGTCCCTTTTGTTTTAATTGTTCTTGCCTTCTGGCAGCTCTGCGCCTGCACGCACTGGGAACAGGCTCCCCCTGTTCCTCTGCCTCGCTGATGTCCAACTCTGGAGGCTTGAGGCAGCACATAACTCCCAGATGGTCCTGGCCCCCTCTCTGCCTCCAATGCAGAGCCCTCATCCGAGCCTTCCCCAGCCTCCAGGACTGGCCCACGATCCTCCCCAGCCTCCTCACTGTCCGACTCTGCTGCCAGCTCCGCAGGCTGCTGGCGGACCACAACAAATCATATTTGAAAGAGAGAGAAGGCACGGGGAGACAGGTGGCCCAGCTCAGCTTGAGTTTTCACAACTGTGTAGCTCAATTTGCCTGAAATAATGTATGGTTTCTTGCCTGAGCAGGGGGGTTTAACTAGAAGATTTCCAACTCTGATTCGATTCGATTCCTATTCCTATTCCTTGTGCACCAAACCCAAAATTGACCATCCTCCCTAATCATTTTCTAAGGCTATTATGGACACTGAGGGCAGAAGGACAACAATTTGGCTAGTTGATCTGTATTTTTTTTCCTTGTGAAAGTGAACAATCTTAGCTGTGGAATTCATGTGGGCACCAGGAAATATCAAAGACTAACTGGAAAGCCAGTGATGATTGAAGAGATTACATTAGAACTCTAACCTAACAAGTAAATAGTGCATGCTGCCTTAAATGGTAATATAAATAGGAGGAAACTGCTTCATTTTCATAATGAGGTTTGTACCTTGAAGCTTTCTCATAAATGTATTATTTTGGGGCAGATGTCTGGGCAGCCTCCATTACGGTCATAAAATAAAAAATTACTTGTACTCCTAATAGGATACAAGCCAAAAGTTAAAATATAGAGGTGATAACTTGTCACTGCTTAAAAACAAACAATCTGCACCTACTCAGATAGTACAACCACACAGTTTTAGTCCAGAAGTTCAAAACAAACATTGAGGCTCAGCATGGAATTTCTGCAAGGGCAAAGCGGAGCTAGTTCTCACTGGATGGGAAATTAGAGGTCTTGCTGGAAAAGTCAGCCATGCCACTAATTTCTGGGGGGGGTGGGGGTGGGGGGGTGTTCCTTCCTGTAATAAGCACATTCTACCAATCAGGCAGGATGAAAAGTACTGCCCCACAAATAAATAGCTACCTTTCTTCTCCTCCTCCTCCTTCTCCTCTTCTTCTGTTTTTGACCGTTTAGCCTTCTTGAAATTGGCAACGTTTTTGCGACCCCCTTCCCCTTCGTCCTCTGAGTCCGAGAATTCCTCCTCGCAGGCGATTCTCTTGTCCGAAGAGCGGACTGTGGGGAGAGAGAAGCAGAAAAGGACGTTAGTGGCTTTAGGTTTCATACAGAGCAGGAGGAAGGCTAGAATTATTCTATTTTTTCTTCAAGAAGTTAAGTCTTCGTCCTTAGACATCCATCCATTAGTGCATTGACAAAAACTGACTTTTCCACAAGGAAAGATGGGAGTCAACACACAAGGACGCTGAGATTAAAAACCCTAATTTAAACCCTAAACTAAGAGTCAGTTTAGTGTAGTAATGAAGGCCTAAAAACCAGAAGATTCCTACAGTTCCCATGGGCATGAAAGCTGGCTGGGTGACTTTGGGACAATCACCAGACGACTCTTGAGTTCTAGCCCTGCTTTGGCATGAAAGCCAGCTGTGTGACTCTGGGCCAGTCCCTCTCTCTCAGCCTAACCCACTTTATAGGGTTTATTTATTTATTTATTTATGACTGTGACTCCTGATGATGTGGACAGGATTTTGGGGAGACTTAGTGCGGCCACATGTTTACTGGACCCGTGTCCCTCCTGGTTGGTACTGGCTTCCCGGGAGGTTACACGAGGCTGGCTTCAGGGTGTTATCAACGCTTCGTTGAGTGAGGGTTACTTCCCCACCGCCTTGAAAGAGGCGGTGGTGAGGCCTCTCCTCAAGAAGCCGTCCCTGGATCCGGCAATATTGGCCAACTATCGTCCTGTCTCCAACCTTCGCTTTATGGCGAAGGTTGTTGAGAGTGTGGTCGCACGACAGTTTCCGCAATTCCTGGAGGAAACATCTTATCTAGATCCGTTCCAGTCGGGTTTCAGGTCTGGGCACAGCACAGAAACGGCATTGGTCGCGTTGGTTGATGATCTCTGGAGGGCTCGGGACAGGGGTTATTCCTCTGTTCTGGTCCTGTTAGACCTCTCAGCGGCTTTTGATACCATCGACCATGGTATCATGCTGCACCGGCTGGAAGAGTTGGGGGTGGGAGGCACCGTGTTGCGGTGGTTCTCCTCCTTTCTCTCCGACCGGTCGCAGTTTGTGTTGGCAGGGGGGCAGAGGTCGACCTCGAAGCCTCTCATTTGTGGAGTGCCGCAGGGATCGGTCCTCTCGCCTCTCCTGTTCAACATTTATGTGAAGCCGCTGGGTGAGATCATCCGTGGCTTTGGGGTGAGATACCACCAGTACGCTGATGACACCCAGCTGTACATCTCCACCCCAGGCCACCCCAACGATGCCCTTGAAGTGATGTCCCAGTGCCTGGAGGCTGTACGGATCTGGATGGGGAGGAACAGGCTCAAGCTCAACCCTTCCAAGACTGAGTGGCTGTGGCTCCCGGCATCCCGATATAGTCAGTTGACTCCATCACTGACTATTGGGGGCGAGTCATTGGCCCCCACAGAGAGGGCTCGCAATCTGGGAGTCCTCCTGGATATGCAGCTGTCCTTGGAGGAACATCTGACGGCTGTAACCAGGGGGACCTTTTGTCAGGTTCGCCTGATTCGCCAGTTGCGGCCCTTTCTTGATCGGGATTCCCTGTGCACAGTCACTCACGCCCTCGTCACCTCTCGCCTTGACTATTGCAACGCTCTCTACATGGGGCTCCCCTTGAGGAGCACCCGGAGGCTCCAGCTGGTCCAGAACGCAGCAGCGCGGGTAGTGACGGGAGCAGCATGGCGCTCCCATGTAACACCGCTCCTGCGCGAGCTGCACTGGCTCCCAGTTGTCTTCCGGGTGCGCTTCAAGGTGTTGGTTATTACCTTTAAAGCGCTCCATGGCATAGGGCCTAGCTATCTTCGAGACCGCCTGCTGCTACCAACGACCTCCCATCGACCCGTGCGCTCCCACAGAGAGGGCCTCCTCGGGGTGCCATCAGCCAGACAATGTAGGCTGGTGACCCCCAGGGGGAGAGCCTTCTCTGTGGGGGCACCTACCCTCTGGAATCAGCTCCCCCCAGAGATACGGAGAATCCAAGACCTCAGTGCCTTCCGTCGCGCCCTTAAAACCCATTTATTTAAACAAGCCGGGCTGGCTTAAGATGAAATTTTTAACTGTTTTTTAAATGTTTTAAACGTTTTTAATTGGTAATGAGTTTTAATTGGGCCAAATTTATATATCTTTTAATTGTTTTTAATATTTGTTCTGCATGTTTTTTTAATCTGGCTGTACACCGCCCTGAGTCCTCAGGGAGAAGGGCGGTATAGAAATCCAATATAAAATAAAATAAAAATAAAATTTATTAGATTTATATGCCGCCCTTCTCCGGAGATTCAGGGAGGCTTACAATGCGTTAAGCAATAGCCTTCATACTTTTGTATATATGTGCTTAGTAGGGCTTTCGGCCCCCCCAAGCGGTGTTCTTTTTTATACAAAGTCAGCTTACTGCCCCCACAATCCGGGTCCTCATTTTACCTACCTCGAAAGGATGGAAGGCTGAGTCAACCTTGAGCCTGGTGAGATTTGAACTTGCAATAATTGCAGGCAGCTGGCAACTTAAGTGCTACTTTAATAGCACTTAGTCCACTGCGTCACCAGGCTCAGGTTGTTGTTGTGAGGAAAATAGAAGGAGGAAGAAGTGTTAGGTATGTTTGTCACCATGAGATAGCTGGATAAAAATAAAAAGGCAGGATAACACCACCAGTAATAATACTGACCATCCATAGAGACTGTGTTTTATAAGGCATAACATTTTAAAATGCTGATTTCAAAAATAAAAATGACTATTATTATTTTTATTGGTTACACAGTTTTCCCAAGGTGCAGTGCAAGTCAAAATGACTCAGTAATCACAAAAATTTCATCCAGGATAAATAATCCGCCGAACAAAAAAAATCCAATGAAGCAACTATTCACAGGTAAAATAAATCCAAACACAACCCCCATACCGATTTAAAGCAAATTCCTACAGGATCTCGAGTACATATGCCACTGCAATTAGACTAAAACAGGTACCAGCCTGGGAATTGCCACCGTTAACAAGAACAGGGTGAGATAAACAGACTCCAGAGTAACTTCTCAGTCAAATAAAAAGGTCTTTCAGAGTCTTAAACACAACCACAATCTCTCCAAGCGGAAACGTATGACTAGTTTTTCTTTTTCTTTCTTTTTCTTTTTTTCCCCTTGATTACTTGCATAGGGATTATTCTTTATTTTCTTTATGTTGTTTGTATTTTTTGTCATG